>NC_092875.1:463580029-463911578 GCF_028372415.1 Notamacropus eugenii | reverse complement strand
AAGAACAATGCTTACCATCAGGGAAAGACATAAAAGTCAAGGCTTCTGTATCCCAAACATCCAAAATAAATATTCAATGGTCTCAGGCCATGGAAGAGCTCAAAAAGGATTTTGAAAATCAAGTAAGAGAGGTGGAAGAAAACGGGGAAGAGAAATGAGAGAGATGCAAGAAAAGCATGAAAAATGGGTCAACACTAAAGAAGACCCAAAAAATGCTGAAGAAAATAATAGCTTTAAAAATAGGCTAACTCAATTGGCAAAAGAGATTCAAAAAGCTAATGAGGAGGAGAATGCTGTAAAAAGCAGAATTAGCCAAATGGAAAAGGAGGTTCAAAAGCTCACTGAAGAAAATAGTTCTTTCAAAATTAGAATGGAACAGATGGAGGCTAATGACTTTATAAGAAACCAAGAAATCACAAAACAAAACCAAAAGAATGAAAAAATGGAAGATAATGTGTTGGAAAAACAACTGACCTGGAAAATAGATCCAGGAGAGACAATTTAAAAATTATGGGACTACCTGAAAGCCATGATCAAAAAAAGAGCCTAGATATCATATTTCATGAAATTGTCAAGGAAAACTGCCCTGATATTCTAAAACCAGGGGGCAAAATAAACATTGAAAGAATCCACTGATCACCTTCTGAAAGAGATCCAAAAAAAGAAACTTCTAGGAACATTGTGGCCAAATTCCAGAGTTCCCAGGTCAAGGAGAAAATATTGCAAGCAGCTAGAAAGAAACAATTCAAGTACTGTGGAAATACAGTCAGGATAACACAAGATCTAGCAGCTTCTACATTAAGGGATCGAAGGGTGTGGAATATGATATTCCAGAAGTCAAAGGAACTAGGACTAAAACCAAGAATCACCTACCCAGCAAAACTGAGTATAATACTTCAGGGGGAAAAATAGTCTTTCAATGAAATAGAAGACTTTCAAGCACTCTTGATGAAAAGACCAGAGCTAAAAAGAAAATTTGACTTTCAAGAATCAAGAGAAGCATGAAAAGGTAAACAGCAAAGAGAAATCCTAAGGGACTTACTAAAGTTGAACTGTTTACATTCCTACATAGAAAGACAATATTTGTAACTCTTGAAACTTTTTTCAGTATCTGGGTAGTTGGTGGGATTACACACACACACACACACACACACACACACACACACACACAGCACAGCACAGCACAGCACAGAGTAAAGTGAATAGGATGGGATCATATCTTTAAAAAAGGAAATTAAGGGATGAGAGAGAAATATATTGGGAGGAGAAAGGGAGAAATGGAATGAGGTAAATTATCTCTCATAAAAGAGGCAAGTAAGAGACTTTTTAGTAGAGGGAAAAAGCAGGGAGGTGAGAGAAAAAACATGAAGCTTACTGTCATCACATTCGACTAAAGGAAGAAATAAAATGCACACTCATTTTGGTATGAAAACCTATCTTACAATACAGGAAAATGGAGGAGAAGAGGATAAGCAGGGTGGGGGGGATGATGGAAAGGAGGGCAATGGGAGGAGGGAGCAATTAGAAGTCAACACTCTTGGGGAGGGACAGGGTCAAAAGAGAGAGGCAGAAAAAACAGGGGGCAGAATAGGATGGAGAGAAATATAGTTAGTCTTACACAACATGACTATTATGGAAGTCATTTGTAAAACTACACAGAAGTTGGAACTCAAAGTTTTAGGAACAACTGTTGAGTATTGCTCTTGCATACAACTAGGAAATGAGAAATACAGGTAATGGGGTATAGAAAGTTATCTGGCCCTTCAGGACAAAAGAGAAGATGGGGATAAGGGAAGGGAGGGATGTTAGAAGGGAGGGTAGATTGGTGATAGGGGTAATTAGAATGCTCGGCGTTTTGGGGTGGGGCGAGGGGAGAAATGGGCAGAAAAATTGGAACCCAAAAATTTTGTGGAAATGAATGTTGAAAACTTAAATAAATTTAATTAAAAAAACAAAAAAAAGAAAATTATTCTTTAAAAATTATAATTGGTCAATTGGAAGCTAATTATTTAATGAGACATCAAGAAACAATAAAACAAAAATGAAAAAATAAAACTATCTCAACAGAAAAACAAGTGACCTTTACCTAGATTAGGGAGGGATAACTTTAGAATTATCTGAGTACCTGAAAACTGTGATAAAAAAAGAGCCTATATATTATATTTCAAGAAATTATAATGCAAAAATGCCCAGGTATCTTAGAACCTGAAAGTAAAATAGAAATTGAAAGAATCCATAGATTGTGTCCTAAAAAAGATCCCAAAATAAAAACTCCTAGACATATTATAGCCAAATTCCAGAGCTTTCAAATCAAGATGAAAATACTGAAAAGAGTCAAAAAGTATTCAAATATCATGGAGCCATAATCAGGATCTCACAAGATTTAACAGCTACCACATTAAAGAAACAGAGGGCTTGGAATAGGATATTCCAGAGGGCAAAGGAGCTTGGATTACAAGCCAAGAATAAACTATGCAGAATAATTGAATATAATCTTAGAGGGGATAAAAATGAATTTTTAATAAAATAGAGAACTTTCAGTGATGAAAAGACCACAGCTGAAGACAAGAGTTGACATTCAAACCCAAAACTTAAGAGGCATAAAAAGATAAACATGCGTGAGAAACTGTTTATATTAAACTGCATATATTCCCAAATGAGAAGATGATACATATAACACCCAAGAACTTGATCATCATTAGGGCAGTTAGAAAGAATCTACTTAGAAGGCATGGGTGTGAATCTGTTACTTGGGGATGATCTCAAAGGAAAAATGGAGGACTGAGAAAGAGGAACATACTGAGAGAGAGGGGAAGGGAAGGGAAGAACAAAAAGTAGACAAATAAGGGAGAGTTTGTATTCTTACATATATTCAAAAGTAATAAACAGTTTTTTCTCCTACATGTCCTATATACTCATCTACCTGCAGTCAGGGGACTGGACCAAATGATAGAGAGATAGTCCTTCCAGGTCTTAATTCTATCACTCCTTTCTTTTGTGTAAACTTCTCTTTGCTCCCTCCTCTCTGTGGTTCTTCATCATCTTGACAATTTAAAACTGTATCCCAATTAGCTAAAACAAAATTTGTCATAGTTTTCCATTAACTTGAGCTCTCTACAGGACAGGGTCAATGTGA
The DNA here is from genome assembly GCF_028372415.1 of Notamacropus eugenii. Lineage (NCBI taxonomy): Eukaryota > Metazoa > Chordata > Mammalia > Diprotodontia > Macropodidae > Notamacropus > Notamacropus eugenii. The sequence continues at coordinate 463,908,442 of NC_092875.1, read as the reverse complement.
ATCTGATATAAATATAAATTAGTCGAATAGGCAATTAAAAAGTGCTTGGCACAGTATCAAGATGCATTGTGTCGTACAACCAAAGAAACAGCTAATGCAACATGCCAGGCCTCCACGGATCATCGCAGCTCTTCAACAAGTGCCTGGGATTTAAAATATTTTTATCAAACTCAGAGGCAATATATACATAATGGACAGAATTCTGAACTTAAAGAAAGGAAAACCTGGGTTCAGACACTTACTAGCTGTGTAATTTTGAGTAAATCACTTTACCTGTATGAGGCAAAATGAGGAAAGTAGACCACATGACTTCAAAGGTTGCTTTCAGATCTCAATGTATGATGTAATGATCAGGCAACTGAATCACTCAGATTGACCCAAACAACCATAGGAAATTCTTTCTTCTATTAGACTTGGAATATTCACCTTTGGACTTTGGTGACTTTCTTCCTGTGAGTTTAAAGGACTACTGTATGTATGTTATATTTTTGTACCTTCCCAAAGTCTTCCTCTGATACCTCAACTTGTAAAGGAGATGATGTTGGTTTTGAAAGCTATCCCAGCAGCATGGGAACCCAGCAGGTTTTCTTATGATGGAAAAACACCAGGATCAGTATCCAGCAGCTGATTATATCTGCTTTCTGAGGACCAGTCTAGCTATAAAAGGAGACAGCACCATTGGGCTGGCCACATGGGGTTGAATTCTTTAGCCATCAAAATCTTAAATGGCCTCCAGTCTTTCTTGGCCCTTTCTGCTTCAAAAATGACAGCACAAGGTGATAAACACTGTGTCACAAAATCTGCTGTGCACAGTACAAAGCACAAGATTAAAACTCCACCAAAGTAACTGAGTTGAATGGAGAGGTAACTTGCATGTAGCATAGCCCAGATAGAAACTCAGGACTTCTGAATCAAAATCCAGTGTTTTTCCTTACTATACTTCAGTCCCTTCCTTTCAATCACAAGTTGGACTCCAGTAAGGATTAGAATTAGTCACCTCAACTGTTCTGTCAAACACACAAACAATACTCTCAGACTCTCTGTCCTGGGCATTTAACAGCCCAAACTATTTCTTCAAAGTTGGGGGAAAACATGAAGCTTACAATGGTGGTCAGTATAGTGAGCTGTATTCAAGGTGATATGTTTATATACCTGATACAGCTCCTGTTATTGCCACAATGAGGCATTTATTCAGGCATGGACTTCAGTCATTAACCTTTCATGTCAAGTAAGCAATCCTCAACTTACCTTTTCCTTCTCTGTGTTATTCATGGTCTGTTGAAAGTGAAAGCTTGAGAGGAGTCCTCAAGGACAGAAGTACTCTGTTCGGTCCAGTTACACAACTATAGCAGAGGCATCTATGCATAAAGAAACAGCTTGAAACAAGGTCCTGGGGAATTGAAATATCCCTCGCTTTCAGTTATTTATGACTACTTAAAAATAGTCTTCCTTGGGATTTTTTTTTCTCCATGTCTTCTTCTCATTTTCCATCACCTTTTATGAATTTCAGCTTTTTGACCTAAAGCAGAGATTACAGCTTTTCGGTATTGCTTTGCTAATTTGCTGAGAAGGGGAAGCCACCTCTCTAGTGGTGAGGGACACCCCCAAGTCACCTTGGGGTGGGAAGGTGGGAGGTGGAGCTGAGGATAAAGAGCAGACTCTGTGGGTAGGACAACCCCTGGTCATTATCCTTACCTGCAGAGAACTTCGAATGAAGAAGGGCTTTAAAGTGAGGTTCGGTGTGGTACTATGGAAAGAGTACTACAGTTGTAGTCAAAAGACCTGTGCTTGCTATTTATTAGAAAAGGGCAAATTAAAACAACTCTGAGGTACCACCTCACACCTACGAGAAATGACAAATGCTGGAGGAGGTGAGGGAAAATAGGTGCACCAATGAACTGCTGGTGGAGTAGTGAACTGGTCCAATCATTCTGGAGAATAATCTAGAATTATGTCCAAAGGGCTATAAATCTATATATACCCTTTGACCCACCAATACCACTACTAGTTCTATATCTCAAAGAGATCAAAGGAAAAGGAAAAGGACTGACATGTACAAAAATATCTATAGCAGCTCTATTTGTGATGGCGAAGAATCGGAAATTAAGGGGATGCCCATCAATTGGGGAATGGCCGAACAAGTGTGGCATATGATTGTGATGGAGTACTATTGGTCTATAAGAAATGACCAGGGGGTGGTAGCTTCAGAAAAACATGGCAAGACTTATATGAACTGATGCAAAGTAAAGTGAGAAGAACCAGGAAATCACTGTATACAGTAACAGCAATGTTGTAATGATGATCAGCTGTGAAAGACATAGTTACTCTAATCTATACAATAATCTAAGACAACTATAAAGGGCTCATGAAGGAAAAATGCTCTCCACCTCCAGAGAGAAAACTGATGCTCCCCAAATGCAACTTGAAATATAATTTTCTCACTTTATTTTTCTTGCTTTTTAAAAAAATATATAGCTATATGAAAATATGTTCTGTATGATTTCATATGTATAATTGATATATTGCTTGTCTTCTCAGTGAGTAAAGGTGGGGGTGGAAGGTAGAGAAAGAATTTGGAACTCAGAATTTAAAAAGAAAAGAATGTTAAAATAAATACCCTGAAAGAGAGAGAGAGAGAGAGAGAGAGAGAGAATGTGTGTATGTGCTGTGTTTGAATCTCAGTTCTGCCATGAAGAATAATGGATGCATAGTGATAAAAGCAGTGGTTTTAGGGTGAGCGTTCAAATCCTGCCTCAGACATTTAATTGCTCTAAACTTCAGGTTCCTCATCCATAAAATACGATCTTATCTGGCTTGTTTAACAGAGCTTTTTGAGTATTGATTGAGATAATATATGTGTGTTTATAAACTTTAAACTACTCTATTAACATAAGCTTATTATTATAATTACTTATTAGCTGTCACCTTGGGCAATTCATTTAACTTTCCAGGTCTCAACTTTCCTGTCTTTAACTCTGGGCAAGTAATTTCTTGTCTCTGAATCGTACTCAGTTTTCCCATCTATAAAACGGGTGTGATGAACTACAGGACTTCAAGGGACTCTTCAAGTTCTAAATCTTTTGATCCTGTATAAGGCAAAAAGAGACTTTTTCTCTTGTACTGTGAACCATGTCCGGAAAATCTGCAGATGACTTAAAACATAAGATCAGGAAAATCCTGGAATCCCCTCATGTGTATGCTGTGGCACTTTTTCTGCTTATTTTCAAGAAAAACAGCTATACAAAATTGCCAGAGTGAAATAGGTAGCTGCTGAAGCAGATTAGGGCGCCAACATCACCAAGGTGTAAATGTATCTAGAATTATAGAGGTGATTAAAGAGCACCTAATTCAAGTCCCTCTTTTTATACATACGGGGTGAAATGACTTACCCAAAGTCATCACAGTTAAGTGGCAGTGTTCAAAACAGGCATAATATTCCTTAACTCCTGTTCCAGTGCTTTTGGCCATAGCCATAAGGATAATGATATTGTGATAGTGAAGACTTCTCAGGGATATAAGTCTGAAGTAGATCTGACCCTGGGCCTAAGTTTCAATTTCTTGGGAATCAAGTGACAGGGGGGAGCTCGAAACTGTGAAACCACTTTACCATCTCTCTCTCCTTGTTTGCTCAATTTCATTTCCTCATTCCTTGTATCTGGGGCAAATTTCCAAAAATAAGTTGCTTGCTCAGGTTCTTGACCAAAAGGGTAAGGGGAGTGGGTTTGTAGTTTCTGGTTATATAACCATGCTTCTGCTTTTGTACTGTGCCTCCCTTCTCTAAACTGCCTAGTGAAGGTGACACCTGCTTCTTGCCAGAACCGAATAAAGGACTTTCTGTTTGTACTTTGAGACACCTCTGAGTAGTCAATTTGAGTAGGGGTCTCACCACCCCACACGATGATGATGATGGCAATAATAGTAATAGTAATTTTAAAAGCATTTATATAGCATTTTAAGGCTTATAAAAACTTATCAAATATTTTTTAATTCTCACAACACATGAGGTAGAATACTATCATTATTTTGCAGATGAGGAAACCTATGAAGACAAAGGTTAAGTATGAAAACAGAGGTTAAGCGACTTGTGTGGGATCTAAAATTGCCCAACTTGCAATAAAAGAAACTGAGGTCTCAGAGCTCTGAGCCAAGGGCACTTTACTAAAGGGTCCACGGCCCCCTCTAATAAAATGGACCTCAGATCTTCCTCACAATCTGAGATACCCCCTTCCTCCATAACCTGAGTTTTATAGTGCTTGATACCAAGATAATACAGATGAAGCAAAATGAAAATATAGACTCTCATTGGTTGATAGAACTAGCCCTTCACCCTCCACAAAATACACTCTACACAAAATACAGAATCCCATTGGTTGACAAACAGATTAATGAACAGACCTTGACAGACCTATCGACCTTTCAGGAGGTCCTACCAAACCAATGAGCAGCCCCATGGGCTGGGCAGATGTCAAAACATCTATAACAGGCTGATGGACTGATAGCCAGGCCACAGGCCAGCAAATAGGGCCACTTGTTGGTCAAGTGCTCATGGCCATCTCCCCATGTTGGGCAATAGAGGGATGACAAGGGATGGAGGAGGGGCAACACAGATAGCTGGGGGACTTTTTATGTAATTGAGTCTCCTCCACCATGTTGGGCTTGCAGGGTGGAGGTCTTCTAGTGAGCTTTCTGTGATTAAGCAAATGAACTTACAATCTGCAGATCACAGCACTGAGGTCTACTATCAGAACTTATAATCACTGCCCCTATGGAATCATATCAAACTGATTAATATTGATTAGAATAAAATAGGGGTCCAATTAATCATCTATCATACTTGGCCAGGGTTACACAACTAATAGGTGTCTGAGGCTGGATTTGAACTTGGGTATTCCTGACTCCAGGTCCAGTACTCTATTCACTTCACTACTTAGCTGTCTCTGTAGTAAAAAGAGAGAAAAATTAATTAATGCAGATTGCTGAACAGTTGTTAACATTTCATAGTAGATTGAAATTATGACCAATAGGTAGGAAAATCCATTAATAATCCTTAAATCACTTTCAGTACTCAAATTTCCTTGAACCTCACAAAGTGAGAGCATTTTCCATTTCTTTCACATGAGGATAGGAAGCTGAAAAGACAGAAGATGAAAAAATCAAGAGAGGGTCAAGGAAATAGCATCCATAGTTTCAAAACCTAATTGAACAAGCATCTGGTTATGAATTTCCTTCCCAAATGAAAAACAGTAGCCTGCAAGCATCTGAGAAATAACTACATGGAACTGACATTTCCAATGTCTTTGCATCTGTTAACCTTCTGAGCAAACTCACTTGGTCTCATATGACCATGAGGCTACTCAAGAGGTCATCTAGTTCAGCTTCTTGCCTCTGAGCATGATGGTACTTAAATCAAATTCAATAAATAGCGAGGTGATGATCCTATTAAAGTACATTTCCAAAGAAGGATCACAGAACCCCTCACAAATGTCTCTCTCCTTCCTTTTCTTGCTTTCTTTCCATCCACAACTAGGTATTTAGTATCTAGCATGTGCAAGGCGCTGCTCTGGTGTTGAGGGACATACACAGGGTTGGAGTCAGTTCTCAAGCCAATTGTTAAATGTTCAGTATGAGAATTTACAACTTAGAAATTAACAGTCACTACAAATCAGGGCTTGATCTATTGCTTTATGGATTGACTAAACTTAAGGAAAATGCTAATAATGCAGGTTAAACTTAAAAGCATGTTTGCATTTTTTTTCTGGAGAGCCCAGTTTTGAAAATATTTACCAGTGTTTTGCTCTACGCTCAATGCTCTTAGTAGAAGGATTGTAGTAGAAGGTTCAGGAAATGAAGTCATCAACAGACTGGAAGCGTGGTGACTGGAAGATTAATAGTAATAGCAATATTAATTGGCATTTCTACAGAGCTTTAAGGCTTACAAAGTGCGTTAGGTCCATAATCTCACTTGAGCCTCTCAGCGTCCCATACAAGTTGAATGAGATACGGTTCCTGCCCTCCCAAATCCTATAGTCTAATGGAGGGGTGGGAGGGAGAGCTCAGAAATGTACATAAATAACTATAGTACAAGATAAAACGGGCAGCTGGGTGGCACAGAGCATTAGGCCTGGAGTCAGGAAGATCTAAGTTCAAATCCTGGCCTCAGATACTTAGTTCTATGAACCTGAACAAATCACTTAACCCTGTTTGCCTCAGTTTCTTCATCTGTAAAATGAGCTGGATAAGGAAATGGCAGACTATTCCAGTATTCTTGCCAAGAAAACCCCAAATGGGGTCACAAAGGGAGGCACAACTGAACAACAAAAAGAAAGAAGAGCTACCACCAGCAATGTTTCTTTGTGCAGGTATTTAAACCATTCCCAAACAACCTTTAATAATAAGCAATTTTGCTTCTCATCAAATAGAAATATGGCAGGAGCAATGAACAGAATGTGTTTGGAGAATGATGACTTACCCAGTTTGGCTGGAGTGTGTGTGTGTGTGTGTGTGTGTGTGTGTGTGTGTGTCTGATAGAGAGAGACAGAGAGAAAGAGAGAAACAGAGAGAGAGACAGACAGAGACACAGACAGAGACAGAGAGGCACAGAGAGACAGAGGAAGAGAGAGGAAAGAGAAGTGATCTTTCCAGTATCTCTCTACCTTTGCCACTTGGCACCTGCTCTACAGCTTATAGTCTCAGAGAGTCACCTGGGTGACTTAGAGGTTACATAATATGTCCAGGGTCACAATCAAAATGTGTTAGATGCAGGAATTGGGCCCAGGTCTTCCTGACTCCAGGCTCTATCCTGGCTCTACCCATTATGCCAAGCTGCCTCTCCAAGAAAGGAATACCTGGCGAAGTCAATGAAGTCCCAAAAATCACAGAAACTCAGAGTTGTAAAAAATCTCACCAACCATCATCTAACTTATAACAGAAAGGAATCCTCACCATAACACCTCACAAGTAGTCATACAACTTTAGAGTCAGACGTGGAGTCAGAAAGACATGAGTTCTAATGCAGCCTCGAAAACAACAAATAAGCTAGGTGAATAACCAGAACGCGTGGTGCTCAGTTATATGCCAACAAAACTGAGAACATAAAAATAGAGGATTATCTTCAAAAATACTGAAACTTTCCAAAGACCAATACTGTATTTGCAGAAAAAGAAATAAAACTAGCTGTACAGGAACTGCCAAAGCAAAAACTCCTGGTTGTGATGAACTCACAGGAAAATGTTATCAAATGGTTAAGGAATAATTAGTACCAACTCCCCACAAATTATTCTCCGAAAGTGAGAAAGTGCCCTACCAGAATCCTTTTCTGAAACAAGGATAGGTCTAATACCGAAACCAATGAAAGATAAACCACAGAAGAAAAATTATAAGCCAACGTCATTAGTGAACATTAACTCCAAAATATTAAATAAAATCCTGTCACATTGTAGTGATTTAAGAAATTATCTGCATCTCAAACACCCCAAACAACAGAAATACAAGAGGAGTAAATAAATACAGGCAGCGACAGCAACTGAGTGATGATGGAAAGACCAGAGAGAAATTTCTTTCTTAAACGTGCACAAGGAGATAGAGTGGGAAGGTGGAAATCTGGGAGAGGCAACAGCGAAAATGTGGACAAGGGGTGAACAGAACCTGGTGACACCTCACCTATAGGTGAACGCTTCTTTTGTGGGAGCGTATTACAATATGGGAGGGGACATGAAAGGGGAGGAGGAGAGCAGGAAGATAGAGAGTAGTGAGTGATGCCCTGGGATCAAATCAAAGGCTGGCAAAGAGGAGAATGTGACCTCTCTGGTCTCAGAAACTGAGAAGAGGAAGAAAGTGAGGAAGGGAAAGAGGGAAGAGGAGGGAAAGATTGAAGAGGGGAGGAAAGGAAGGAGCCTTAACTTGAGAGGTGGAAGGCAGTTCCACTAATGAATGCTCCTATGGGTAAAGGGAGATGAAGACTGGGGGTGCTGGTATTTTAAAAATCTACTTGTCCTGGGTTGGGGGAGTTGGAACCCTTGGGGGCAAATGGTACCTGGGGAAGTGGGAGAGCATGGAACCAAGAAGGAGACTTCCAGGCAAATCTAGAAAAACAGGTCAAGAGGGCTTAGTCTGCAATGAGGGAGAAGAGCTCTATCATAGGGTAGTGCCCTCTCTGCCACCTGCGATAACTGGCATTGTTCTGAGAGTGCTCATTGTTGCGTCATTCCTGCTCAAAGAGGAGCAAAATGACGTTGCAACGTTGGGGCCAATGGACAGTGTGTCAGGGTATGGCTGACCAAACCAATATGAGCTCGGAGGGCTCTACCACACATAAAATAGTTGAATGGTAAAATAATAAAATGATAAAATTGTAAAAATTAATCAATAGTAAAATAATGAAATAGTTAAATGGTAAGGGTGATGCTTTTGACTCATAAGCAAATTGGATTTAAGTGAGGTAGAGTTGCACCAAGTCTTCCAGCCCCACTGGAGCCCAATGGCAAGACAAAAGTCAAGATGACTGTTGATGGCTTTGGATGCAATAGATGACCTTAGCATCTTTGTTGTCCGAGCAAGTTCTAAATGCTCCACAGCCCCTGCTTCTGCTGTCTTCGTGGCCCATGGAGACAAAATGTTTGAATCTGCCTGTTCCACTAGAGAAGTCTTCACATGCTTGGGGTAGACACCCCCCCAACTCTCCAATGGGTTTAGAGTTCTTCACCTATCCTTAATCTGGTTTAACCCATATGCCAAATGGGCTGTGGCCATTGGATGTGCTGCAGCTTTCTGGAGCCACAGGTAAGAGCTGATGGCAGGTGAACACCAAAGATGAATGAGCAGCCCTGAAAGGGCTCAGCAACCCTCACACCAGAGGTACTAGCCTTCCCTTAAACATCCCATACACCTTTAGGGTAATTTTCCAGGAACAGCAGGTTGTCTAGAATCAAAATGGCCCAAGTCAGAAATGAAGTATGTCAAAGTTTCTCTGCCAATAAGAAGAGTGAGTGACCACTGAAGTTTGAACCTGGGTGAGAAGGGCAGACCTGATCTATTTTGACTGATACCATTCTGATTCTGGGATTTTTAAGACTGAACCTATAAACAACTTCCCTCTTGGTAATTAAAAATATTTTTGCAATATTTTTTTTATTTCCCATTTTCTTCCATCTGGCCCCTCCGCCAGTCTTCGATGAAACACTATTCTCCAGGATTTAAGTGAGAATCTAACCTATTGATATTTTGTTTAGATGTTAAAGACCTTGTAGATTTTTTAATAGCCACCAATAAGGTTGAAGCTACAAAACTTTTTAAAGAACAGAGGTATTATATATTCTGTAGCTCCCTACAGGAAGATCAGCTCTGAATACTTGAAAATATAAACTAACACAAGCATACCTACTAATCATGGGTGGAATCATTGACTTGAAATTTGTCAAAGTGAAATTTCTACTTAAAGAACCTTAAAGGGTTCTAATTCTGATCCTACATCCCACCAACTCATCATAGAAGTATTCATGAAAGAGCACTATCCCCATCCTTCTTGAACATTGCCAATGACTTACTACCTAATGAAGCAGACCAGGCTGTAGTTATTTATATATCAACTAGGTAGTTTACAATATAGTATATATAATATAGTATTAAACAATATAGCATATATAATAATTTTTTTATTTTTTTAAGTTTTAATGAAAAAAATTCAATATTCAAGAATAAAAATATTGATGTTCAATAGGAAACTGTATGTGGTTGTTAGAATTTTTTTTAATATGAAAATGAAGAGAGTCTTCATTTCTTGATCCTGGTTCTTCCCTCTGGAGCAATAAGAGAGAATTCTAGTTCTTCTACATGAGAGCCCTTCAAATATTTGAATATAGTTTAAGGATGGGAAGATGTTTAAGGATCTCCCTGTGTATCTGATCTTTGAAGTTCCTTGATTTCTGATGAACTGTGAGTATTTGTGATGTCCATCAGATATCAAGTATGATCTGCTATCTATCATATGGCAGTAGAGAGCTATAGGTATAATGCTTAACGAGTATAATATATAATGACTGTGGAATGGAGAGCTGGCATGAATGTTCATCACTCTGTGACAAACTGGTAGGGCATGACAAAATGTGAAGCAAGTTCTTGCTAGTGCGGATTGAGATGAACTCCATAGGCACCATGCCACATTCATTTCACTCACTCTTTATTAAAACACAAGGCTGGACAATCTGCAGCACTGTAAAACTGTGGGGAACACAATCACTACCACTCACGAGATGAAGTTTAAGGATACCTGAAGGTTACATGATAGATATGTTGACAGAAAGCAACAATTTCTTTCTTAGAAGCTTAATTTCCATTCCTAGGAAGGAAATCTCAAGTTATATGGTAAGTAAATTATAAAGCATGATTTAATTTACAGAAATCTGTTTCACAAACAAATTTCAAGGATGTAACTTTTTCTTCCAAATTTATTTATTTGTTTTTAATTTTCAACAATCACTTCTATAAGTTTTAAATTTTCTCCCTTTACCTCCTTCTTCCCTTTCCAAGATGACATGCAGTCTTATATGGGCTCTACACATATATTCTTATTAAACACATTTTCACATAAGTTATGTTGCATAGAAGAACTTAAACTAATAGGAGAAAGCACAAGTAAAACTAAACAAAACCAAACATAACAAAAAAGGAAACGGTCTGCTTCATTCTGCATTCCAACTCCATAATTCTTTCTCTGGATGTGGATGGCATTTTGCATCATGAACCCTTGGGAAATGTTTTAGGTCCTTGCCTTGCTGTGGAGGACTAAGTCTATCAAAAACAGTCCTCACACACTGTGGCTGTTACTGTGTACAATGTTCTCCTGATTCTGCTCACTTCACTCTGCATCAGTTCATATAAGTCTATCCAGGAATTTCTGAAGTCCGACTGTTCATCATTTCTTATAGCACAATAGTATTCCATTACATTCATATACCACAACTTGCTCAGCCATTCCCCAATTGATGGGCATTCTCTCAATTTCCAGTTCTGGGCCACCACAAAAAAAGCTCCTATAAATATTTTTGTACATGTGGGAAGGATATAACTTTTATTAAGCATTATACTTATACATTTTCTTCAGCCTTATCTTAACTATCAAATGGAAATGCTTATAAAGTGTTTTTAAACTATAAATCCTGAACAAAAATGTGAATTCTTCCTACCACAAAGCTATATAGAGAGATCTTATATTCTTTTCTAGCCTATGTTCTACCCATAATGTTCTTTTCCTTAAAGTTTCATCATTGAGGCTCTTAGCTTCCAAGGGTAAAGTTTTCTCCAGCATTGATCAGGGGTTTGCGGGGTGGAGGTGCTACAAATTTTAATGCCTGGAGTTGACCTAAACCCACTCTTTAAGAATATTTGTTCAATTCCTAGGGTTGTTTTCTACTCTCAAGTGCTCAATGAATTGTCTTTTGGTTTTTCACATTTTTTTTTGCCCAAGGAATATAATTCACTATAATGTATTTCTGAGTCCTATATCCTTTTCACATTTAAATAATCTCAGTTCTCAGATTCCCTTCAAATTCCCTTGGGGGTTTCTTTAAAAGGATGGCCCCTTTTAAATCGTCCCTACTACAATATGAAATAGGGACCTTTTTTAAATGAGTCACAGATAGAGTCAGAAGGGCGGAGCCACTCTGTTGAATCCTTTGGTCACGTAGCTGGAGAAGTGACAAGAGATTTTTACCTAAGCATTTTCATGGCAACAAATGAAAGAGGGAATGGGGTAGGGGGAGGGGGCAGTGTGGAGAGAGATACAGAATTAGAAATATCCAATCCTAGGTGTAGATATTCACTATCTACCACTCATTGAATGTATTTTCTGATAGACTACATTTTCTTTGTTCAGTTTCATCTCACTATTTCTATTTATTCTGTCACATTGGAAAATGGGAATCCATAGGATAAGGCACAAGAGGACAGAGCCTAGGACGGATACCTTGTAAGCATTAAGAATATGAAGAATAATGAGAGAGAAGAAAGACACTAGATTATTGTAGAAGTCCTGAATTAGAGAATTAAGATCAAGAATAAAGAGAGAAAAGATAATGAAGAGTAAAAGAAATTCTTTTTTGAAATGTGTACAAAAATGAAATTTAAAAAAACTAATGAATAAGTCTATTTGAAGAAGAGAGGAAGGAGGGATCTACCTGACTTAACTGAGAAAAAATAAGAAGTAGAAACATATAACCAGATAAAAGGAGAAGAAAGGAGTTAACAAATAAAATCCTAAAGAGAAAAAGATAAATGAGAAGAGAACATCAGGGCTAAGGAGGAAGAAAGTCAATTAGCAATGTCACCTTTAAAAAAATAATAAAGTAACAGAGGAAACATGCTGCCTTGTTTACAGCAGAAAAGAAGCAAACACAATTTTAGAGCTAGATGGAGAAAAATATAAATCTCATTTAGCTTTAAATGTGAATGGATTAAACACTACAATAAAATGGAAAAGAATGACAGATTAGATTTTTTTTCAAAACTCTTCAAGCTCTTGCTAATACAAGAAATACATCTTAAAAAAAGAAATGAAAACACAAAATAAAACTAAAGGGATTGGGATAAATTTACTAGGTATCAAGTTAATCTATAAAGGCTAGTTGCCATCATGTTGTCAGATAAAACAAATAACAACAAATAAAAAAGGCTAAACAAGGAAAATATATTATGCTGAAAGGAACCATAAATAACAAACTGATATCAGTAACAAACTTAAATGCTCCAAATGTTGTAGCTTCCAAATTCATGAAGAAAACATTATCTCCCATAGAGACACAATAGTGACTGGAGATTTCGGTATCCTTCCAGCAATTTTGGACAAATATAACAGAGAGCTAAAGGAGAGAGAAAATATGGAGCGGAATAAATTTCTGAAGGAAAAAAACTAGAATTAAAAAACATATTGTATCTTCTAAGTGAAACAGCAAAGAAATATACATATTTCTCAGTTCCACATGGAACTTTTACAAAAACGGACCATGAACTAGGGTACAAATTATAGAAACAATTAATAGCTATGTGTAAGGAATGAATAATAGTGAAACAATATACCAAAATTTCTAGAATGCACCTTAATCAGTCCTCGGGGGGAAATCGTCTTTATATATAAACAAAATAGAAAGAGAGAAGATTAATGAACTATGCATTGTTTAAAATTAGAGAATCAACAAATAAACACAAAATAAACAAAATAAGAGGAAAGAGTAAAAATTAGAGGGGAAGTAGATAAACTGGAAACAAAAAACTATAGATATGATAAAACTAAAAGCTGTTTCTTTAAAAAAAAAAAACAAATAAGATTGCTAAATCCTTAGCCAATCTGATTAAAAAGAAGAGAACAAAAAATCAAATCAATAAATTAGCAAATTAGCAAGGCAAAATCAAAGCAAAACCAGAAGAAATAAAAAGAATAATCAGAACATATGATACAGTTATATGCTAGTAACACTGAAAACACAAAAGAAATAGAATATCTTCAAAAATAGAAAATATCCAAACTACCAGAGAGATTTTAAATAATCCAATCTCAGAAAAAAGAAACAGATCTAGCAGTAAAGAACTACCGAAAGGTTAAAAAAAAAACAAAAACCTCTGGACCTGATGAATTCACAGGAGGATTCTATCAAATGTTTAAAGAACAGTTATTACCCATTCTCAAATTAATCTCAAAAATTGAAAAAAAATTCTACCAGAATTCTTTGGTGAGATAAATATAGTTAATACTTAAACCAAAGAGAGCTAAAACATGGAAAGAAAACTATAGGCCAATATCATTAATGAGTATTGACTTAAGTTTTTTTAAAAAAATCTTATCAAACAGATTACAGTGATTGATCCAAGAAATCATTCATTATGATCAGATGGGATTTATACCAGAGATGTGAGAATGGCGCAACATTAGGAAAACAATCGATATGATTTAATCATATTGAAAACCAAATTATCCAAAACCACATGATCATCGCAATAGATGAAGAAAAAAAGCTTTGAGAAAGTAGATGACTCTCTTATGCTAAAAACCCCACCAAGTATAAGCATAGAGGGACCTTTTTAATATCATAAAAAGAATCTATCTAAAACCAAAAGCAAAGACAATATGCAATGGAGATACGTTAAAACTTTTTTCCAATAAATGTAAGAGTGAAGCAAGGATGCCCGCTCTGCCCATTATTATTGTTTATAGTTCTGGATATGCTAGCAATAGCAATAAGATGAGAAAGGAATTAAAGAAATAAAGATAAGTAAGGAGAAAATAAAACTAATACTGTTTGTTGATGACAAGATAGTTTACTTGGAAAACTCCAGGAATCAGCCAAGAAACTAACTGAGACAATGAATAGCGTCTGCAAGTTACAAAAGAAATCCTCAAAAGTCAATGACATTTCTATATAACAGAACACAAGAAGCAATAATAAAAAGGGAAATACCATTCAAAATAACTACAAAATGCATAAACTAACTGGGGACCAGCTTCCCAAAGTATGCAAAAAAAACTTGTATAGATTCAATTATAAAGCACTCCTTAAAGAATTAAAGAATGAGCTACATGACCAAAGGAATATCCAGGGCTCATGGCTAGGCTATGCCAATAAGATAAAAATAATAATGCTGCCAAATTAATTTACACTTTTAAAACTACACCAATCAAATTACCAAAAGAATACTTCACAGAGCATGATAAAATAGCAACAAAATTCTTTTGGACAAACAAAAGATCCAGAATATCCAGGGAAATTATAAAAAGAATTAAGAATGAAAGGGCAACAACACTTCCAGACCTCAAACTATATTAGAAAGCAGCAGTCACCAAAATCATCTGGTTATTGATTAAAAACGGAGAGATAGATCAACAGAAAAGACTAGACAAGGGAGACTCAGAAACAATAGATCTCAATAACCCAGTGTCTGATTAAGTGGAAAACAGACTATGTAGGGGAAAATTTCCCAACTGATAAAAATTACTGGGAAAACTGGAAAGCAGTCTGGCAGAAATTAAGCTTATACCACCATCTTACACCACACTTTAAAATATATTTAAATGGATTGTGTTAAAGATCATTTTTAAGAAATTAGAAAAGAAACAGACCATATACCTCTTATAACTATGAATGAGATGTATTCCTTTTTTTAATGAATGAAAAAACAATTATTAAGTGCTTACTATATTCAAAGTACTGTACTAAGTGTTGGGAACACAATTAGAAAAACAGAAGAGTCCTTGGTCTTAAGAGATCACATTCTAACGGGGTAGACAACAGATATTCAAAGTTTTAGTCAAAAGTCAAATGGAAAGGTTAAGCTTTGTGGTTCTTAAGGTACAGTGGCAAAACTTCTGGCAATGCATCTCCTTCAATGTCATCCTTTTCCTCCCCTTACCCCCCATACCTTGCATCTCCCTGTTTTATGTCCTATCTTCCTCCATTAGAATGTAATCTCCTTTAGGGTTGGGACTTTGTTTATTATTTTTAAAATTTATTATTTTTAATTTATGGAATAAAACAAATATTTACATAACATAGCATAATTTTAAAAAAAAGATGATTGTATGTGAAACAGTAATCCATTATGTACAACTTGCTATTCCTTATAAATATACAACAAAGTTATCGTGCAAAATTTTTTTTCCTTTTTTTCTTCCCTTCCCCACCACACCCAAGAAATGGCTACCATTAGACACAAATAGGTATAGGGGTGTGTGTGTGTGTGTGTGTGTGTGTGTGTGTGTGTGTGTGTGTGTGTAAAATTATTCTACACATACTTCTAGTTATCAGTTCTTTCTCTGGATGCAGGTAGTATCTTTCTTCACATGCCCTTTAAAGTCAATTGGGTATCTGTAATAGTCAAAATGACTTAAAAGTCATTTTTAATACAATATTGCTGTTACTGTATACAATGTTCTCTTGATTTTGCTTTTCATAATTTTGTGCAAGTCTTTCCATGTTTTTCTAAGATTATCAAACTCATCATTTCTTCTAGCACAGTAGTATTCCATCACAATCACATACTACAACTTGTTCAGTCATTCCCTAATTGATGAACATCCCTGCAATTTTTAGTTCTTTGCTACTACAAGGAGAGTTTAAAAAAAAAAAAGTTTTAAACATGCAGATTCTTTGCCTTTTTCCCTAATCATCTTTGAAAATAGACCTAGTAGTGGTATTGTTAGGTCAAAGGGTATAGGCAGTTTAACTCTTTTAACATAATTCCAGATTGCTCTCCAAAATGGTTGGATCAGTTCACAATTCCACCAACAATGAATTAGTGTCTCAATTTTTATGGATCCCCTCCAATATTTGTCACTTTCCCCTTCAATCATTTTAGTCAATCTGATAGGTATAAAATGATATCTCAAGGTTGTTTTAATTTGCATTTCTGTAATCAATAATGATTTAGATCATTTTATATGACTACAAATTGTTTTGATTTCTTCACTGGAAAACTGCCAGTTCATGTCCTTTGACCGTTTATTAATTGGAGAATGACTTGCATTCTTATAGATTTAACAAAATTCTTAATATATTTTAAATATGAGACCTTTATCTGAGAAACTATCTATAAACATTTTCCCCAGTTTTCTGCTTTCCTTCTGATCTTGGCTACATTTATTTGTACAAAAACTTTTTTTAATTTAATGTAATCAAAATTATCTATTTTATACCTAATTTTCCTCTCTATCTCTTGTTTATTCATACAGTGCTCACTTATTCATAAGTCTGATAAGTAATATGTTCCATGTTCTTCAAATTTTCTTGTAATATCTTTCTTTATATCTAGGCCAAGAGATGTATTCTTTACCAAACGAGAGAGAAGTAATTACAAAAGATAAAATAGCTAACTTTGATTACTTGAAACTGAAAAGGTTCTCCCTAGACAACATCAATGCATCTAGGATAAGAAGGGAAGTGGTCAAATGGTGAAAAAAAATCTTTGTATGAAATTTCTCTGGGTTTGGTATCCAGGATATGTTAACAATTAAAAAATATATATGAGATTACTATCCATTCCCCAACCGATCAATTATCAAAGGAGGTGAACAAACAGTTCTTAAAAGAACTGCTAAGTATTGACAGCCACATGAAAAAACACTCCAAATCACTGATAATAAGAGAAATGAACAACAAAATAACTGAGATTTCATCTCACATTCTGCAAATAAAGTACCTACAATATCCATATCCATGGAACCAGACTCCATTGCTATCTTATACCCCAAGAAAGCCATTGACAAGAAAAAAGTCCATACATTCTCCAAAATATTTGTAGCAGTACTTTTTTTGTGGTAGCTAAGAATTGGAAACAAAGTAGATGTCCAACGACTGGGAAATAACAACAAATTGTGGTACATGAATGTGTTAGTTTTTTTCCGTGTTCAGTTTCATTTAATAACTGGCATCTCCCTGCAGAGGAGGAAGCAGGCAGCTAGGTGGTATATTCACTTGAAAATTTTGCCCTGATTGAAAGCTCTGCCCACATACTAGAAGGCCCCTACCAGGAAAAGTACCCTGGACCATCATCTGCGCCTCCTCACTGCCAGCATCAAGCTTACACTACCTTTAGTACTCATAATCTACCTTCCAATAGGAAATTAGTAGGAAGGCAAGTTCCTGACTCCAAAAAACCCAGACTCCAGAAATGATGCTGCTATTGTTGGTGCCAAAAACGATGATGCTGGCAAAGACATTCTTCCTCAGCTTGTCCAGGCACTGGAACATTCCAACGATGAGGTTGTAGCTCATGAAGATCTGGTTGAGTTCCTGGGGGAAGCAATTCTCGGCATACCATAGGGACCAGCCATCAAGGTTGAAGTGTCCTCAGAAATATGACAGGGTCACTGTGAGGGTGTTCTTGTTGAAATATTTTCCCTTAACCTCATCCAACACAAACATACTTTTGGGTGGGTGGGCAAAGGGATCCTTGGCCTTGGGCTCTGCAGCCAGAGCCTGGTCACACTCATCCATTTCCACCTCTGGGCTGGGAGCTGCGGCCACCTTCTTCTCCTTCTGCTCAGCCCGGGTCTTCTGTTTCTCTTCTCACTGTCCTTTCTCTTTTCTTGGGGTCTCTACTTAGGCTGATTCTTGGCAAACTTTTTAGTGTCAAATGGTGCCATCTTCTCACAGAGTTTCACCTCTCCCAATACCACCAGAACTGGGGCAGGTGAGGAATCAGAGGTTGATTTTGGGAAAGGTCTGCCAGAAACAGGGCTCTAGGACCTGCTTATAGAGCCCCAAGAGGGTACACAGAATTGTGATGTCGGCCAGGGGCACTCATTTGCCCACTTGAAAAGTTCAAGTATTCAGGTGGGTGTCCAAGAGCCCCAGAACTTGCCTCACTGTCTCTTTTGCATTCTCTGTGGTCCATTTGTTGTGGTACTTGATGCCAAGGGTGACTGGTACTGGTTGGAGGAACAACGTCACATTGTCAGCAAAGCTCACCCATTGGATCACCTGGGCAACTGCCTCTGGAGTAGAACCTCAAAGCTATTCATTGCTCACATAGTATACAATGGCATTGCTTTCAAACACACAGAACCCACCATCACCCTCAAATACTGGAACCTTGCCAGCAGGAATATTTCAGAGGAATTTGGGAGTATGGCTTGTCTGAACAAAGTGGAAACATGGAGATACAGACAGCATGTGGCTCTAGGCTGCATGGTACTGTGCAGCAAGGAGGACCTTGAAGGCCTGACAGTTTTCAGGGTCAGTATACCAGACAGTACAGGGTCCCAGCTGCCATGGTGATTCCACTGAGAAAGGGTGGGGACCTTGGTGCTGCAATAAAGTAAGTGAAGGGGTCAGGGTGGGAGGGTGAGGAGAGGAGGAGAACTATTGTAAGAAATGATAGGTGTGAGGATCTATACAAACTGATGCAGAGTGAAGAAGGTAGAGCCAAGAAAGCAGTAGACAGTAACAATGTCCGTGGGAAGGACACACCAAAATCTTAAAAGTAAGTGTAACAAAATTATACAGATCAAGTGGGGCTTGAATGAAGAAATATAAGAAGACGCCCTCCGTCTGCACCTTCATGTAGGTGAGAAGTCCACAGGTGTTACATGTTCCACATGTTTTCAGACTTTCTCAATGGATCAATCAGTTTGTGCTGACTTTTTTTTTCTCTCTAAAAAACGGTATTCTTTGTCATAATATTGCTCTTGGGGAAGGGGCAAGGAAAAGATACACAAGATATGGAAAAGTAAAAAACTAGAAAACATTCAATTAAAAATTATTTTTAAAAAAGAAATGCATTATGGCCAACTGGGATTTATACCTGAGATGCAAGAATGGTTCAACATTAAGAAAACAACATAATTAAGCCAATTAAAAACCAAAATATTCAAAACCCTAGGATCCTCTCAATAGATTCAGAAAAAAAAACCTTTGATAAAGTGCAGCATTCTTTTACCCTAAAAAACCCTAAATGTAGGCATAGATACCAACAGCACATATCATACACAATGGGGTTTTACTGGAACCTTTCCCAATACATACAGGAGTGAAGCAAGGATGTCCACTTTCCCCACTAATATTTGGTTGTGAGAAAGAATTCATTTGAACCCTAATCTATTCCAATCGGTATTAATCAGTTTGCCATAATTCCATAGAGGCAGTGATTATAAGTTCTGTATATTAGGTCCCAGGGCTGTGATCTGCAGATGGTAAATTCACTTGCTTTATAACAGGAAGCTCACTAGCGGCCCTCCACCCTTGCTGTTTCTTGGTATGATGATAGAGGTGACTCACTTACATGGAAATCCCACCAACTTATATTTTGTACCTCGGGTCCACTCTCTTAGCCAATATGAGCAAGTGACCACCTTGTGGCCACCTAGTCAGTGGAGATTTCTTCATGCTTCACCCAACCCGAGGCCCCAAATTTCCCACCCCTCCGCTGCTGACAAACCATTTCTAGCTGATGTGTCATTTTTAGCCCCTTTTGAGTGGTCAGAGATCAAATCTGATATCAAGCCTTATAAAAATGAAGCCCTGAAAGAAGAGGGCATTTCCGATCATGAGGAAGATCTGTAGTCTATTTTGTCAGAGACCATGAACCCCTTAATAAAGTGCCACTGGCTCAGAGCCCTGCCTCAACCTTTAATTGCAGGTTGGACAGTTTTAATCCCTGCAGGTCTGGAAATGCCAGCACTAAAATGAGAAAGAAACTAAAGACATAAAGATAGATTACAAAGACGATGGCACTATCCCTATTTGCTGATGGTATGATGGTATAGCTGGAAAATCGGACAATCAGCAAAGATACCAAATGAGACAACAGCTTCAGCAAAATTGCAGGCTACAAAATAAATCCTCAGGAATCAAAAGCATTTCTATATAATAATAATAAAACCCAAGAAGGAAAAATAGAAATGAAAATCCTATTCCAACTAATTACAAAATTCATAAAATATATGGGGACCAAATTAACCCAATCTCAAGTTCTTGGTAACTAGGTCTTAGAGAGTTATGATTGCTATTTCCTTGAACAAGTATGATTCTCAAAATCTGAAGGA
The DNA here is from genome assembly GCF_028372415.1 of Notamacropus eugenii. Taxonomy (NCBI): domain Eukaryota; kingdom Metazoa; phylum Chordata; class Mammalia; order Diprotodontia; family Macropodidae; genus Notamacropus; species Notamacropus eugenii. The sequence goes on along the minus strand of NC_092875.1, from coordinate 463,887,918 downwards.
ACTTCAGAAGTTATCTAGTTGAAGCCAGATCATTACAATACATTCAACAAGTGATCACTTAGCCTTCACTTAAACACTTTCAGTGACAGGAACTAGTTCTCCCCTCCCCAAATAACTCATTCCATTTTTTTTGACAGTTCTAATTGTTAATTTTTTTCAGTCAGAAAAATCTGCCCCTCTCACCTTGAGAGTAAAAGAAAAATAAAATTCATGTTATAAGCACATATAGTCAAACAGAATTGATCTCGGCATTGGTACGTCCAATGTGCATCTGAATCTGCCATCCATCAGAAAGTGAGAAGCATGTTTCAGTATGAGTCTTCTGGATTGTGGTTGACCATTGTGTTGATCAGAATCCCTAAGCCATTTAAATTGCTTCTCTTTACAATATTGTTGTCATTTTATAAATTGTTCTGGTTTTGCTCGTTTTACTCAGTATCAGTTCATTCCCAGTTCTTCTAAAATCATCCTCTTACAGTACAGTAGTATTCAATCACGCCCTGCCTTAGCGTGTTCACTCATTCTTCAGATTCCAATGGTCTCCTCAAAGTTATTTTTGTACATCTTAGTGTTGGTTTTGCCTAGGATTAATGCCTCTCTTAAGTTACCCTTCCTGTAATTCCCCCTTTCCCCTGTCCCTCATATTTCCCAGAATGAAATATGTATGCACTCAACTCCATGTGTATTCTTCTATCCTTTGACCAGTTAAGAGATTCACATCGCTTGGTTCCCTTATTCCCTTCCTCCTTATTTGTATAGACTTCTACTTTCATACTCCTAATTATTATAAATTTTCCCTAACTTTCCTTTCCCTTTCTTTCCTTAGTTATTTCTCTTCCCCTTCATTTTCACTCATTTTCAAATCATTAGTACAGAAAGAAGTACTCCCAGCTCTTCTAATTCAACTCATTCAATGGTTTCTAATGACACAGTTCAGAGGGAGCATATTTCCTCATATTAGAATGTAAGCAGATTATCCTTGTTCAGTTGCTTATGATTGATCCTGTATGTTTGTTTTGTTTCTCTGCACTTCGAAGTTTACACGCAGCTCTGTTGTTTTCATCATGAATGTTTGGAAGTCCTCTATTTCATTAAAAAATTCATTTTTCCCCTATAAGATTGTACTGTTTTGCTGGATAAGTTATTTTTGGTTGCAAGCCTTTGCCTTTTGAAATAAAGTATTCCAATCTCTCCACTCTTTTATAGTGGTAGCTACTAAAACATATGTGATTCTAACTGGCTCTTCAGTACTTAAATTCATGCTTTCTGTCTGCTTGCAGCACTTTTTCTTTGACCTGTATTTGGACCCTTGGAGTTTTCATTTCAGGGTTTCTTTCAGGAGAATAGTGTATTCTATTTCTACTTTGGCCTCTGGTTCTAAGAGATTTGGGTTGTCTTTGATAATTTCTTGAAAACTTTTTTTGGGGGGAGAGGGCATGAAGGGGGGAGAAAATGGCTTTCAATTATTCCAGTGACTTTTACAGTTTCTATCCTTGACCTGTTTCCCAGGTCAGTTGGTTTTGCAATGAGATAGCTCACATTTTCTTCTATGTTCTAAGTCTTTTGACTTTTTAAAAATTATTTCTTATAGACCATTCTAATTGCTAAAAAGTTTTTCCATGAAAATGTGAGCTCCTTGAGAGCCAGTAAAACGGTTTTGCCCTTTTTTGTAACCCATCATTAACACAGCATCTGGAACACAGTAAACAATTAAATTCTTGTCAACTTATACTGCCAAAATCTGCCTCCCCATCACTTCCACTCATCATACAGCTAGGAGGTGTAGGGCATAGTGCTAGACTTGAGTAAGACCCAAGTTCAAAACCTACCTTAGACACTAGCTCTGTGGCCGAGGGCATTTAACCTCTCAACCTGTTTTCATCTGTAAAAATGAAGACTAAAATAGTACCTATCTTACAAGGCTGTGATGACAATTAATTGAAATAATATTTGTGAAGTATTTTGCAACCCTCAAAGTGCATTAGAAAAGCTAGATATTATCAGTTCTTGTTCTGCCTTCTTGGGCAAAGCAGAATAAAATTAATCTCTTTCACATAACTTTATAGTTGAAGATTTCTATCGTGTCCTTACTGTCTTCTTTTCTCCAAGCTAAACAGTTCCTTCAATCAATTCTAATATGGCAAGTTTCAAGAGCCCTTCATTTTCCAGGGTCATACAGCCCAAGACCTGGTCCAGCTTGTCAACATCCCTTCCTGAATAAGCCAGACATAGTCTGACCAAGGCTAAAAACACATCATGACTTATGTCTCCCTCTTCTAGACACTTAGCTTCTATTAACAAATGCTGACAACTGAACTAGCTCTTGGCTGACTGTTTTACAAACTCATCAACAGCTTCATGAATAGTTTGCACTTGAAGTTCTGAACCCAAGTATTGTCTCTATTAAATTTCATTGTTTGCTTCGGCCTGTTTCTCCGGATCTGTTTAGCTTCCAATTATGTTATCCCATGGATTACATTCATTCCTTCTGTCTGTTATGCACAGATTAGGTAAGCAAGCCTGTTCCATATCTTTATCCAAGTCAGTAATTAAGACATTGACCAAGACAGTGCCAAAGGCAGAACCTTATGGCATCCCATTAGAGACTTCCTTCTAGGTTGTCGTAATAACCATTCTTTAGATGAGGTCATTCAATCATTTCTCTGAATCCAACGAGTCCACAATTTCTATGTTGGGCACAAGAATATTAAAGGCTGAACTACTAGATACACTTTGATACAGTGTCTGATCAAGAAATATTTGTTGAAAAAATGAGCAAAGTTATCATCTCGTTTTTAATGTTCAACAACTTCCACGGATGTAGAGAATTTTCTTCTTTTGGATAAACGAATTCTAAGTTGAGAAACAAGGGAATTAGAGAAAAATAATCTTGCTTTCTTTTCTAATCAAAAGTAAACAGTATGGTGCAAATTAGCTTCATAACCTAGTATTTCAAGTTTTATATACTGTCTGAAGTAGTGTGTACACGTTTTTCAAAATTCACATTTATAAAAAAAGGAGTAAAAAACTCATTTTTGCTTAGAGTATTAAATATATTTATTGACAAAAGAAAATATTCAGAATATATCTTTATGCTTTGGACAATGAAACAATATATGTATCGGGTGATGGGTGGTAAATACATGGCAAAGGTATCACTCAAATCATCCACTGTCTTTAAGAAAAAGCAGTATGCACATGTTTTGTTAAATAAAAGAACCAAGTCATACTTCATTTTCTGATGCAGCTACAAAATTGATCATATATTCTCTTGTACACACACACACACACGGTAGCCACGAAGACCTAGGTTTAAGGTCTACCTCTTGCACATGCTGGATGTGATCCCCTCAGAACCTCTCTAAGGCAACTCTCTAAGATTAGAGGTTACAGAGAAGGTGTTCGCCTACATTGGTAGAGGAGTATTTCCTCATTTATTTTAGTTCCCCATGTCAGTAAAATCACAAGTTCTATCCACATCCTGATTATTTTGGAAAGACAGATTAGATTAGTGTTTTCAACATAAAGGGAACTAAGAAAACAGTCTCTGTCAATGCAGATGGGCAGCTTCTCTGCAAACTACAGTCTCAGACCATCACCTAGGGGGCAACTTGCCCAAGATCACACAGCCAACAGAGATCAGTCAGACTGGAGTCCAGGTCTTCCTGGTTTTGGGGCCACTTCTCCATCTACTTTGCAATAACAATAACAACAACCTTTAGTGTTTTTAAGATTTAGAGAGCTTCACATACACTATCTCATTTGAATCTAACAATAATCCTGTGAGGTGTTACTAATATCCTCATCTTACACACGAAAACTGAGTACAGACATATTTTTTAAAATATATTGTTGCTTTAAAATTTACACCAACTTCTAAAAATGAAAACTCTGAATTGCAAAGAGGTATTACAGTATATTCAGCAATAATTATATACTTTTGTAGGGAAAAAACTGACTTAAATTTGAATGTAACAAATCAGATCCATCCAAATTTGACACGTGCCACATACCAATATTCTGATGTCATTAATTTTATTAGGTAAAAGTTTTTAGGTTCTATTTTTAAAAATCAATTAAATTTAAAGTTACAGTAACTAAATCCCACAGCATATAGTTTTTCATTATTAGTTTTAAAACATCATCATATGAAACTGAGAAGCTGTTTATTTCTGTGAAAATAAAGGCTTAAGTAACATTCTCCAGAATGTCTGGTTTACATAGAGGATTCTTTCTTACAGAATTCAAAACATGTAATTTCTAAATCATTGATTTATTCCTGGATGGTCACTTGCTCCAACCCTTCTTGAGGAAACTGAGGTCGAGAGAAATCAAGTGGCTTGCCCAGAGTTAGAGTTTGCATGTGGCAGATGAATGATTTATCAAACAACATGAAATACATGACTCCATTTATCCTCACAACACACCTATGAGAGAAGTAGGTTTCACACATTGTCATCTGTTTTAAATGATGTACCTGAGGCCTGGAGAGGTCACTCAAGAAAAGCTCAAAATGCACTTAGATTCACCGAATAAGGATATTCACTAATATATTTTTAAGAGTCTGGTTGACAATAAAACCCAGTGTATTTTTTAATAAATCAAAGGTATTGAATTTTTATTGCACCATTATATCAAAACTGTATGAACTTTTAGGGTCCCTAATTTGTATTCTTCAGTTAAAATCCATAGGAAAACTCTATAATTCTATTACATCCTGAAAAGTCCAAAGTTGGTGTTCTCAGTTGGAGCATTGAGGGCTGCACTAATGCTGAGACCAAGGACTAGTCTGGTATCGGCTGGGTCAATAATCGCATCATCCCACAGCCTGAAAGAGAAGAAAACAGACATCACCAATAAGAACACCACCAAAGCTATTACTGGTACATAAAGGTAAAGTGCCCTCGCTTCCCAACATCACCTCACGGGCATGGTGTACTCCCCTCTCTATATAATCAGTTCTAATTAAAACATCAAAAATTTGAACCATATTTCTAAGAGAACATTTCCTTTTTTTAGGAATTAAATGTTCTATTAATACAAACCAACTAGACTTGCTTAATAACAACTTAACATTAAATTCATTTCAATGCATAAAGTATCATAATACCCCCTATATCTGCATGAGGATTCTCTATCCATTCATTCTCTTTTGTCTTTACTCATATAAATGTAGCTAAGTATATTCTGTGTTCTGTGATTTTTTAAAATCTGCATAATTTCATAAAGATTCTTCCAGAGTTCTATGCAATCTGTATACTTGGCCACTTTAATTACTTTACAGAATTCCATTACATTAACGTACCACAGTTTTCTTAACCACTCCCTAATGTTCAGTGGAAGTTATAAAATTAGTCTTATGCTTTGAAACATAATTCCTGTTAGGAATTTTTTCAGCCTTCTGTTCAAAATTCATCATAGCAGCATTATATGAAATTGAGGGAAAAAAGAAGGAAGCTACCAATTTCTGGAATCTTCTACAGATAGATAAAGAAAGAAATACATGTTAAGTATCTCATCCCAAACCACCAAAGAAGTTAATACCAAGAATGAGGCACAGAAACTATTCACTACAACAGTTCTCACAATCTTTGGCCAAAGCCTTCGTTTCCCAAAAGGGAGCTAACTGCGGGTAATATAGGTGGCTGCATTCGTGCTCGTCTGAGCTTGCTGAGGCCACAGAGAAACAAGACTGGCAAACACGTTTAGGCAAACACTACTCTGAGAAGCTGTCTATCATCAGGCACTATGCTGCTACTGTTTGGAGTAGAGGTTCTTAGCAGATCCATGCTAGGGGAGAAAAAAAAACACTTTATATTTAAGTGACAACTCATAGGAATAACTGGAGTTTGAATAGATCAGCAGAATTTTTTCCCTCAAAATGAAAACCTTCCTCTTTTAAAAGCTTATTATTCTCACAAGTTTTAGGGGCCTTAGCTTATCAATTCCACAAGAGAAATGCTTCTAGACAAAAATATTTTAAAACAAACATTTTTATGGGTTGCTTACGAAAAACTCATACTAAATGAATAGTTGACTACAGGTCAACAAGGCTAAATCTAAAGGCCAAAGATCAGGTTATGGAATTGGTACCTAAAAGCAGCAGTTCAAGAAGATACAAGGGGGAATCTCTGAGGATTTACTGTAATCTATCCATATTTTTGCTCACTTGGTATTGCTGTTATACTCTATAACTTTTAAGCACACACACAAATTTTGTTTTTTAAATCTACTTGGGGTAGAGTGGGCTTTCATTCTCCACCTCTCTCCCTTTTCCTAACTGATGGGACATGCTTACTTATCACTACTAAGGGGCAGTGAACCAAATATAACATAAGAAAAGTAAGAATAAATAAAAGAATGACAAAAGGAAAGCAATAATGCATTGTTTCACCTCAGACTTCAGCCAGTAAAAGAACATTAAAAAGTGATGGAAAACGAAGCTTAGAGCAAAACTTCTTATTTCATGCAGTTAAAGATAATGATTGAAATTCTAGAAAGTGAAACTTTTATTTAAAAAGGAAATACATTCAACATTAAACAGTTCAATCTACCAGGGAAGGGAAAAGAAAAAAGACATCAAGATTAGATTTTTAGACAAATGCGTAAGTACATATAATAGATATGAATATTTACCATTTAACAAACATTTATTAAACACTTACCATGTGAGACGAGAGCATGTGCATATATAGACATATGTTTCATACATAGTATGTATCTAAAAAATATCTGTTGAATGAATAATTGAATAGAATGCTTTTCCAGTTGTGCTGGATGTATTCTTTAGGTGTATGCAATATATTTTTTATGTGCATGTATATGTACATATGCATATATGAATGATGTACAGAACCTAAGACAATGCCCTTTATATAGCTGTTCATTTCTCAGCTGTGTCCAACTCTTCCTGATCCCATTTGGGATTCTTGGCGAACATACTAGAGAGGTTTGCCATTTCCTTCTCCACATCATTTTAAAGATGAGGAATTGAGGTAAAAAGGGTTAAGTGACTTGCCCAAGGTCACACAACTAGTAAGTGTCAGAGGTCAGATTTGAACTCAGGGATTCCAAACCTGGCAGTGTATTCAGCTGCCCTGCCCTTCACATAACAGACAATAAATATTTCCAGATAATGCTGCATACCAAACACTTGAAAAGAGAAACTACAGGGACTGGGAGAGAAGGTCTGACGGAGATTTGTGTTGATGAACAAAATAACCAATGAACATCAAACTTAGTGCCACAGCAATCTACAGCTACTGATTAAAGATGGATCGTAACTGTGACTCTGATGCTAGTGCTAGGTCCTAATGTTAACGCCTTTACTGAGGCTACCTCCAATTTATGCTACATACACCTTGCATGTACATAGCTGTTTACATACTGTCTCTCCCATTAGACTGTGAGATCCTTGAGGGCAGAGGCCGTTTTTGCCTCTCTTTGTAGTTTCATGTTTCCAGTACAATGCTGAGTACTTAATAAGTGCCTGTTGACTATTAATTGACACTGGCTAAAGTGAAAATCTGCCAGAATAGTAACCACTATTGGAAGATGATCTCTGTTTTGTTTATTGAAGGCCTTAGGACTAGACTCATACTTCAATTCTTATCAAAGTAATCTTTAGATTCTATGCCAGAGCATAATCTTAGCCTTTTAGGTTCTATTCCCTTAATTGGGTTTGTTTAAATTAAATAATACAGGCAGTTTGTACAGAAAAATACTCATCCGTTCATACATGCATTCCATAGAACTGCACCTCACATATATGTACAGTGTGAGGTACCATGAAAATGATTAAATAGGTTCATATGCCCTTTAATTACAAGATAATTTAAACAGTTGGTCCTTCACAAAATTCTTAATACTATAGAGAAAGCTTTACATAATTTTTGACACTATTTTTAAAGGACTTTTTTTAAAAATGCAATTTGCTTTTCCTTACCAACCTCTAAGGTCTCTAGCACCAAGAAGGGAAAATATTGCTTTTTAAAGGTTATTAGCTGGTGACAGTTTTCCTCTTGTTTAAACAAACTTCCTTCAGTATCAGACCACAGCATCAATTATTAATCCACCTATTACAGTTCTATTGACAGAAGATAAATCAAATCTAGGCTCATAAAACATTCACACGTGGGAGTTCTGAAGTAACAACAGCAAAGAGAAGGAAACGTCCTATGTAATTGGTTAGAATGGAATTGATCAACCTCCCCCTTTGAAACAAGTAAATTAAAATGGCACAAAGAGAACAGAGCTGGTTAATGGTGTACATTAATAAACGCTGCTCCAGGTAAGAATTCCTAATAAGATACTTGTTTGATTAGAAAAACAGTGAAGGAGAAGACAACTGGCATCCCACTTGAATAGCCCAATGGAATTGAGAACTAAGCACGTTATGACAATAGGTTAGCAAAGTTTTCAGAAAGATCAGGACCAACCCATCAGGACCACATCCCTGGTCAAACCGACGTCTAAACAGGACAGGGAAATAATAAGCTCAGGCCTCAGAAGCCTTGACGTAGAAAAACTTTTTAATCTTAGAAAGCCTATCCAAGCACTCTTCCCTCTCACATCCTAATTCACCAGGTCATGAGCACCTAGTGATGCCTGACACAATCACAGATTGACTCATCTTTTGGGTGTCCATTTCTCTGGAAATCTGGAAAAAAGATCCTTTTTGTGGCAAGAAGGGTTAAGTGACTTAAGTGATTTTTTTTTTAATTCCCCTCTTCTGGATGAAAGCCATTTAAAAAAAATAAAGATTCATCTATCTTTAAGAATTATAGTCAGCAATTCCAAAGAACTTATGATGAAAAATACTATCCATCTCCAGAGAAAGAACTAATGGAGTCTGAATGCAGATCTATCTAAGCAAAATTTTTTTACTTTATCATTCCTGGCTTTTTGGTCTGTGTTTTCTTTTGCAACATGGCTAATATGGAAATGTTCTGCATGGCTGCACATGTATAATCTATATCAAAATTGCTTGCCTTCTCAAGGAGAGGACAGAAAGAGAGGGAGGGAGAGAATATAAAACTCAAAATTTTTTTAAATGAATGTTAAAAAATTTTTGTTTACATCTAATTGAGAAAAATAAAATTAAATATAAAAAGAAAAAGAATTAGAATCATGCTTAGATTCTTTTGAAGTAATCTTTATGTTCTGTTCTAAAAAACTCCTAATTTCAAAGGGGACTACTCCAAGAGAGGGGACAAGTAAGAGAAATGCAAATTAGGCAATGTTTCCTCACAGAAACACATCTCAACTGTACCCATCAATCCACCCACAATCATCTGTCTAAATTACTTGTAGGTGGCTATACAATATGCATTTTATCTTAAGTCAGGGTCCCATGTTCCTTCTCTGCTGCAGTGACCAGTACAAGGGAGAATAAAAAGGCTTATTCATGTAGGACGAAGAAAGAGTAATATGTGATTTCTTAAATTCCAGATAATATTCTTTCCTAAAAGGGATTTTCAATCTATGCTTGTTGTTTACTGGTGATAAATCAAGAAGAAAAACAAGCTTTTTCACCAAAATCATCTAATTTCTACATTACATTTATTTTCCTTTTACCCTATCAAAAAAACTTTGTAAGTCTCTACAAGTACCTAGCTTAAAGAATAATCTAATTTTAAAAGATGCAAAAAGTTGTTTTCATTTTCCATCTGCCCAAGGGATAAATACAAGACACTGAGCTTAGGGCATTCTTCATAATATTTGGAATCAGACTTTCCGAGAGCTATTCAGCAAAGAGGAGGCCTAACATAATAAGATCCTTGATTTTAGACTGGAAGAGACAAGGATAATTTATTGCCTCATTAAAAGATGTAAGAAACAAATAGAAAACACTGCTGCAATTCAGGAGGTAATTAAATGACAAATAGACATTGACTGCAACCAATAACCTCCTGAATTTACCTGCACAGTTGTTAACAAATTTCAATAAAGCACTCGACCAAGCTTTTTGTGCAAAGTGTGACCAAACAAAACTGAAGTCAATAAGGTATATAAAAAGAATTCAAAGTTTTATTTAATATTTTACTTTTCTCAATTACATGTAAAAAGAGTTTTTAGCATTTTAAAAAATTCTGAATTCCAAATTCTTCCTTCCTTCTCCCTTCCCCCTTCTGAGAAGGCAAGCAATTTGATATAGCTTATACATATGCAGTCATGCAAAATGAATTTCCTTATTAGTTATGTTGTGAAAGAAAACACAGATTAAAAAGAAAAGAAAAAGAAAGTTTAAAAAAAGTATGATTTGATCTGCACTCAGACTCCATCAGAATTTTTCATCATAAGTCCTTCAGAATTGTCTTGGATCATTGTTTTACTGAGAATAGCTTATTCAGAGTTGATCACTGTACAACATTTCTGTTCCTGTGTACAATGTTCTCCTGGTTCCACTCACTTCACTCTGTATCAGTTCATGTTAAGTCTTTCCAGATTTTTCCAAGAACATCCTGTTCATCATTTCTTATAGCACAACAGTATTCCATTAAAATCATATATCACGAGTTTTTCAACCATTACCCAATTGATGGGCATCCCTTCAATTTCCAATTCTTTGCCACCGCTAAAAAACCTGCTATGAGTATCTTTGTACATACAAGTCCTTTTCCTTTTCGGTTTTTTATTGCTTTGGGATACAGACCTAGTAGTGGTGTTGGTGGGTCAAAAGATATGCACAGTTTTATAACCCTTTGAATATAGACCCAAATTATTCTCCAGAATGACTGAATCAGTTCACAACTGCACCAATAATGCATTAGCATCTCAATTTTTCCATATCCTCTCCAACATTTGTCATTTTCCTTTTCTGTTATATTATACAATCTAGTGTGGAGTGGTACCTCAGAGTTGTTTTAATCTGCATTTCTCTAATCAATAGTGATTTAGAGCATTTTTCACATAACTATAGACAGCTGTGAATACTTCATCTGAAAAGTGCCTGTTTATATTCTTTGACCATTTATCAACTGGGGAATGATATATTCTTAAAATTTGACTCAGTTCTCTATATTTGAGAAATAAGACCTTTATAAGAGAAAATTGTGGTAAACATTTTTTCAGTTATGATTACTGTGCATTTACCTCCATCTATTTTCCCCGTTTATCCTACTTTCTCCTTTCACTATGTCCATCTTTAAGTGTTTTCCTTCTGACACCACCTCCCCAAATCCACCCTCCCTTTTACTAGTCATATTCCCCTTCCCCTCCTATTTTCCTGTAGGGTAAGAAAGATTTCTAGAAGATGGCAGAGTAGAAAGACACACATATGCTAGCTCTGAACCCACAGCCCATAAAATATCTGTAAAGAAGAACTCCCAACAAATTCTGGAGCAGCAGAAGCCACAGAACAACGGAGCAGATGAGATTTCTGTTCCAGAGAGACCTGAAAGCAGACACCAAAGGTCCCTTGTGCACCGGACCCAGAGCAGAGCCCAGTCCTGACTTGGCAGCACGGCACCGAGAGGAGCCGGTCCGAACAGGCTTCAGGGACAGAATCTCCAGCGGCCACACGGGTCCCTCCACCCGTAGGTAACAAGGGTTGGTGAGAGTCTTTTTGGCTGGTAAGAGGGGAGTGGGGTGTCCCCGTGGCTCGGCCCCCTCGGGAGGCAGCGGCGAGGTGGCAGCGGACAGGGTCTCCCCAAGCAGGCAGGAGCCCAGATCCATTGTTGAAGGTCTCTGCATAAACCCCCTGAGGGAACTGAGTCCCGAGAGGCTGACCTGCCCCCTGCACCTGAACTTAATCTCACACTGAATAGCAGCCCTGCCCCCGCTGAAAGCCCTGAGGCTGGGAAGCAGCATTTGAATCTCAGACCCCAAGCTCTGGCTGGGAGGATCTGGAGGCAAGGTGGGGGTGGAAAAAAAATTCAGAAGGCAAATGACTGGCTGGGAAAATCCCCAGAAAAGGGAAAAAAAATAACACCATAGAAGGTTACTTTCTTGGTGAACAGATATTTCCTCCCTTCTTTTCTGATGAGGAAGAACAATGCTTACCATCAGGCAAAGACACAGAAGTCAAGGCTCCTGTATCCCATACATCCAAAATAAATATACCATGGGCTCAGGCCATGGAAGAACTCAAAAAGGATTTTGAAAATCAAGTTAGAGAGGTGGAGGAAAAACTGAGAAGAGAAATGAGAGAGATGAAAGAAAAGCATGAAAAGCAGGTCAATACCTTGTTAAAGGAGACCCAAAAAAATGCTGAAGAAAATAACACCTTGAAAAATAGGCAAACTCAATTGGCAAAAGAGGTTCAAAAAGCCAATGAGAAGAATGCTTTAAAAAGCAGAATTAGCCAAATGGAAAAGGAAGTTCAAAAACTCACTGAAGAAAATAGTTCTTTCAAAATTAGAATGGAACAGATAGAGGCTAATGACTTTATGAGAAACCAAGAAATCATAAAACAAAACCAAAAGAATGAAAAAATGGAAGATAATGTGAAATATCTCATTGGAAAAACAACTGACCTGGAAAATAGATCCAGGAGAGACAATTTAAAAATTATGGGACTACCTGAAAGCCATGATCAAAAAAAGAGCCTACACATCATCTTTCATGAAATTATCAAGGAAAACTGCCCTGAGATTCTAGAACCAGAGGGCAAAATAAGTATTCAAGGAATCCACCGATCACCACCTGAAAGAGATCCAAAAAGAGAAACTCCTAGGAACATTGTGGCCAAATTCCAGAGTTCTCTGGTCAAGAAGAAAATATTGCAAGCAGCTAGAAAGAAACAATTCAAGTATTGTGGAAATGCAATCAGGATAACACAAGATCTAGCAGCTTCTACATTAAGGGATCTAAGGGCATGAAATATGATATTCCAAAAGTCAAAGGAACTAGGACTAAAACCAAGAATCATCTACCCAGCAAAACTGAGTATAATACTTCAGGGGAAAAAATGGTCTTTCAATGAAATTGGGGACTTTCAAGCATTCTTGATGAAAAGACCAGAGCTGAAAAGGAAATTTGACTTTCAAACACAAGAATGAAGAGAAGCATGAAAAGGTAAACAGCAAAGAGAAGTCATAAGGGACTTTACTAAAGCTGAACTGTTTACATTCCTACATGGAAAGACAATATTTGTAACTCTTGAAACTTTTCAGTATCTGGGTAGCTGGTGGGATTACATACACATACACACACACACACACACACACACACACACACACACACGCACACACACACACAGAGACAGAAAGCACAGAGCGAATGAAATATGATGGGATCATATCTTAAAAAAAAATGAAATTAAGTGGTGAGAGAGAAATATATTGGGAGGAGAAAGGGAGAAATGGAATGGGGCAAATTATCTCTCATAAAAGAGGCAAGCAAAAGACTTTTTAGTGGAGGGGAAAAGAGGGGAGGTGAGAGAAAAACATGAAGTTTACTCTCATCACATTCCACTAAAGGAAGGAATAAAATGCACACTCATTTTGGTATGAAAACCTATCTTACAATACAGGAAAGTGGGGGAGAAGGGGATAAGCAGGCTGGGGGGGATGATGGAAGGGAGGGCAATGGGAGGAGGGAGCAATTTGAAGTCAGAGGGACAGGATCAAAAGAGAGAATAGAAGCAATGGGGGGCAGGATAGGATGGAGGGAAATATAGTTAGTCTTACACAACACAACTATTACGGAAGTCATTTGCAAAACTACACAGATATGCCTTCCAAAGGGAATGGGTGGGGAGGGAGGGATGAAGAGAAGTTGGAACTCAAAGTATTCATTAGGAACAACTGTCGAGTACCGTTCTTGCTACTAGGAAATAAGAAATACAGGTAAAGGGGTATAGAAGTTTATCTGGCCCTATAGAACAAAAGAGAAGATGGGGACAAGGGAAGAGAGGGATGACAGAAGAGAGGGCAGATTGGTGATAGGGGCAATTAGAATGCTCGGTGTTTTGGGGTGGGGGGAGGGGACAAATGGGGAGAAAATTTGGAACCCAAAATTTTGTGAAAATGAATGTTAAAAGTTAAATAAATTAATAAAAAAAACCAATTAAATATATTTACCAATAAAAAAAAAGATTTCTATACTCAAATGAATGTGTATGTTATTCCCTCTTTCAGCCAATTTCAAGGAAATTAAGGTTCAAGCCTCCTCCCACCTCCCTCTCCACTGTAAAAGCTCTTTCATAGCTTTTATGTGAGATAATTTACCCCATTCTGCCTCCTCCTTCCCCCTTCTTCTATTGCATTCCTCTTTCTCATCCCTTAATTTTACTTTTTATAGATATCATCCCATCATATTCAACTCACACTTGTGATCTTTTATATATATGTATATATATATATATATATATGTACGTATGTATGTATGTATATTACAAATATGTATGTATTTGCTTTCTAATTGCCCTAATAATGATAAAATTCTTAAGGGTTACAAGTATTATCTTTCCATGAAGGAATATAAACAGTTTAATCTTATGGGATCCCTCATGATTTCTCTTTCATTTTACTTTTTTATGCATCTCTTGAGTCTTATAGTTAAGTCAAATGTTCTAGTCCACTCTGGTCTTTTTATCAGGAATGCTTGAAAGTTCTTTATTTCATTGAATATCCATTTTTCCCCTGAAGGATTATACTCAGTTTCGCTGGATAGATGATTCTTAGTTGTAAGAATCTAATTCCTTTGACCTAACCTAGGAGTTTTCATTTTTAGGATTTCTTTCAGGAAGTGATTTTTGGATTTTTTCAATTTCTATTGTATCTTCTGGTTCTAGGATATCAGGGCAGTTTTCCTCAATAATTTCTTGAAAGATGATATCTAGGTTCTTTTTTTTTTAATCACAGCTTTCAGATAGTCCAGTAATTTTTAAATTATCTCTCTTTGATTTATTTTCCATGTCAGTTGTTTTTTCCAATGAGATAGTTCACATTTTCTTCTATTTTTTATTCTTTTGATTTTGTTTATTGTTTCTTGATGTCTCACAGAGTCATTAACTTCCACTTGCCCCATTCTAATTTTTAAGGAATTATATTCTTCACAAGCTTTTGTACTTCCTTTTACATCTGGTCAAATTTGCTTTTTAAGGAGTTCTTTCTTCAGTGAATTTCTATATATTTTTTCCATTTGGTCAATTCTGCTTTGTAAAGAGTTCTCTTCAGTGTATTTTTGTGCCTCTTTTACCATTTGGTCAATTCTGTTTTTTAAGGTGTTACTTTCTTCAGTATTTTTTAATGCCTCCTTTACCAAGTTGTTGATTTGTTTCCTGACTTTCTTGTATCACTCTCATTTCTTTTCCCAGTATTTCCTTTACTTTTCTTATTTGATTTTTGAAATAATTTCTGAGTTCTTCCAGGAATTCTTTTGGGGCCTGAGACCAATTCACTTTTTTTTCAGGCTTTGAATATAGCAGTTTTGACTTTGCTGTGTTCTTCTAAGTTTGTTTTCTGATCTTCCCAGTCATCATAGTAACTTTCAATAGGGGTTTTTTATTGTTTTTTTTGTTTGTTTTTGCTCAATTTTCCAAACTATTTCTTGACTTTTAACTTGACGTTACAGTTGAGCTTTGCAAACCAGGAGAACACTGCACACAGTAACAGCAATAGAGACCAACTCTGGTACAATTCTAATCCAATTCCAAAGAACTCATGATGGAAAATACTGTTCACATCCAGAGAAAGAACTATGTGGTCTGAATGTAGATCACAGCAAACTATTTTCACCTTTTTGTTGCTTTTTTTTTCTTTCTCATGGTTTTCCCTTTTGTTCTGATTCTTCTTTCACAAAACGACTAAGGTGAAAATATGTTTATTATGATTGTACATGTAAAACCTACATCAGTTTGCTTGCCTCATGGGGAGAGGGGGAAAAAGGAGGGAGAAAAAAGTAGTTTGGAAATCAAAATCTTAAAAGTGAATAGTGTTAACTTTCTTTACATGCAATTGGAAAAAAATAAAAACTTTTTTAAAAAATTTTAAACCAAGTTGGGTTCTGCTCCCAGGGTAAGGGGGGACTGTCCCAAGTTTCAGGGGTTTTTTGTTACTGTTTTCCAAGCTAGCTCTTGGGGTATGTAAGATTTCAGTTCTTCCAAGGTGGTATGATCTAAGAAGAGTGTGTGTACCACTCTGTTGGCCTATGCTCTGGTCTGTGAGCAACCAGAAGTACTCTTTTTCTACCTTGGAATTGTGATCAAGGACCCTGCTCCCCTGCAGCTACAAGTTCTAGTGTGCCAGTATGCCTCCTCACCTTGGGACTGAGACCCAGGACTGCAACGCAGATCTGTGCATAGGCAATGCAACAGAGTCCTACAACTAGTGCCAACAAAGGAACCTCTGTAATCTCCTTCTAACCTTTTGTTTAACTCCCTTAATATCTGTGGGCTGAGAGCTCCAGAAGCCACTGCTGCCAATCCCCCAAGAACTGCTGCTATTTTGCCAGAGCACTGCCTGCACTGGACTGTGTCCCACTCTCACCATGGTGAGAGAGAACTTTCCTGCCAACCCTCTACATTCTCTTGGGCTGGAAAGTCTTTCACCTCATCCTTTTGTAGGTTCTGCTGCTCCAGAATTCATTTTGAGACCTTATTTTAAGACTGTTTGGAGGAGAATCTGGGAAAGTTTGGGCAAGTCCTTGCCTTTTCTCAGCTACCCTGGCTCTGCCCAACCAAGAACTCCAAATTTTAAGAAAGAAAAAAATTCAAATAATATGCTCCCTCGTTCTTTATACAAAGAGCAAGAGTCAAGGACTAGAATCACATACTTCCTGATTCTCAGCAGAGCCCAGTAACTAAAGGCTAGTCTTCTTTGCTGCTGGCCATGATCCAGTTGCTAACTCAGCTATGGCAAAGGAGGGCGATGTGTGCTAAGCAACCCAGAGATATCTGGGAAGGAAAGGGAGGCTTTGAAAACTAAGAGAGATATTTCCATCATAATTCATTCACATTATACAGAAGATCAAGGTTTGAGAGCTGGAGAGGAATTCAGGGCAGAGAAGTAAACTCAGATCCAAAGACATTATTAAGTAACCAGGCCAGGGTCATATAAATAGCAAGTAGTGGAGCAAGCAGTAGAATGCAGGTACCCTGACTTCAAAAGGTCAGCATTCTCCCCACCACACTATCCTCAGACTGAAAGAATACACATTCCATATTACAGGTGAGGTCTGAAAAAGGAGCTAGGAGATTGGAGGCGGGGGGTAGTTGTCCTCAGACAGGTTTTAGATATCATGGTCAAGTTATATTTTCCATGATTGCTAAGATCTATGAAGCTGCTACAATAGCCAGTTATGAGCAAATACCTTGCACTGGAGTAGTAAGGACTTCCTTCTTTTTCAAACCTCTTCAAGATAGGCTCCTTTAAAGCAGCTTCTTCTTCACTGGAGAGCTGAAAGAAAAAGGAACTCAGGTCCAATCGATCAATTACAGTACAGGGTAAGAGGTCTCTGTTGAAAAACTCTCAAGAACAAAAGGGCTGCACATGACAAGGAAAGCAAGTTACTGCGCATTAACCCCTCTTATCATCGAACTTCTCAATACTCTAATGAAATCACACATCTAATTATAAAAAAAAAAATCAACTATCTGACAACTTCATCTGTCATAATATGGCCAAGGGCTAGGAAGTGCCTCACAGTGTAACAAAAACTTAGATTTACATAACACGACAGAGCTTTTTTAAAATGAATTAAATATAATCTCGTGTGAACCTGCAAGTACACAGGATCACTAAAGTTCCATGATAAGAATGATAAAAATTGACCCTTTTCACTCATTACTTTGATAAATGATTTCACTATGTTTACCAAAGGAATGACTATATCTTTGTACACTACAATTACTATAATAATTAAAAGAACTACATGACTTCCTAAAAATTAACAGTTTTCCCAGTCTCTTAGGAACCGAATGCAAACAGACACAACCATGACCTCTTTCCACCCAAGGGCTTGTTCACCATAATTTTCCACCCAAGAAATTAATCCTTGAAGTGCCCACTATGTATAAACCAGCTTGCAGGCACAAGGGATGAAAGGCTGAAACTGGAGAAGAAAACTTGAGCTCGAATCTGGCTTCCTATGTTTACTAGCTGTGTAATCCTGGCTAACTCACTTAACCTCTATTTGTCCCACTTTCCTCAACACTAAATGGAATAATAACAGTACCTCATTCCCAGGGTTGCACCCATCAAATCTTAAAGCATTCTTTAAGCGCTACCTGTTACCATTGTGAAACATGGACAGTCTACACTCAGCATGGCATGCCCACATAAGAAAAGGTGCTGTGCTCTTTGAGCCAAGCAGAATTGAGACAGCACAAAGTAAAGGCAGGATGCACAAATTAGGGATATCCATCCCAAATGTTCATAGGGACTATCCGTGCCCAACCTGTGGTAGAGCATTCCAAGCTCATGTTGGTCTGATTAGCCACAGTCGGATACACTGAAATTTCACTTTACAATGGTGATGTCATTGTGGTCCTCTTCGAAGACGAAGGACAACCACCAACCAAACAACCTGTTACCATTATAAGGAATTGTGGTTGAGGCTGGGGATAGAAAAACAAAAGAGGCCCTGTCCTCAAGGAGCTTACATGCTACCAGGGCACACAGCAAACTAATAATAGATAAGAAAAATATAATTTTAAGCCAAAAATCGCTAATGGGGGAAGGGCCTCAAAAGATCCAAGTGAAGTGGGAGTGCATTCCAGACATGAGGAATAGTCTGTGCAAAAGGAAGAGAGCAGGCCATGGGAAGCCAGGCTGGGGGTGGAGAAGGGGCTAGTCTGGTGGGACAAAGGCATGAGCAGAGAAAAATAACATGGAATAAGTCTGGAAAAGTAGACTAGAGCCAGATGGTAAAAGGCTTTAAAAGCCAAGTTGCAGTATTTGTATTTTATACTAGAAGAAGAGGTATACTGATAAATGTTTAGTTAACTCCAAAAATAATTGTGTATGTCTGCATACGCACGTGTGCACACACACACACACTCATGCATGCACGCATGCACATACAGGTGCACAAGTTTACTATAAATTTTACTGGTACAAAAGATGTCTATCACACAATTTACAAATAATAGTAAAATACAGAATACTCTTCATTGCAAGCTCCAACTAGCTAAATAATTCTCACAGAATGTTTTTTTTGGTTTTCACCAAATTCTTGTACCCCATACCCAGCCTGTGGTTGCAAATCAACCACAATTTGACCAAAGGAGTTACATCATAATCTGCTGACTCTTTTTCCAATAAATTTATTATCATTAAATCTGATAGATGATTTACTGTTAAACTATTTCTCACCCTCATACAAATTACATTTATTAAACTAAAGCCTCTTCAGTATTCCTGAATGCAATAATGCTAATTACTCTTTCAGCTTTTTGTACAACTGCAGATATTAGAATATTGTTTGATTCTATATTATGTACAGAAACCTGAAAACTGTCCAAATCAAGTCTGTTTTAAAATTTCACTTCAACAATACAATTTTTTTTCACCAACTATTCACGGTGAAGTTAGTTCTTCATAAGTCAAAGTAGGTGGTTCTAACAAATCAAAATAATTTTAAATGCTTTTATGATTTTTGTCTGATAAAAGACATAAGTTCAATGTGATAAATTATGTTTCCAGTAACATATTCCTAGAAGGAACATTAAATATATTATTTTCACTAAATGGAATGTCTTTAAACTTATCTGATTTAATCAAATATTCAAATTCAGATGCATGTTCTCTAGTACAAGTTTTTAAATTTCCCAGAGTTCTTATGGAACGTTTCAGTAGTTTCTGAATATTAGTTGATCTTAATTGCAACACTGTTGAAAGTAATGAAAATTCTTCAAGAATGTCAATCACTAAAGCAAGGTCTTGCAAAATATTAACGTTAGCTAATCTCTTCAAAACCAGAAAAATCAGAAGAACAAGAAAAATGCCGAAATAATGAAGCACATGCGTGCCATACAGCAGGAGCCACTCCTAAACTGCATGAAATCCATCTTGGTCCCAGGAGTCTATCCTTTCTATTAACTCCAATTTCAAGCTCTTTAGCTAAAGTTTTGAGCTCAGTTTGATTTCTGCATCAGATTAGTAACAAGCAGAATAAATTTTATTCAGAAAAATTGTTACAAATATTAATATTTGAGATACTGGAACACCAAGGGATATTTGTAATCAATGATTTAAATAGCGCCCAATGATTCCATTAGGAAAATTTCCTAAGAACTACATAGCTATTCCAGATTTTCTTCACTCCCACTGCATTAGCACCATCAGGAGAAAATACAAGTAAGTTCATTATCAAAAAGTGAAAAAGCTACAGTCATTTAAAGTAGACAATAATGTACTGAAAATATACTCTCTGCTGGGGGTATCATAAATTCTTTGAAAACAAATAACATTACCATTGTAGAGCTGCCTGCACTGCACACTGGCCACATTTAACAATTGGCTCCCTAAATCCCTGAAAAATTAACGACTGTCTTTCAAGCCAGCTCTAGCACGAGCCCCTGAAGATCAGTGTGCACAAGGGAGGACCATGAGCAGACCTCAGCTCTGGAAAACTGTTTGAAAGACACATTAGAGAAGGAAATAGTAGAAGAGAAGATTCCAATAGACGACTGCAGAAGTCCAGGCAAGAGAGAACAGAGGCCTAACTAGAGGCACAGCCCGCGTAAACCAAAAGAAGGAGACAGACAGATTGCAGAAACGTCAGAGGTTCAGTCCAGTCATTTTCAGTCCTGTCTCACTCACTGTGACCCCATGCGGGGTTTTCTTGACAAAGATCCTGGAGTGGTTTGTCATTTCCTTCTCCAGTTCATTTCATAGGTGAAAAAACTAAGACAAACAAGGGTTACACCACTAGTAGGTATCTGGGGTCACATCTGAACTCAAGAAAATGAGTGTTCCTGACTCCAGGCCCAGCTGCCCTTGTCATACCGGTAACTATCATGTAATAAATTCCTGTAACAGCTGCCAAATATTTATTTTCAGATAAGAAGAAACATTCAACTTGAGCATACTGAATTAGGATATAGTTCACCTACAATAAAAGCAGACTCCTCTTACTTGTCATGTCCCAGAAAATGTTTTAAATAGGAACATAAATCCAGAAATGAAAAGGACCGCAGAGGTCATCCAAGCTAATTCCTCTCCTCTTACAGATGAGGAAACTGAGGCCCAAGGTCAAACAGGTCATCAATTCATTCCTGATGATGAAACGTACTATCCGCCTCCTGACAGAGAAGGAATGGGATCAGGGTGCAGAATGAAAAATGCACTTTTTGACACAGCAAATGCGTGGACTTATTTGCTTGACTGTGCATTTTTGTTACAAATATTAAGTGTTTCCTTTTATTTTTTAATAGGGGTGGAATTAGGAGGAGAAAGAGCAACTAATGATAGTGTTTCTTCCCCCACAAAAAAAAATGAGGAAGAAAAAGTCATTGAACCATTTTTAAGTGTACAAAATAGGGCAGAGGGAAGTTCAAAGAAAAATGAGATCATTCGTTCTTCAATTTACTTCTTCAGAAGTTGTATGTAAACGCTTTCTATTCTACTTTGTATATGAAAATGTTTTTTAAAAGAGTGTTTTTCTGTTCTTCTGGTTTTTTATTGCTTTTAATTTACACATAAAGGACTTTGGTACTAAAACATTTGAGGATGGATAGAAGTTTGCCACAGACTACAAGTTAGAAAAAATAGTCTCCAGCAAATGAGCTCTTGGATCATTCTTCAAAAACAATCTTTTCTCTAATATTACTGAACCATGGATTCACTATTTGGATGAATCGGAAACCACAGAAACTTGGACTTGAGCCTCCTTAGGGGTTTCTGGCTCTTGGATAAAGTGATCATAAAAGTGACTGATGGATGTGTTCGTGGAGGGGAGGGGAAAGGGGAAAGGGGAATGGATTAGGGGGAGGAGGACTGGGAAGAGGAAGAGATACAAGAGCTAAATCAATTCATATGGAGGGAAACAACTTTCTGACAGAGAAGTTCCAGAAACATCCATCAGTCACCCATGTTACATTTTATTACAAAACTCAATGCTTTAAACGTCGTAAGTAATAAAATTTACTAAAAAAACAAAAAACCTCCAGTAGACCCTAATAGAGAAATAAAAATAAGAAGCAATTCCAAAACCTTTCCTTTCACTCGCTGTCAGTAAGCTTCCATCGCTGTTTCCAGCCACCTTTACGTAGGCTTTCAAACTTAATAAAATCTTCAGTGTTCACCATGAACTACAGAACCCGCCTACTCTTCACATCCTTGAAAATATTTTAAAGCAAAATGAAACAATGCCAATTAAATTCATTTAAATCTCACGAAATGCAAATTACTAAAATAAAATTAAAACTCCATTTTGCTTCATGCCCTAATTTTCTGAAGTCTTCTTAGAAAGTCTAAAAATCTGGCACCTCAACATTGCCACTGGATGTGGCCTAGAGCAAGTGAAAAATAAAAAGCATATTTACCTCCTTCCCTTCTCTCGCTTTTCCGTCTCTTGCTACCGTGGCTAAAACATTTGCAGCCTGTTCTCCTCCCATCACTGAGATGCGAGCATTTGGCCACATGTACAGAAACCTTGGGCTGAAAGGAAAAAAGTAGTTAAACATAAACAATGTAGAACAAAAAGATCTCCTGTTTCCTAAAAATGGTAGCTTAATTTATTCTTTTCCATCAAATATAATGAAAGTCTTAGTTGACTTTTTTGTTACTTACCAACCCCATAAATTATATTTATACATGTTATCAGCTAGAAATCTTTAAATTCTTCCTCTTTTATTTCCTTCCCAATAATCTAGTAAATACTTCTACTTTCAAGTAAAAGGCAAGAGACATTACATTTGGATTCACAAATCAAACTTTACAATTTGAATTTCATTACATCAGAACCAAAGGTCTGAAAAGAACAAAAATTACTCTTAGAAACATTCTCTAAGAAGCATGAAAACAATTAATTAAAAAGGAACCCTACGGTACATGCCTCAGGAAACTCCCACATAATATTCAGCTTCACTCCTAACATAAGACGACACAGACTGCAGGCTTGGCTTTGTGTTAAAAACCGATCTGAACAAAAGGGCACACGGCAGACAAATGGGAAGAAGTCGTCTGTTTCTCTATTTGCCCACTTACGAATATGATCTGCCACACATTGCAAAATTTCCAGCTCCATGAGATCCTCCAATGATGACAGTAATTTTGGGTACACTGGCACAGGCTACAGCAGTCACCATCTTGGCTCCATCTTTTGCGATTCCTCCAGCTTCATATTCTTTGCCAACCATAAATCCTTAAGGAAAAGAACAGAAACAGAACCTGGGGATGATGGAATTAATGAACAAAGTAAGACCACATAATTCAATAAGCATTAATTAAGCACCTACAACATGACAGGCACTGAGCTAAGAACTGTGAGTACAGAGAGGTGGGGAAAGGGAAGTAACAGGAGATAAACTATGTACCCAGGTCAGTAAACGGTGCTTTCCAGGAATGAGAGACAGCTGTGCAAAAGCATGGAGAGGAGAGATGGATACTGAGTATAGGAAGCAGAGAGCAGGGTATTTTGGCTGGCACATATATTACACAAAGGGCAGTAATATGCGTTAAATTTAGAGAGGTAGGCTGGAGCCAGATTGTGGAGGGTTTTAAAAATAAGGCTCAACAAATCTATATTTTATCTCACAGGATAAAGTGAAGATGTTTGAGCCTGGTAGTGGCGTGGTCCCACTTGAACCCAAGGCAAATTATTTTGGCAGTATGGATGGAGGAATGACTTCTTGCTCCTGAACCGCCATAACAAAGGTAACGACAACAAGGAAGAAGAACCAAAAGACCATTCGCTTCACAGCGAACAACAAATCTGAACAACTACAGATTCCATCTGGTTGACAACATACTTTCAGGACAATATATCTGATTCATCATTCATAAAACCTAAATCCTGTCTAATCTCCTTAACTGAGCTGGAGAGGCTAGCTTGGAAAGTCTCATTCATTGCCTAATTCTCCCGGAGGGAAAAAAGAGAGATGGAAAAAGAGGCCAAATTCTCAGCATGCTCCTCTTTCTCTCCCATAGTTCATAGACCCTCAGGGCCATCACTCCTACTGGAGCATCTCCATGATCATCCATGTTTTCTAGAAGGCTTTTCTCTCCAGTGAGAGAATTTATTACTCTGTTAGGATACTACAGGATTCCCCTTCATAAGCAGAATCCACACCACCTGATTCTGAGCAGCTTTCTGATGGCAATGAAGCAGTTCAGGTTTCTCCTTTCTTACCCTCAATATTCTGAACATATAAATCTAATCATTATCTCTAAATCTATACAAAATCTTCTTGGTTCCACATTAGTCTGAATTTCCACCTGGAATTCACCCATATGTGAGGGAAGGAAAAAAACTGAGAATCAATCTCAACATCCTCACACGGTTTCCTACAGCCAAATTGTTCAAATACAAATACATCAAAAACACAAATACATCAACACCTTAATTTACTGGCACTCAAACAATTAGCACCCTTGTATGAGAGAATATCTAATGACAGAAGATTTAGGCTGAAAGAATAGATATTAAGGAATGGGTGTCAACCTTGGGGGCTCACGTGTCCCTGGGGATCCATGTAACCTATGTTTTCCAACATTTTTGGTACTGACTTGGATTAAGTCAGAGATAACTGAATGACAATCAAATCTGCAGATAACCAAAGTTGTGAGGGACTGCTAATATGATGGACGAAACAGGAGGGATCCAAAATTAGATTTAGAATGTTTATAAATATGAGATTAATCTAACATGACTAAATTTAACAGGGACAAATACAGAGTCCCAAATTTTGGTTAAAGAAAACCAACTCAAGATGCATAAAAGAGTCAAGAGTTCTAGTGGACCGTAAGCTCAATGATGTAATATGTCAGTCATAAAAGCAAATGTTTCTTTGGACTTCCTAACAGAGGCACCATGCCTGGAATAAAGCAAGAAGAGCCCTACTGAACTTTGTCTTGAACAGAAGACACTTGGAGCACTCTTCTTTGCGTAGGGCACCATACTTCAAGAAGAGAATCAGAAAAGAGGGTAATCACGATAGTGAGAGGCCTGATGTCCAAGTATATAAGAACCATTTTAAAAGAATATGAATGTCTGGCCCCATTTATTAAAGATTTAATAAAAGAGCTAAATTTTCTAGTTTCAAACACCAAATGGGATATCATTATATTATTCCATGCCAACATAACATTACTGAACTTCATATTCAAAAATTATGGTCCTCTTGGAAGAGTAAAATGGATTTCTAATTTTTTTTGTAATAAACTTAAAGCAATTCATTCATGTGACATATAAAGTGATATTCAAATAACCTAGGAAAGTACTTTCCTTTAAAAAAAATTGTCAGGACAATCACGTTTTCATCTTGATGACGACAGCACAATATAGTTGTTTGAGCAAAAATATTATGCCAGGTCAGTCTAGGGTTTCTAGCATTCACTAATAGAATTTTAAAATGCAGGCTGTACTTTCAAATATGCCCTCTTAAAACTTTGATGAAATAAAAATGAATGTTTTATAGAGACATACAAAGTCAACATTTTCAGTGAGTGACTCAAAGTGAAACTGAAAATAGTATGCCACTTTTTATTCCTATATAAAACTCAAGGAAAAATATGGTGACATCAGAGACACCCTCATTGTTTTATTATTAGCATTTAAGGAATATCAAGACCACTCAAGTATTATTCACTACAACACAATAGATATGTAGATATCTATAGATAGATAGGTCAGGAAAGAATAATTATTTTCCTCACAGTATTTAAACAGTTTCCACTAGACAAAAATGTTGTATTCTAAAAGCTCATAAGTTGTTACCTGTTCAAAACATGGAATTTCCTTTCCAATGGAAATAAGGTTAAATAGTTCCTAGATAAAAAGCCTCTTTAAGAAATAATGTCTTTTTTACTAAGGTGAAAATATATTTAATAGGAATATATGTGTAGAACCTATATAAAATTGTATGCTGTCTCAGAGAGAGAGTGAAGAGGTAGGGGGGAAGGAGGGAGAGGGAGGGGAAAAAAATTTGAGATATATGGAAGTGATTGTAGAATACTGAAAACAAATAAAATTATTTTAAAATTTTTTTTAAATAATGTATTTTCCCAAAGAGATAAAAAAAGAAAAAGGGTTCATATGTGCAAAAATATTTATAAACAGATCTTTTTGTGGTGGCAAAAAATTGGAAACTGAGAGGATGAAAACTGGGGAATGGCTGAACAAATAAGTTGAGGTATATGATTGTGATGGAATATTATTGTACTTTAAGAATGATAAATGGGATGGTTTCAGAAAATCCTGGGAAAAATTACATGAACTGATGCAAAAAGAAATGAGCAGAACCAAGAAAACACTGTACACAGGAAAGCAACACTGTAATGACAATCAACTGTGAAAGTAAAGTACTCTGATCAATACAATGATTCAAGACAATTCCAAAAGACTCATGAGGAAAAAAAGCTATGAACTCTGAGTGCAAATTAAAGCAATTTTCCTATTATCTTTATCTTTCTTGCTTTTTTGAGAACATAGTTAATAAAGAAGTGTATTTTGCACGACTTCACACATATAATGGGTATCATACTGCTTGCCTTCTCAATGGGTAAGGAGGGGCTAAAGAGAAGGACAGAATTTGGAACTCAAAATTTTAAAATGAATGTTTAAAAAGCTAAATGAAGACAAAAAATTTAAAAAAAATAACAGTGTAGCTGAACAACAGCATATGTCCAATGAAAAATGATAATCTTACAATAATGTTTTTGTTTAATAACAAAAATAGTAAAGATAAAAACCAAATTAAATAATGAAATTTACCTGGAATACTGATACTTGAGGAAAATCAGGTTTAATTAGAAGATGACAGAAGAGAAGGAAACTTTCACAGATATTCTTAAGGGAACTTTTAGGCCACTTTTAAGAACTACCAAAAGGTTGATATTGATCATTCTTTAATTATGACTCATGGAATTAAAAACTGACAGCATCCCTTTTCCTCGCCATACCTCTCTTCTTCCTCCCCACAGCCCTACTTAAGCTTATCAGTCATGATTAGGATCACTTTATAGCTCACAGATGGAATAAAGTTTGTAAGTTATTCCTAGAGAAAGAAGGAAGGAAACAACCACTTAAATGCCCGTATGCGCCAGGAACTATGCTGATCACTTTACAATTATTAACTCATCTGATCCTCACAGCAGCCCTGGGAGTCACAGCGCCTGCCCCCACACAAAGCACCGACAGGGACTGCCAGATCAAGGAAGCTGTTTGTTCTTTAGAAAATGTAGGAACTGGAAAAGCAGCTTCGGTGGGAATGGAGAGATGGGGGCGCTGTCACTGGCTACTCATTCGTGACCCATGCTCGTCTCCTCAGCTGACTGTGCCCTCCTTCCTGCCCTCTACTCCACAAATTCACCTAGATCACACAAAGATACCACATACACATACATATGCATATGCATACCTAATACACAATTCTATACTAAAAGTACACACACTAAAGTATGCATACGCATTTATATCATGTACTACATATCATGTATATACACGTTTACATTTTTTGCATATACTTATTTATGTAAATGCTGTCTCCTACAATAGAAGTAAGCTCTTGGAGGGCAGGGACTGCTTTATTTTTGCCTTGGTGTCACAGGATGTAGCACGATTCCAGGCACACAGTAGAAGGTTACTAAGTGCTTGTTGAATGATTTGCAATTCAGGCATTCCCAAGGGACAGGCGAAACCACACAGATTGATTCCTTAAAGTAGTTAAGATTCAGGTAGGAAGTGTTATTCCTTGAATAAAGACAAATCATCAAAACTAATCAACATATTTTCTCACCAGTAATATTCTGAAGAAACACAAGAGGAACCTTTCTTTGGCAGCATATTTGAATAAAGTGAGCTGCCTGTAAGAAGAGGAAAAAAAGATTTTAAGAAATATAATTATGATACATTTAATTGTGATTACAATGAATTACAATTAAGTCATTATTGTAAATATATTACTATGTTTCCTTCAAAACAAAACAGGAAAACCTAGGGAAAAAGACAAAAAATAACTCCACCTTGCTTATCAAGTTTAACAGCATATCAATAACAATATGGTTATATCTAAAGCTACTGATTGATTCATTAGCAGTAGGATATACAGTCTGTGATCTTTTTCTGATGGGTTGTGTGTTTGTCCTTCATTGCCGAACAAGACCACACACCATCAGAGAAATGATGACATGACTTGCACTTGACTTTGTTTTGAGTGAGGGAGGCTGTGCAGGTCACCAGCCTCACTTCTCCTCCAGAGTCATCTGAATCTGGTGACCAGATATTCATCAGGATAACTGGAGATGACCCAGGATGAGGCAACTGGGATTAAGTGACTTGCCCAAGGTCACACAGCTAGTGAGTGTCAAGTGTCTGAGGTGAGATTTGAAGTCAGGTCCTCCTGACTCCTGCACTGGCACTTTATCCACTGCACCACCTAGCTGCCCCACTCTTTTTCTGATACTGCTAATGAAACCAGCCTGAGTCCACTATATACCCTCTTACAGTCACCTTTTTGCCATCTGCAAGATGTCTGGCCTACTGGAGATAATAAAGTCCATGGCTACAGAAGATTTTTTTCATCTTTTTGTTGAGAACTAGATGAGTGTTTTTGTGTAAAAATAAGTAAACTGACCACAAGCTAAAAATGCTTTTTTTTACATTTTTAAATACAATAAAACTTTAGTTAAAAATATAGAAACCCTTCTTGGATGTGGGCTGTACAAAAACAGGGGACAGAAGTTTCCCAACCCTTGGAACCAACTGATCAAGTTAACTGAGCTGGACAAAACCAACTCTCACCATCTTCTTCATCTGTACGATGCTTTCTTGGTCTCCGGAACATTTCTACATACAGTGCCTACCATCACAGGTAACATATGTCTCAATGAATGATATATGAAGACTTCCCTCATCAAACTGTAAATCATGATGCCCAAAGCTTGATAACTTTAATGGAGTACTCCATATTTTAAAGTGATATGGAAAAATAAGCAACATGTCCAAAATCACACCTGCCTCACCCGCCTCCCAAATTTGTTTCTCATTCTGACTTCAACATTTCTGTTAATGGTGCCAGTATTCTCCTAGTTAACACAGGTATGAAACCTCAGTCATCTCTGATTCCTCCCTCTCCCTCACCTCCCAAATCCAGTCACTTGTCAGGTCACTCACTGATTCTACTCCAGCAACATCTCTTACAACCCCTCGCTCTCCACTCACACTGTCACCATCTTAGTTGGGGACATCACCTCAGCCCTGTGCTATTTGCAATGACCCCCTAACTGGGTTTCCTGCCTCCAATCTTTCTTCCGACTAATCCACATTCTACGTATCAATGCTACATATCAATCTTTCTTCCTTGTGTTTATTTTCTTTGTGATATTTTTTTAAAACACCAATGTCACTTCCGAATGATTTCTCCCCGACTCTATAACACATTGGTAATATCTGACAACACATATCCCATTTCATATCCATGGTTCACCACATTGCTTATGAGAAGTGAGAGGTATGCTTTACCATCAGTCCTCAGAAATCATGGTGGCTCACGAATCAGAGTCCTGAATGACCTTCTGAGAGTTATGTGATGAGTTCATCACAAAACTCCTCAGCTCAAAAGTTTCCAAGAGTTTTAAGTTACCTACTAAATAAAATCCAAAAGCTTTAGCCTAGCATTCAAAGCCTCACAATCTGTTTCCAGCCTCATCTCACATTATTCTCTTATGCCCTAAATATTCCAGCCAATCTGGACTTCTCAGTGACCTGTAACGTGATCTTAGACCTCCCAAAGTCCATGAAATGTTTTCTTCCACCAATTTCTACCAGTTGAAATCCAACATATCATTCAAGACCTAACTCAAAGTCCAGATGCTCTATGGTACTTCTCCTGATTTAAGTAACCGAAAGAGATCTCTCTCCCTTCTAAATTCATATATTTTGTTTATACCTCTCTTATGTACTTAACAAACAAATTATTCTTTAGATTAAAAGTAGACTTTGGAATCAAAAAACCTAGATTTGAATTCTGCCTCTGACTTTAGCTGTGGCTGTTGAGTAAGTCTCCTCATGTGGGGGCTTCATTTCCTCATCTGTAAAACGGGCACGAGAACAGTACTACCACTGAACTCAGAGTTGTTGCTGTGAGGAAAATCCCTTTTGGAAACGTGAGTTATCATTATTCAAGTGACCCACGACCTCTCATCATTCATTCTTCTTTGACTCTAAGCTTTTGAAAGCAAGAGCCTTGTTTTGTCTTCCTAACCCCCACCGGAGAAAAAGGTAACTCTATGACATTGGAGGTGTTAGAGAGGACACAACCAGCACTGCCAAGCATAAAAGATGGCACAGATGGTTCCTTGGAAACTTCCAAGCAAACTGCTCCCTAATTCCTTTCCAAATTCATCCCCTAATGCCTTCTCCAATCTGTTTACTTTACCGATTACCTTGCTTTGTTCAAAGGATGGTTACTCTCTGCTATGTCATTCTGGCACTTGTTACCTAGTAATCAGCTAATGGAGGGTAGGGGACTCCTCATGCTTTACTACAATGATAGGTTACCTATGAGAGTTATTTATATCAGTTAACCAACATCCTATCTTTGTACTGCTCGCTCATCCATTTGTGGATGGGGAAAAAAAAATGACAAAAAATTGGGGACATGTGGATTCTTTTTGCGCATATTTAGGGGAGAAAGAGACAATGAAGTCAGAAGTCAAATCCAAGGTTAGAAGGGATAGAGATGATGCACATACTAGGTTGATTTTCCTTTTAAAAATTATTCTGGTCATGACATTCTGGCCATCTACCACTAGGAGAGACCTTAGAAGTCACCAAATCTAAGTAACTCACTCATTTTACAGAGGAGAAAACTGAGTGAGGCCCAGAGAGATTTAGCTACTTGCCCAACTTCACACGGTGGTAGGTGTCAAAAGCCAAATACAAACCAGGTCCTCTGACTTCAAACCCTAGTACTCTTTTCACTATACTACATCATTTTCCACTTTTTAAAACCACAGACTCAATACCTTCCCCATTTTTCCCCCACTTTCCCAAAATATAAAATTGGATTCTAGTCCACAAATTCACAGAAGGTCAGAAAAATAATTGAGCACAGAAATCTGTATCAGCAACAACAACCTGGATATGAATTGATCTGCACTTAACACTAGAGAGTGAGGCTGTGATGCAAGACAAGTTGTTTGTACGCAGCAGAAAAGAGTGCTGGGTCTTTAGTCAGGAAGACCTGAATTCAAATCCAGTCTCAGACACTTACAAGCTGTGTAACCCTGGGCAAGTCACTTAACCCTATTTGTCTCAGTTTCCTCATCTGTCAAAGGAGTTGGAGGAGATGGCAAACCACTCCAGGATCTTTGCCAAGAATACCCCAAATGGGGTGATGAAGAGTGGGATGCAGCAACAACAGCACTGACAGACTGCACATACGTAAACCTCTATCAAACTGACTGCCCTCTTGGGGAGGGGGGAGGGGAGAGACGAGAAACCTTGGAACTCAGAGTTTTTTAAAAAAGAATGTTAAAAAATTGCTTTCACATGTAATTGGAAAAAAAAAACTATTAATCAAAGAAAACGCAGCCATCTTCAATAGCAGTTATACTCTTAAGTGTTCTGTGAGGACTTCCTAAGAACTAGCAGTTAGACTGATTTATTTTCTTTCAGAAAGCATTCCAGGCAGGTTTGACTACTTCATCTAGTGGCATATTTACCATCAATTATGTTAAAAAGTGACCCTAAAATATATACGCACAACCAAATAATCCTGCTTGCCAATGCACCTGCTGAGTTCTTTCATGGGTGCAATAGACACCAAACCAGATCAGAATGCTGAATGTTTTAAAGTTTTTTTTCTTTCAATTTGTTTTGCTTCCATGTTTGACTTTCAAAGTAAGTGATAAAGATAAAAGTTTTGAAAGTTATCTGTGGAATTTATTAAGTAATTTAAAAAATAAACTGGACATAAAATATTTGCAGTTTTACGTATAATTCTTTTTCCTACGTGTAAAAAAAGAGGTGCTCATTTTTAGCGTGTTAAGTTCAAGATAAAAAAGCAATTTAAAAAAAACAAAGTTAGCAATACTAAAGTAAAACTGAAAGAAAATCTTGATACTCTTTTATATATTACGTACCTTCTTTGCAGATTCTGAGAAAAGAACCCCGTTGTTTCCAATAATTCCGACTGGGTAGCCAAATATTCTAGCAAATCCTTAAACAAATTAAGTGACAGTTATTTTTGATAACAAACTGATACATCTTCTCAGAGGTTCAATTAATGTGAAAGAGGTGGCATGGAATAGTTGCTGTGGTTCAGTCATTCAGTTGTGTCCAACTCTTTGTGACTCCATGGACCGTAGGCTTTTTTTAGTAAGGATACTGGAGTGGTTTGCCATTTCCTTCACCAGTGACTTGCCAAGGATCACACAGCTAGTAAGTGTCAGAGGCAAGGAGTCTTCATACTCTAGCCACCTAGCTAATCACTGAGCCACCTAGCTGTCTCCTAGGCAAACAGAGGCTAAGTGATTTGCCCAAGGTCACACAGCTCGAAAGTGTCCAAGGCACAGTAGAAAGAGACTGAGCCTCCAAGTGAAAAGACCAGGTTTAAGCCTTATCTCTGCCACATACTTCCTATGTTACCCTGGGCTCACCACTTAATCTCTCAATGTAATTGTCTCAGGTAATTCTCCACAACTAGAAACTGCAGAGAAGGTGAAAATCTGGGGTCCTACAAGTTCCTCACCAGGAACTCCCTGTACCAATGCAAGCACAGGTCTAGTCCCCAGAAAAAGTCAAGGTCACATTTTTATTGCCCAGATTTAAACTTTTTTTTCTGTTTTATTTTTATGTGACAACTCCTAAATGGCTGATTTAGATAAACCATGTTGGTTTGGTATTAAAATAAGCCTAGCTCTTTAAAAGCCAATCTACAATCACCCTCTTCATTGAAGTACCTGCCTAGAAAGCAGCTTAATCAATTAGAAGATCACAGTTCTTTTCCTATTCAAATGGCCTGCTCAAAAGAGGTTACTTTGAAAAAGCTGGTGGAAAGCCAAGCTGGGTAAGAAGCAAATGTACCCAAAGAAAAGGAACTTAGCAGAGAAGAGATTAGCCACAGCAAAATCTTGCTCAAAGGTGGCTACAAAGAATTGCGTGCACGCACACACGCACACACACTTCTCATCAGAGCAAGAAGCCTTACACTATTCTACAGAAAAAGGCTAGCTGTTTTGGAAACCTAAAGAAGCAAAGGTCCTGCAAGTACTAGAGCTTTCAGAACCATGAATAAAAATGTCAAAATGAATATGGAACTTCTGCTGTATAAAACCCAGATGGGAAGAGATCCTAAGGAACACTGAGTATCAAATTAAACTGGTTATGAAATAAAGAGGCAAAACAGGATACTGCTTACTTAGACTGCTTTGGTTTGGGGAGATGGCTCATGATTTAACATTATTAGAATTGAGATGTTGGTTTGTTTTTAATAGGCATTTATTTCACTTTGGAAAAAAAATAAAAAACTAATACAATAGTTACTTACATCTAGCTAAGTAGCACAGTAGAGAGAATGCTGGATCTGGAGCCAAGAACCTGAGTTCAAATCTGGCCTCAGACACTTATTAGCCATGAGATTCTAGGCAAGTCATTTAACCCCGCTTGCCTTAGTGTCCTCTTCTGTAAAATGGGCATATGTAATATCTACCTCACAGGGTTGTTGTGGGGATAAAATGAGATAATATTTACAAAGCACCTTGCAAATCTTAAAGTATAATTTAAACATTCTAGATGTTCTATCCCCAACACCTCAGCCTAAGCCATAACATTCTCTGTGCTGTCTATTCTACTATAACCAGCAGGACAAATTCATCAAAGAAAGCAAGGAAACAGGGAAAAAGAATAAATGGTCCAAAGAGTATTGTAGAAATCCCTTTTGAACAGGTTCCAACCCACAAAAATTGATAAAAACATGTGCAATTGCTTATGGCCTACAATAAAGAAGAGAGAGCTCTGAATGTTATTTTGGCTGCTCAGCAATCAGGGCACATACTGTCTAAAAATTAGTTTAAGCCAATGCAGTGGTAAAAACCCGTTTGTTCAAAAATTAATAGAGATTAGTCATTTAAGTACAAAAGTTCAAATCCTACTTTTGGAGTAAATTTCCTTTTCTACCTTAAAGTAGGCAAGTATTAGGATTTAACCTGGACTATAACCCTCAGTATTTCTTCATCTAGATTTGTGGCGTGATATTAATCTAGTTTTTAAAGGGAAATGCAATTTTCTTATTACTAACTTCAGATTCAAACTTTATAAATTACATACAAAGTTTTGTTTTCTGTCATTTTGAGTCTAGCATTCAGTTTAAACAGTATTCTACATTAGAAATCAGATTCACTACTTTATACTTGGAAAACAACTTTCAGAAATATCTTATTTGCTTTTCAGACTACGTTCACCGCCCAGGGCATAACAGCACCCCTGAGAACTAGCTAACGAGTTATGAATTCCACATGCTGATGGTGAACAGGCAGCCACGACCTCCTTCTTCCTCTCCTTCCTTACTCTTGACCCAGAAAGCATCCAATCAGAGATGGTTCCTGCATCCATTGACTCCATGGACTCCAGTAGTTCAATAAGGGGACAAAAACACTCAGGATGCTATCAGAGTGACTTTGGAGTATACTTCACAATCCAGACACTTGAAAATCTAAAGGTTTAGTTTTACTTCTAATCTCCAAAACAGGGAAATTTCTATACATTCAACCCTTATGAATGAATACCTGTGACTAAGGTATCTCCATAGAGGGCTTTAAATTCATCAAATCTGCTTCCATCCACAATCCTAGCAATGACCTAGAAGAAGAAAAGATAAAAGCTTTATGACAGAGAAATTTTTAAAAATTGTATTCAGGTTATTTTTAAGTGAGAAGGAAAAGAAAATTCACAATGAAGTTGTCATTTTCCCAGATTCACTGCACCCTCTATAGAGGCACCTAATCACCAAAGTTCCATCTTGCCCACTCAGGGTGCTCCAGCCACTCTTATTTTCCTTTGTCATAAATTAGAATAACTAAATCGGAACTTCTCTGTTTGTAATTATATGTCAGAGAAAGTCAGTGCTCAAACATTTATCTGGAGATCTTCAGGCAATCTCAGCTCCCAGATGCACTAAACTCAACTAACATTTCCAGCCTTAATTCACATTCCAACCCTGTTACATAATATGCACTCTAATAAACGAGGATTACCTATACCCTAGAACTTTTGCCACTCCCATGCCCTCACACTGCTCTCTATGGTTGGAATACTCTCCATTCAGAGCAATCCAGCCCATGCTTCATGGCCTCGAACAAAATACATATTACAGTGGCTGCAATCATTTTCATCTTAGTGACATGGTCCTTTAATCAGTTAATAGTGTGAAAGATGCTAGGGAAGACAGAAAGATAAAAGAAAGACAACCGACCCTGCTCTTGAGGAACATATCATCTGGTAAATATACACAAAAAACCATGGTGCAGAATTGAATATGAGTTCACAAACAATGTGAGACAGGAGAGAAAGATTACTTTTGGTTGACAACAATTAGGAGGCAGCATTTTTGGACTAGACCATGAAGCATGGACAGGATTATACCAGCTGGAGATTGGACACAGAGAGGGCATTCCAGCCCTGGAGAACAGTGTCAACAAGGACACAGGAGTAGGAAAATCCAGGGTTTAATCTAAATGGTAACTAGCCATTTAGGGGCACAGGGAAAAGTACTCCAAGCAGGTTGGGTCAGAAGACAAAATGCTCCCTCAAACTGACTTTTTAAGACAAACTGAGGAGAAAGGGGGAGACACCTTGGAACACAAGGTCCTCAGGAGCAAGTCGAGACCATAGGACAGTGGTCCCTGGCAGCAGTGATGAGAAGGGATACACAAAGCAGAGAAGGGCTTTCCTGGGGTTCCTCAGTCAAGGAAAGGAAACCAGTAGGTTCCTATTTTAACTAATATACTTTTTGTGGTTGTTTTTCTTGTTGTTGTTGAACTAGAACTAAGCTACAGGATGCAAGTGCTAAGTTCACAACTTAAATTTAAATAACCTTGATTCACACCCATGGTTCTCATTTAAAGTCTGTAAAGATCCCTAGGACAGTTATTCTATTTCTATTTATTTTTAAGGCAAATTTATCTGCAGTCTTGGGAATAAAGTTGTTATGGAAGAAATTATACCAGTTATAAAAACGATATGCACATGTTGGAAAAGTCGCCAATCTACATTACAGAAGATTTTGATCCTGTAGTTTAAACCTATAGTTTTGACATCTGAAATGCAAAGCAGTTTAAAATATAACATCTTCTAATGGCACATTGACTATTTACCAAAACAGCAACACAAGGGGGGGAAAAATACCTTGGAAAACTGGAAAGTTGCTCTTAACCTGTCTCTGACGTTGACAGAAAACAGAAAGCCTGCTTAGGAACAAATCAAGCTATTCCTGTCCCCAACCAAGCCCAGATGTACAATAACCATGATTCTTCTTTGTGGTTTCTGTGGATATTTAAAATTTAACAATGATAAATGAACTATAAAACTGCCCTTACCTGGAGTTCCTTCCTGACACACCTGCCTACCAATGGCCACAAAGTTTAAATATATTTTAATTCTTCCCTGTCTTTATATGTGTAATTGTACTTTAAAATACTTTTGTTTCTCTTATAAAAATTTACTTTCTCATTCATTTTGACATGTTATATATCATAGTTCTGCTTAAATCTATAGCCATATCTAGGCCAGCCACGCTTGTGCCTGATATCCCTGCTGTGGGAGGTTAAGGGGGGAAGCTGAGGTTAGTGGAACAGGAGTGCGTCCAAGAGCTCTGAGTCACAATAGGGCTCAAGTCTACCGGGTGTCCCCACTGTGTCTGGTAGCAAGACAATGAGCTCTTGGGAGGGAAAAGGGGAAGAGACAGACACCTGACCACTAAAGAGAGGAGAATCAGGGCCCAGATTATACATGAAGATCATTCCATGACAATCATTTGTGAGACTGGATCTATGAGTGACTGCTGTATTTCTAGCCTGGGCAAGACAAGGTGAACAAAGCCAAAAAGCCAAACCTCTCGGATGTCAAAGGTCCTCTTGAGGTTATCTCCAACTATTCCATACACCTCATCTAGAGGAAATAAAGGCTCTTCAGAAGGTTCTATCGTCACCTACAATAATTTAGTAGAGTATATTAACCAAAGTGTAATTTAATTAAATTCAACAAATACTTATTAGGTACCAACATAACATAACAAGGCCATCATACTATACCATACCATACTAACAATACAAGGAACTATCCTAGGTTCTGGAGTTACAAAGACAAAAATAAAAACCATCCCTGCTTTCAAAAAATTTATATTTGACTGGCAGAATACAATATGTACATAAATAATGAAACACGAAAATTATTTTAAGAAGAGCTAATAGCTGGGGGAATGAGGAGAGATTCCCTAGAGAAAGAACCTAAAGAAAACAGATGCTACTTTATGCTGTCATCAATCTGACAACCTAAAGAAGACAATAAAATATTTTCTTGCTAAAAAGCCAGCTTGTATTCAAAAAGTTTAAGGAAGCACTACCTGATAATAACATGCTACAGCAATGCAAATGAAAGGAATCACAAAAGAAAACCAAGCTTTGAATAAATGGAATAATCAAATCTCCTCTCGGGAGAGAAGGGGACTATGACGGCAAAATGTTACATACGCTTTCAGATATAGCTACTGTGTCGGCTGGGCTTTCTACCTTTTGTTACAAGGGAAAGCTCATAGTGTTTGTTTCAGGGTAAACGGGGGAAGGGTAATATCTAGAAATGACTACTGTAGACACAGACGACATCAATAAAACTTACTTTTAAGAAAAAACCATATACTCACTTCTAATTTCTTACTATAGTTTAGATTTCTCACAACTTTCCTTGCCAAGTGAAGTGCATGACTGTCGTCCACAGCATAGTGATCAGTTACTCCAGACTTTCTACAGAATAAAAGAAAATCAAAATGGCAACAGAAAAGAAAGAAGGAATTAAATATTTTGCCACCATACAGCCTTCTCCATCTAACATGAAGTGCCAAAATTAAGGCGAGATCATCTGAATACTTGCATTGGAATAAATGAAATCAGAATTATGTTAGAGGAGTTTTTTGCACGACTAATTTTATAATATGTTTAGAGTTCTTAGAGGAACTGGAATACATAGATGGTGTGGTGCGTTTGTCCTTTGCTGCCGAAGAAGACCGTGCCACCAGAGGAATGATGACATGACTGGCACTTGACTTTGTTTTGAGTGAGGGAGGGCTGTGCAGCTCACCAGCCTCACTTCTCCTCCAGAGCCATCTGTATCCAGTGACCAGATATTCATCAGGATGACTGAAGATGACTCAAGATGAGGCAATTGGGATTAAGTGACTTGCCTAAGGTCACACAGCTAGTGAGTGTAATGTGTATGAGGTGAGATTTGAACTCAGGTCCTCCAGACTCCTGCAATGGTGCTCTATCCACTGCACCACCCAGATGCCCTAAAAGAAATGGAGTATTTGAAAGGAGAAAGGTAAAGAAAGATGACAGACATCTGAAATGCAGATCTGGCTCTGAGCAGCTATACTCCAGGCAGTATAATCAGAATCAAAGCCGGCCAATTTGATCATGATTGCCAATCCTGGATCTTTAAGGGACCCTGGTCTATTGCACTTGTCCAGACTTGTTGAGGTCCTATTACACCTAACCCAAAGACCAAAAGCGAACTGTTATGGACTGATACCGAAACACACAATAGAAAAGGAAATAAATAACTATTACGGGTTAGGGTTATTTCAGATACTTTGGGCAGAGAATGGGTAGTGAGAAGGGCAGCATTAATTGGAATAAAAGTCCATGGAATAAAAAGTCCAGGTTGTGTTGGTGAGACAGCCTTGATTCCTGCAGCTGGGGTGCCCATGTGGGCAATAAATACTGCAATGACAAACTTGAGCATCTATACATATGTCCTCAACATCTGTGCATTCAACACTTCCACACTGGTAACTGTACACATTTATGTTTATGTACAGTAGAGATAAAATGCATGCCAGTTGGGCAGCAG
The DNA here is from genome assembly GCF_028372415.1 of Notamacropus eugenii. Taxonomy (NCBI): domain Eukaryota; kingdom Metazoa; phylum Chordata; class Mammalia; order Diprotodontia; family Macropodidae; genus Notamacropus; species Notamacropus eugenii. The sequence continues at coordinate 463,848,744 of NC_092875.1, read as the reverse complement.
CTGGCATTCACTCGGTGCTTCTCTGGTTTTGTTCACCCTTCCACTACAAAAAGCTCTCTGTGCATTCGTTGCATGTTTTCATTGTTTGACTTTAAAACTCATGTTTTGTGTTGCCCCCAAAGCATGGTGCAAGTCCTTTGGACTCTAAGGTAATGTCAAGACCTCACTGGTCTAAATGTGTTCTGACAAGTCTGAGTAAAGTCCCGGCAACCTCTCCCTTGGTTTTCAGGGGCAGCCAACACAGTCAAAGTTTACAGCAGGACAGTATATAATACAATGACCTCACACTGCTATCTGACATAGCAGAAGGCTACATTTGGGTTAAAAAATATTTTAGTATTAAGAAATGTATTTGCTGTACAGTATTTATGATACTGTACATTTCATACGTTATGAAAAGTGAGTATTGTCTGAAATCAATTTTTAATTGAGATTTTAGCACAAAAGGTCACAGAATTCTAGAGAATTACTAGTGAGGAAAAATGTTTTGCATGTTACCATTTTTATTTCGTGTACTGCCTTTTATGGGTTATTTCAGTTACCGTGTTAGGAAAAGTACGCACCAAAATTAACATTCTGTTACAAAGAATTGTATGCAGAAAAGTGCATTCTCAGAAATTAGCAAAAGATGACAGTTTCTGCTGGTGGCAGGAACACAACTCTCTATTTCCCATAAGTTCAATTTATTAACATTCACATTTTTTACTTTTGTGCTATTTCCTAGGAACGTTACCCCAGGAAAACTGAGGACTGACTGTAGTACCTTCCCCAGGACTCAAATCATCCAAGGGACAGAATGTCAAGTTACTAGGGGAGAGGAATTGTTTCATTTTGGTCTGTTATCTGGCTCCTGGCACAATGCATAGCATTTTTAAGTGTTTAATAAATGCTTGTTGATTATTTGGTTAACGTGACATAGATTGCTGGAACATTGGTTGGAGAGCTATAAATACCCTAACTTGAAAAACTACCTTTCATTAATTTATACAAAATAATGTACATGAAAGTAAAAATGTTATGTAATTACTTTAAAATTAGTAGCTACGCACAGTAGTAGTAGCATCCCCACTTAATCAGTGAGAAAATTAAGACAAAGAAGTAACTTACTCTAAGATCACAAAGGAAATGACAGATTAAGGACTTGTATCCCAGTTCTCCCTGTAGGTCCTTCTGTACTACAATACAGCTTTGTTTCTAGGGGCTTTTAAAAACCGATGACCCCATGGTTTGCTTTATAGGGAAGGGAAAGAAGAATATATTCAAAAACAAATGTGATATAACAACAAAAGGTATCAACAAGTTTTATTTACTTTTTAAAAAATCTAATTATTCCAGGCACCTCAAACATAAATCTTGATAAACATTACTTGAGTTAAATGATTTTTTAAATTCTAATTAGAGAAGACACATCTCTATTATCTATTACCTAGGAAGCAATAGTAAAATATGCTTGGGACTAAAAAATTCTAGTAAAAAATACCAGTAGAAATTTCAGCATTCCAAGAGACTACAAGAACCCTTCCAAAGATGCTCTGCTGAAATTAAGATATCCTTTTTTCTGTCTTAACAGAATGGCTTAGAGAGTCTATGTCAGTGTGGTAACTATGGTATTCTCAGACCATTCATTCAAGTTCCAGTTTTTGCAGTTTGTCATTTCAGACACATCAGTATCTCATCCAAACTCATGCTTGGAGTAGCAACCCTGCCTCCCCCAAAAACCCATCTGTACAGCTGAAAAGAAGTATATCAGAAAGGGATGCTTCATTCTATTTTGCTTACTATGAGCACCATCCTATCATCAGTATTCTACATCCTGACGACTACTGATCTGTAAGAAATGACCAAACCTAGCAGGATATTTTTGAAAGCTGGGCTGCTCTAACATGCTGTTTTACAATATGTGCCGACAATATTGCCACATAAATAGCCCATAATTATTGAATCACTACAACTATACAAAGAAATTTTTTTCAAATCCAAGTGTCAAATACATATGTGCAAAGATTCCCTACTATTTATCAGTGCTATCATGAGGAGGAAAGACTTGGAAAGACTGAAATATTTTATTCTGAATTTTCATCCAAGCCTCTCTGTCACCTTCTTTGTGGATGGTGACTGATAGACAAGGCAGAAACATGCAGCTTAAAAAGAAGAAACAGAAACATCACATGGCTCAAAGTGTTGGAGTCTGACAGTGTCAGTTTGTCATCCAGAAGCTTCTCATTCAAATGTACCAACATGCCTTCCTCCCCTGGATTTGGAACCATTTCAACAAGAAGAGAGGTCATCACAGCAGCAGTGGTGATAGTGGAGGTAGTAGTCACAGTTACGTTAAACTGTGTTTTATGTTTAAAATAATGTTTTTTATGTTATATTAAAAATGTGGTTTCATTATGTTAAAAATAATATTTATACAGAGCTTTCCCCAGTTCACATACATTATCTGAAATAACCAACAAAGCAGGCAAGTATCATCACATTATACAGATGAGAAAAACAGACTCACATATTTGCTAAAGACCACACAGCCAGCAAGTGCTTGTCTGTGCCCTGCTCAATAATAACTTCCTATTACCTCTCAGATCAAACATAAACATATTTATTCCATAAGCATTTATTAAGCACCTACTATTGTGGTAGGCAAAGAGAATATAAAAGCAAAATTGAAAACAATCCCTGCTGTGAAGGAGTACTGGGGGAAAACAGTATGAACAAAGGTAAGTGAGAACAAACGGCCATGCAAAGCAAAGGCAAACTATGTTGTTGGAGAGAAAATGAGTATCACAGAAGCTGACACAAGTGACGCAAGCCAAGCTTAAAGTAGTCAGGGATTCTAGAAATCACAGGTAAAGGAGGAATACATTCTGGGTAAGGAGACAGCCTATACAAAGGTGCGGAAAGAGGAGATGAATTTTCCAGTACGGGGAACAGAAAGTAGGCTTGTTCGGTTAGAATATACTGTGGGGAAAAGAAAGAAATATACAGTAAGGCTGGAAAGATGGGTGGGGCCAAGTTGCAAATGGCCTATCCAAATGCCAAACAAATGCCAAGTTGGTATTTTTCCTGGAGCCAACTGGGAGCCACTGGAACTTCTTGAGCCTGAGGATGACATGGGAATACCTGAACCTGAGGACTATCACTTTGGCAGCTGTGTAACGGATGGCCTGAAGCCCCCACACCTAAACTAGCTACCATATCTAACCTATGGCATCCTTCAAAAGATTTTAAAAAAACAAAGTAACAAGGGAAATTGCTATTTAGTACCTGACTGACTCCCCAACAAAGAACTCAGCTGAAGTAGAAATCATAGGAACCTTGGAGGGGAAACACTTACCTCATTTCAGATATTTGTTAAAGGAGAAAAAGGTGGGACATAGTCTGAAAAACATCCTGTGCTTTTGGACAACAGGTGTCAAGGAATTAGAGACAAGGTAAGTTAAGATTCTATGGCCCAAAATTCCACAGAGAAAGTTACTCCACGAGAACTGGGAAGTTCTCAGAAATGAGGCAGGAGGGAAGGGAGAGAATGGGTTTCTATACCTGACCCAAGCTGAAAGTACAGCAGCTACTCATGGACCTCATCTCATTGGTGATCAACATGGAAGCGTTACCTTGACCCATTTTTTCAATATGCACTGTTTTGGTTCTCCTTCGGGAACCTAGTGGCGCTCCACCCAGAAGGTTCAACATTGGTGCTAGATTTAGTGTAGACACCTGACTGGCTTTAGCTTTGCTGCAGGGAACTCCCAAGGGACTGGCCTCCCCAGCAGCAAAGACCACCATACCCAAACTCAAGAATGAAATTCTAAAGATAAAAACTACTTTGATGAGAAGGAAAAGAAGAGTTGTTTAAAGAGATCAAAGTGGATACACAAGGAACTCACTGATCAATTTAGATTTTTAGAAGATACATAAAGAAAATGGAATCAAGAGAAAACAACTAAGGATGGCAGGGTCCTATAAGAACAGTGCGAGGATCACTAAAGCTCCAAATGAGCTGAGGCTGCTGAGAAATGTTAAAGAACTATACTTACCTATTTCTATCAAAATCAACTTCCAGTAACCTAGGTTCACAGCACTGGTGGCATCCTTGACTCCTCGCTCTCTCTCTCTCATATCCAGTAGGTTGCCAAATACTGTCATTTCTGCTTAGAAAATATCTCTCACCAACATTCTCTTCTCTCCAATTAAACAGGTTCTCACAACCTCCACTCCTGCAACAGCCTCCTAACTGGTTTCTCTACCTCATCTCTCCCAGCTCTAACCCAAACTCCACATTGATGCCAAAATGATTTTTCTTACCAGCTGAGCTGGCTAAATTACCTGTCTATCCTCAATAAATACCAGTAGTTTCCTATTGCCTCTAGGATCAAATATAACCTGCTGTGTTTAGCTTTCACCACTCTTCATTAGCTGCCCTCCCCTACCTTTCCAAACTTATTACACATTACTCCCTTTCTACACACTATGGTTCAGCCAAACTGGCCTTCTTACTGCTGCTCTGAAGGATTAATAAAGCATAAATTTATAGGCCTATGTGACTATATATGGTCCCTTTTCTCCTTGGAACAGGGGGCACATTCCCAGGAATAAAGTTAAAGAGCTGATTCCCCTTTCCTTGAAGTGTTAACCACTCTTCTAGCAATAGACTTGATCCTGTGTCATTTAGAACACATTTTTGTCTTATCAATCATGGATGTCTTACTCCTTTGAACTCTAGCCCAGTTCACAGTTGTTAACACATTCTGTGCTAAGTCACATAGAGCCCTAGCACAGAGCCAATCAGGTGCTGAGTCACGTAGGTTTTGGTACTCTCTGGGTCTGAGTCAATTAGATGCCAAGTCACGTGGGTTATGGCACCTTCTGGCTCTGAGAAATTGTACGTATTCTGGGAAATTGGTATTTTGCCTTGGGGCTCACTCAAGCGAAGAAAGCTTCACCTAAGGCCTTTCTGATTTCCCAGACGGGATCCTGGGTAGCCGTTATCAAGGGGCCCTCTCAGCTGTGAACGTGAAGTCAATGTTGGCACTGTCCTGGTCTGGTGATATATGGAAATACTTCTATTGCTCTGTTAAGTTTTATTTTTCCACATTTCTATTATACTGTTTTATATCTTCCTTGTGTGCAGAACAAATGCTACGCTAATTTAATTTTGAGTAAGTGCTTATTATGCTATGCGATTCGATCCTTAATATATATATATATTATAATTATATATGTTAAAATATATATGAAATATATGACATGGCATGACTTACACTTGACTTTGTTTTGAATGAGGGAGGGCTGTGCAGCTCACCAGCCTCACTTCTCCTCCAGGGCCATTTGATTCCAGTGACTGATATTCATCAGGATGACTGGAGATGACCAGGATGAAGCAGTTGGGGTTAAGTGACTTGCCCAAGGTCACACAGCTAGTGAGTGTCATGTGTCTGAGGTGAGATTTGAACTCAGGTCCTCCTGACTCCTGCACTGGTGCTCTATCCACTGCACCACCTAGCTGCCCAATGAAATATATATTTAAATATTGAAATATGTATTCACGGCAGTTGTTCATATCATAAACACCATGCATGCTCGTACACAGCACTTCATCTCCTACTTTCATGGCTTGCATTAGCTGTTCCCCAATGCCTGGAATGAACTTCCTTCCTCACCTCTGCCTCTCGGAGGCTCTAGTTTCCTTCAAGTTTTGGTTCAAACACTACATGAAACTACTCCTAATTCTCCAGATGCTAGGGCCTTCCTCCCCATAAATCATCTTGGTTCTATTTTGAATACCTATGCGTATACATCTTCCCTGGGTAAACTATAAGCTCCATGAGCAGACTGTTTCACTTGTGTCTCTATCCCCAGCACATGGCACGGAGTAAGTGAGCTAATCTTTGCTGACTGACTGATTCTTTAAAGACACAATGCTACTTCAACTATACTTGGGGGAAAAAAACATTAAAAAAAGACAAAAACACTGCTCAAAGTAGATAGGATGATCATAACAAACAAGAGGGAGAAGTTGGGTAAAACTATTCAAATGTTATTTTGGTTCCATTTTATCTGTAAATAAAAATAAATAAAAATTTTATCCATAAATAAAAAGAAATCTTCAGATTAGAAAGACAAAAACAGCAAATATGGAACTGAAATCCAAAACATGATGAGAAAATGAAACCTAGCTGCTCTTGATGAATTCAAGTAATCAGATTCAAACAAATCACATCCCAGACTACTAGCAAAAAGAACTGAGAGATGAAATTGCTGAGGCACTATCAATTATCTCTTGAAGATTCTGGGGAATAGAAGAGGTACTACAGAACTAGAGAGAACAAACTCCATATTCCATTGAGCTCTGATGCGGCTGACCTGGATGATGACTGCAGAATGAATAACTTAACCAAATGCATCCCTTTTATTTGAATGATCCATACATGCCCTATGGCTCCCCAGGTAGCACTCTCCCATCTCTTGATCATGGAATGGTCATTAAATTAACAATATTATTGCCACTGCAAAGGATGTCACAATGTACTGTCCTACACTACTCAAAATTCCTATGACTCAAAAAACTGACCCTGTCTAAGGAAGCTGGGTGATGAGTGGAATATTCTTCCCCCTTACCTTTCCCCTACCCCTCTCCCAAACCCAAAGCAGCACAAACTCTATGGGGCAGCTAGGCAGGAAGAGCAACTGCTCACATCATTGGATAAGCTTGGTAGCCACCAACTCTAGTTCTTACAACGAGATGGAGAACCACCAGCAACGACTACCTGTCCTGCCACTGCAATCTAATGATTACCATGCTCACCTCCCTCAATGTCCTCCAAACACTGAGGAATTTACCCTTCAGATTCCTGGACCTTTCCATTCACCTCAGAGCTTGGCTCTCTTTTATGTGCTGAATCCCCCAATCAGACTGCAAGTTCTCTGAGATTGAGGACTGTCTTGTACCCAATGGCCTTCTCTCTGTCCTTACCCTTCTTGATCACGTGCAGCATGTGACACGGCTGACCATTCCACTCTGCTGGACACTCTCTGGCCTGAGCTCTGTGATGCTGCTCTCTCATGCTTCTCCTTCTCCCTGTCTGGCCACTATGTCTCAGTGTTTTAGTGGAACAAATACTAGATCTGTAGTCAAAGAACCTAGATGCAAGTCCCAACTCTGCCAAGTGACATAACTTCTCTGAATCTCAATTTCCTCATCTACAAAATGAGAAGGTTGGACTAGATGGCCTCTCAGGTCCCCTGTAGCTCTCCAATCATCCCCCAGTGGGCAAGTGTAGCCAAGGGACCTGTCTAACCTTCTTTTTATACTTTTTGTCTCAACTGATCTCTTCATCTCCCAAGGGTTCAATTACCACTGCTAAGCAGATCTATTGTATTCAGCCCTGGTCTGTCTCCTATGCAACACCAGGTGCATATCACCAAATGCCTACTAGATATCCCAAAGGCATTATATCTATCCCCCCAAACTTTCCCCCCACTTCCTAACCTCTATATTTCTGCGGAGTACACCACCATCCTTCTTGACATTCATATTCACAAACTCAGAGTCATCCCCAACTCTTCCTTCTTTCTCATCTGTCATACCTAATCAGTAACCAAATCTTACTTACTCTTCCTCTATGACTGGAAGTTACAGAGGGAGATCTGTGAACTCAGATGGGAAAAAAGTACCTCTAAATGAAATATAGTATTTCTGTCACTTATGAATATAGGAACAAAAATTATTCCCAGACCGAATCCATAAGTTGTACCACACTGTCAAAGGGGTCCATAAGAAAAAATAAAAAGGTTAAGAACACCTACTCTGTAATATATCTTGCATCCAATCCCATCTCTTCATTCACAGAGCCACCATCATAGTTCAAACTCTCCTCACCTCACTTGGACTACTCTAAGAGCCTAATTGTTCTTCCAATTTTCCCATCTTTCCCCTCCCCAGTCTATATATCACTCATCCTAGAATGACATTCCTAAAGCACAGGTCTGCCCAAATCCCTCTCCCAGTCAATAAATTCAAGCAGCTCAATCTTGCCTCTAGGACAAACTACAAGGAAAAACAGCTTAACAATTAGAATTAGCAAGAGGGAGCAAAGTACAAGGAGTCACCAAGAAGTGATGATGATACAGAAAAGAAAAAAGAGAACAGAACATCAACAAAGCAATTTAGAAGGAAAACAATTAAAGCCGCCCAAAAGGAGTCCACTTCCCCAGGACACAGGGTCTTCCCACTCATCAGAGGTCTTTAAGGAAAGGCCAGATGAACACTTATTGAATATGCTGCAGAGGCCATTCTGGTTTAGGCTGGACTACATGGCCTCTGAGGTCCTTTTTAACTCCTAACTTTTCTGATTCAAAGTTATCTCTCAGGGACACAGCTTGGCATGTGGAGAGAGCACTAGATTTGGAATAGGAGAGATGGATTCAAATTTAGCCTCTGATGCATCCTAACCCAGAAAAGTCATTCAACCTCTCCATTCCTCATTTGTAAAACTGGGAAAAAAATCACCCGGGAGAAAAATTGCCCCAAAAAGATAATGGTTATTATTCACTTAGTAAATCCGACAGTGCTACTTATAGAAGGATCAGTTATGATCAGTTGCTAGCTTTGGCCCTCCCTGACTGCCCACCACACACATTTTTGCCCCTTCCTATCTTAGTGCCTTTGCTCACTTGGCTTTCGCTCACCTGACATGCCATTTTGTTTCCACTCTGCCATAACAAATATAATCGTCCCTTTAAAGTTCAATTCAAGACTTACCTTCTTTCAAGAAACTTTCCCTGACTAACCTAACTCCATTCTGATCATTTCCTCTCATTTGGTAACATACTACAAACTGACACATTAGAGCTGAAATGGGCCATATATTATCTAGCCCAGCCTAGTCACTTTAGGTATGAGGAGAGTGAGGCCCAGACACTTAGGTGGCTTTTCAGGTCGCTTTGTAACTTTTCTTTCATTGTTTCAGAAATTTATATACATATTATCTACTTAATTCATTCATAAATTCTTTCCAGTAGAGACAACTTTCTCAGTTTTTCCTGAAGCTCCTACAGTACCTAACAAAGTGTTAAACATGTAACAAGGGTTCAATAAATGATAAATCTGAAGTAGTCTCCCTTAAAAGTCAGAAGTCCAAAAAGTTCTCTTTGGTAGTAAAACTCTACACACATGAAATTACTATATCTCAAAGGTTTTTTACCTCACCAATTAAAAATTGTCCCTTGCTTATCTTCCCATTTTCAGTCCCTCACCTCCTAAAGGAGCAGCACACTCTACAAAGGAAGTGCATGAGGGGGAGGAGAGGGTTTCCTGCACCTGTCAGAGACTGAAGTTATGGTCTTCAATAGTAAGAGAATTCTGCCTCTTTTCGTTCCCCTCTGGCTCATTTTCTTAGGAATGCAAGTCTAACAGCGTCAGGAATTGGCTTTAGACACAGATAATCAGAGACAAGATGAGAAGCCATCTTTTGGCAGGGATGACTAAGTTGGGATGATTTTTAATGGGTTCTCACTTTCACCTGCAATGCAAGTCAGCACCGCCAAGGTTCTCAGGCGACACTTCTTCACCAGTTGCTGCTTTAACCTACAAGAGCAAAAGATTAGTGTGAGGATATAGGATTTCATCCTTAGTGAAAGATTTTGTCCACAAATGAAGACACACAATGTTCCCCCAAGATGACTATGTTCTACAACCCAACGACAGCTTTTATCCTCCTTCCCACAAGGCTGAAGAATCCCAAAGTATATACATCAATCCTGAAAAAAGATAAGTCTTTGAAAAATGAAAAAGGTTATCAGGCAGAGGTTGCAAATCTTCTCCTTTAAAGAAATGCCAGCATAGAATAAACATCCATCTAATCAGAGATGTTTAAAGGCAATTCCACCTGGAAGAACATAGGAGGTCTCTCCCAATATGAATCAGGTTCATAAATACACATAATCATTTTCAAATGTTTATGCCTGAAAGGAGTTATAACTTAAAATATTGGTCCTACCACATTTCTGTGTGGTTTCTTCACATTTAACAACTTGTCCTTTAAGGAAAATGAAATATAATGAAGAGGCATGTCAAGTTCTCTGAACTAAAAATTCCCCACAACTAACAAGTTGGCTACTTTTTTTGACCCAAAACTCATACTTACACAACCCTAAAGCTATTCACCAATGTGAAGTATTTCATTTGATCTAAGATTTACCTAAAAACAACCTGAAATCAATCCCCAAATGTCCAAAACCATCATCTCCATTCCTTTTGACTAAAAATTTTTCTGCAAAAGGAAACATATGAATTAAACAAATTTAGTTTAACCCCACTAATTTTCTACACAGAACCATAATGTTGACTGCTTTTCATCTCCCCAGTAAACTAACTTCCTCCCCCCAAAAAATAATCAAACAAAAAAAAATAAAACAAACAAAAAACACTACCCTCCTGTGATTATAACACATTTACATTTTCAAAGAGAAGCATTCTGCGCAATACTTAAAGCCTGACAAAATGCCCAAGTTTACATAGAAATCAATGAACTTTCACCAATACAACTCCTCTCCATTACCCTGATAACTGGAACTAGGCATAAAAAGCAAGGCTGGGTAACAAATTTAAAGTGACTTCATTAGTGTCTGAGAAATCCTAACAGGAATGAGGCAGAAAAGTCACTGAGTTCCATCACTGGACCACTGGTGTTGATTAGTCCTTCCGGCTGATTACTATGTTCTCCTCAAACAGAAGCTTTTATTACAATGTAGCATAAGCTAAAATGCTGGCACAGAAATGATGCTTTAATAATCCCTGCATCAAAAGCTTTTTAAATGAAGCATTAATCCAGTTGGAAGGATGTCATTATGTACCTCTAGAAATGTGCTCTTAGTCACCTCCCCAAGGAATTTGGAAACAATATTTACCCGGTTAAGCAACATTCGGTCTACACGGTAACAAATTTAAACCGTTGTGTGGCTATTTAAAGCTGCAAAAACAAATACACACAATCAGCTACATTATAATAGAGGGTTATTGGGATGGTTTTTTATTTGGGGGGAATCTGATTAAAGTGAATTTTAAAAGGCTTTAAAGCCACAGGATTTCATCATTCATTAGTATTAATTGAGCATGCTCTAGTGCTAAGTGATAGAAAGCTAAAATTGAAAAAAAACCAAATCAAACAACTCATCTTACTAAATGAAAAGTCCAAGGTAGTGACAGATATAAAAACAAATTCAATGCACATCAGAAAGAACAAAAGGGGACATGAGTTGAACTATTTTGTGACTATCTTATTAAGCTTAATGTACATCTTTAAAAAAAATAACAACTATGAGACAGAAGCTCAGTTTCTTATACCATCTTCCTCGCTACTCTTGCAATGCTCATTTATAAATGACTGTTAAACTGACCAAAAAAAAATTCATGAAAAGTTCATGTTAAATTAGCATTTTTTTAAAAAGGTAGCAAAACAAACAGTTGATGATTCCTGTAGAATCTCACACTGTTGACTTCTGCAACTTTTCAGTGGTGGTAAGTTATGGAAAGTTACAACAAGTGAACTCTGATACAACTGCAGAGACAGACTAGGTTTATTCCCCACAAACCTCAGGAAACTCAAAGTAAACAGACAAAGGCAGGGATGGGGAACCTGCAGCCTCGAGGCCACGTATGGCCTTCTAGGTCTTTAGGTTGCAGCCTTTTGACTGAAGTTTACAGAACAAATTCTTTTAGTAAGGGGATTTGTTCTGTGAAGCTTGGATTCAGTCAAAGGGCTGCACTTGAGGACCTAGAGGGCCACGTGTGAACTCAAAGCCGAAGGTTCCCATCTCTGGACAAAGATTTTTCCTAAAATTGTCTCCTACAGTTTTAAATGACTGAAGCAGGGCTCTCTCTCTGATAGATCTTAAAAATCAAAGTTTTCCTCTAATACACTGCTAAAGACAAATCCATTAAGATGGACATCAGATAAAACCTATCAGTAGGAACGTTTTAGTCTATTAAAATGTTGTCTACTTTTTATTCTAGATGAGAGAGATGATCTCTCACAAGTGAAGCCTCCTCAAAGAGTTAACTGTTTTCTTGTATTATTAAAACACACTCCCTTGAACATCTGCAGCTAGCTAACCTTGCAGAGAAGCACACTTTGTAACATATCTTGTACTTGCCCGACTCCCCCTTCATCCCAATCTTGTCTATGTCCTACATCCCTCTCTTCTTTTTTCTGTTTTGCGCCTTTTAGTCCTTTGTTCTTGGGGAGAAGCTTCCAAGCTTAGACTGTGAGTTCCAAGGCCCAGTCAATGGGAGAAAGAGCCAGTAGATGGGTTAGGGTCTACATAAACTTGCTTTGAGCTGTGTGCCCTTGTACTCCCTGGCCCACGCTATTAGTGTGACAAAGGGGGTGTACCCTTTCTCATGAGAAAGCAATAAACTCCTTTCTGCCTTTCCTAAGACAAGTCTCTGATGGATTTATTTTCAGGGGTCTCAAGACCCATACCACACAGTTTTGGGGGCTTATCGAAGATTCCCCCTTATTTGCGGAAGGATCTCCCAGTCAGCCCTAGGACAGGCAACCGCTGGCCATTTGCCAGCAGTCCTGGAACGGTCTGGGGATTTCCTTTCACTTGTAAGGCATGGACCCGCAATAAGATGATCTCAGAAGGCAAAAATGAAAGCAGAACAATCGCAGAGGAGGAGAGACTGAATCAAGAAGGTCATGTAAGTTTCTGCGCACAGATTCAGGTAAGCAAGACCCACAAGTCCTTTTAAGAGGGTAAGATCAGGGAGTTCCCTGGGTGACCATAGAACTAGGGTTGAGGCGAGACCACTGAGTCTTTTACGAAGGACAAAAATTTGTGAGCCTCTTCCTGTTCCCCTGGGGCAAGATCATTGAGCTTCTCTCTTAAAGAGAAGTAAGAGCTTGTGAGCCATGGGGAAAGCTCAAAAAAAAAAAGTCTCCCTCCAAAACTCGGGACAATAGTCTTCCGAAGGTCCCGGAAGACAAAAGTATCAAGGAAAAGATAAGAAGAAAATGATTAAGTATTGTTGTTTAGTTTGGGCAGGCACTCAGCTCAGAGAAAATGTCTTCCTGCCAAAGTACAGATCCTCCAAGGACTGGGTTTGCCAAAAATTTAAACCTATATGTGCACTCTTTAATGTTTTGTCAAATGTCTTGTCTGTATATGTTGTGCTGATATTTCTGTGTGAATGAAAGTCTGTCTCTGTTTTATCTGACAGTAAGATTGCAAATTTAGCTAGCCAGCCAGCAAGAGCAGAAAGGCTGAGCTGGACTATCCTGAAAAGGCAGGCTCTTTAATCTGATTCAAAACATTTTTTTGAAGAAACTGGAAGGTCTTTCTGCCTCAGATAGGGGAGTAGCAGACCATTCCCAACCTCATTTAAAGGAGGATCTCTTTTGTAATGGAAATTAGCGGAGTAAAAGACAGGCAGTCTGGAGTGAAAAGTTGAGTTTTGATTTCATGAGATCTCAAAGCTAAAATCTGTACTTTATGTTTAAATTAAGTAAATATATCCAATACCAGACAAAGTGTTTAAAATTGCAAATTCACTTTAGAATTTCAGTGATTTCTTTCAGAAGCATTAACTCTGTCCATGTGCTCAGAACACATGCACAAGGGGAAGGTTACCCCCCCCCCCCCATCTAATTTAAAAGCTGGAAGGAGACTGGGAGAGCTTGTCTGGTGGGTCTCAGAGGCAGGAAGGAGCTTGAAGATGGCATTTCAGCTCTTTAAGGACGCAGAGTAAAAAGAGATTATGGGAAGTTATAAATAAAGTTTTCTTTTAGGTAGCAAGAGTATTTGATTTTTTAAAAAGAAGGCTAACACGTTTATCATTAGTGATTATAAATCCAGATTTGATAAGATTAAAGTCAAAATCTGTCCTGGAGGAATACAGAACAGCATCTGAGAATGCTCTTCCTATCAGAATTAAGTAAAAAAGATATTATTTGGCATTTATGATTGTAAAGTGCTGAACACAAGGATGGGTATATGTTAGGTGAAACATTAATGTAACTTACACAGTTTTCAAATTTGGATTTTGTTATATAGAGAGAGAGATTGGGATTTTAAAGGGATGTGACAGAAATTTGATAATTTGAAACATATTTGGTTATAAATAAGAAGACAGAAAAATCATGTAACTTGATTTGATAATTAATAGCTCAATCAAATTTGAGATGACTCTATCTGAAAGGATATCAGGTGACAGAGTGTGCCCACATGGTGGTAAGGAGATGAATTACTGTGCAAGGTGATGTGGAAAAGTATGCAGTTGAATGAGTTAATGGTTTATCTTAAGTTTTAAGGAAACTTTAATAGTTTAAATTTTTAAGCAAATCTAAATGTTGTTATATTAGGAATTGCACTGTTAAATCAATAACAAATTGGTTAAAAAGGCTGTTATGAATTCTGTGTAAGAGTTTCTGTGTTGTAAAATTCCTACTGAGAAAATGAAAATCCTTAAAAAAAAATACATACATATTTTTGTATATGGGTGTTATTTTCAAGCCTGTTCCATCTAAGGATGTATTAAGTATATTAGAAAGTTTATTTCTGCTGTTTAGGAAGTTTTAACTAAACTTGTTTTTGCTATGAATCAAGCATTTACAAAAGTATGTTTGTAAAAGGAAGGTTATAGGTAAATGTGCAAAGGCACATTTTTTAGATCTTGTAATTTCTGCCAGTTAGGTTCATGAGGGTTTTGTGATAAACTGTAAACTGTTCTTAAAAGAGGAAGATAATTGTTGTATGAACAAATGTTTTGTAAAATCTTTTGTATGATTTTTGAAAGACCTACCTGACAAATTTATATTGTAAGCTAATTTGTTATAATAACTAAAGATTTTATGGGGTTTGGAAGATAAGGGGCAAGATAAGGGAGACAAAGAATTTTATGGCTCCAGGAAGCTCTGTGATAATTTTAAGACAAAAAGCCTCCTGGCCAAATCCCCCTTTCCTTTTGAAGTCCAGTCATTACAGAAGGACTTTTTAAAATCTAATCTGAACTGGAGATGCTCAGAGAAGAGATGCTAACTCTTTCCTATTGTCAAAGGAAAGCAGGGACACCAGCCCCATCTTGGGGCCTCTAAGACTTACAGAGTCTAAAATGGTGGCCCCTCGCTTTTTTAAAAGTTGTAATCTTTTAAGTAAAGTGAAAACTGTTTGTATATGGAGTTCCTAAACAAGGAATCCGTTTGGTGATAAATAATCTCTAGTGATTGGTTTTTAGGACAAATTTAAGATTTAAGATGTGAGTCCTGGTAAAATTTTGATTAGTGAAATCTGCCATCTAATATGTATAAGCTGCTGGGACTGTACTCAGAGAGGAATGTGACTGTTACACGCAAAAATTTGCCTCAGGAGACAATCCTGTCCTCAACCTTGGATGGGATCCTTCTGGCTCAGTTTCCCTATTATGTTCCTTCGAAAAGGAGTGTGTTCTCACTTGACTATTTCTGAGTCTGGCTATAAAGTGAAGATGATATCCAATTAGGTTCTTGCTTTTCATCTTCATGGCATATTTCTATAATCAAAGCAGATGGTTTAAGATGTAAGCACAATTCAAGTAGGGGAATCTTGCTGTTCTCAATTAATTGGGTAAATGGGTACTCTGGTATGGTCTTGTGAAAGATAAAATCCCTGGGAATGATCAGGTAAAGAAAAGGAAACTAAAGTACAAATATGATGTTGTATCATTGTTCCACAGAACAAGATATGGACTTGAAGTGAACTGTAATTGTATGGAATTGTTGAGGTTAGGGGTGTTTGGGACCCAAAAACAGTGACATGTTGGGACTTGTTCAAATGAATTCAACCCAAGCCTCCTTTCTGCTAAAGAAGGTCAAAGTTTGTCATCTTATTTCAGAGGGACTGAGGAAGGAGTCTAGGGGTGGCTCCAGGTGGTCTGGGGGTTCCAAGGATGGTCTTGATGGGAGTGGCCAGTAACCTGGAGATTTGGGCATAATGATAAGGAAAAGCTTCTGGGCCTCAGGAGAGCCAGTTCACGTGGGGAAAGGAGTTTTCAAGGTGAGGTTTTTCCAGGGCCCTTTTAGACAAATAGGAATAAAACTCCTTTGGAGTAAGGGACAAAGGTCCCAACTTGGAATAAGGTCTTTACTTATTACAAAATAATGTAAAAGCAATTAGTATTAAAACAATTGACTGAATTAATTACTGAGACTAAATCAGAAATATCTTCAATTTGGGGAAAAGAATTCATGTAGTTTCTCAGAGGCAGGTAACCTCTGGTGATATTTTGTATTGATGGAAAAGTTCAATGTTTCTGTTTTGATTTTATTTCGTTTCATGAACTTAAGTTGAAGTTAGTGCTTGAACTTATCGTATGTGGAGCTCATTCTTTTAGACTGAGCATGGTTAGAAAGGGATAGAGAAGCCTGGGAAACAGATGTAAATCTATTAGAGCAATGACTTATGGTTTTAATAGCAAATTTGATCTTATGATTGTTATTCAGTCAGGAACTAGAACATGTACAGAGAGGCATGGAAGCCACTTAAGACTTGTCTCAAAAGATGTTCCTTAGCTGGAGTGAAATTCTAGTCTTATCTGAAACTGATTGGAGCTTGTTATTCTAAGATTTTACGGGACTATTAACTGACTGTTCTTTTAAGTCTAACTCCAGGTGTGGATAGCAAGAAAGACTGTCTGAACCACTGATCCATGATGCCAGCGAGCCTGTGAGATGCTGGTATGAACTGCAAAGGGCTGACCTCATGGGAAGGGTGGGAGAGCAGCTGTTCAGCCTGGGCTGAGGTAGGATTCTGATGACTCAGTTTCCCCACTGACACCTGGCAGACTTTAAGCCCGGCTGGATGCCAGTTGACAATCTACTCCTGCCTGGGACTGACATGAAGTTAGGGAGATGTTCCCCTGAAATGTCCCTACTCTAAATGGCAATTTCCTATAATGAAAAGTTTTGTAAACATCATACCAGATCTATTAAATAACATATTGTTGGTAGGGGAACATCTGATGTTAAGTCCAAGAATTAAGCTATTAGGCTTAGGATTTTAGACCAACAACAATAAGTTCGGGTCCTTTAATTCTTAGTAATAGTATGGAGACCATCAGGCCAAGGGCCTGAGAGGCTAGCACACATAGTCATTATTATTTTTGTATCAGTTGGTTAATGTTAAAAGAAGAATGGTTTGTGGTCTATGCTGTAAATGCTTTAAGGAAGCATCACACGACCAGAGGTTGGAATTTTTTCATGATGTGATATGTGCTGTGTTAAAAATGATTATTTATTGTAAGCACTGGAGCCTGTTATTGACTCCTTAGTGAAATCTCATGAAGGGGAGTGCCCCCCTTGTCATTTGTCAATGCATCAATCAGCCTCATACCCAACTGAAGGGACGGTGACAGCTATGACCCAATGAACTGTGGCGTCACAAGAACCTGGAACCTTAAAGTTCACTTTTAAGAAGGGACCGATCCATTCGTGATTGAAAAGACTGTTGTAGGTTTATTGTTCTTGTTAGTTGCTATGCCTTTTCTTTGTTTTGCTGCAGGTATTTTCCTTTGCCTCTGACCTCTAGGCCTTAGCCAATTCTGTGGCTATGCACCAGGTTGTAGTGGAAGAAGTATTCCAACAATGTTGTGGGGAGTCTTCAAATTGTAAGAAATAAGAGGGGGGAATGTGAGAGATGATCTCTCACAAGTGAAGCCTCCTCAAAGAGTTAATTGTTTCTTGTATTATTAAAACACACTCCCTTGAACATCTGCAGTAGGCTAATCTTGTAGAGAAGCACGCTTTGTAACATATCTTGTCCTTGCCGGACTCCCGCTTCTTCCTGACCTTATCTATGACCTACACTGCCCCACTTCTTTTTTTTTGCTGAGCAAACAGTTCCCTGTTTTGCACCTTTTTGTCCTTTGTTCTTGGGGAGAAGCTTCCGAGCTTAGACTGTGAGCTCCAAAGCCCAGCCAATGGGAGGAGAAGCCAGTGAATGGCTTCCACATTAGGGTCTATATAAACTTGCTTTGAGCTGTGCCCCCTTGTGCTCCCTGGCTGGCACTATTAGTGTGATGAAGGGGGGGAGTAGTACCCTTTCTCACGAGAAAGCAATAAACTCCTTTTTGCCTTTCCTAAGACAAGCCTCTGATTGATTATCTTCGGGGGTCTCAAGACCCATGCCACACATAGATATTTCCTAATTCTAACTCACATCATTCCCTTTTGTAAACAGAGATCAATTAAACATACTAAAAATTATCAAACGTGTTTAAAGATACATTTGTCTCAATTTTGCGCACCTTCTTGAATGGCTCGACTCGGGTTTTTTGGTCAGAACTGTGATTTCATCAGGGTAGGGATGCCCCACAATATTATGAAAACAAGAACAGCTTCTGAGTCTTTTAAACAGTTTCTCCACCCCCCCATCCTTCCCCCGCAAAGTCCTCAGGTGATACTTCACCAGTGGCAGTTTTAGCCTAACCTTACTTTCAGTGAGGAAATTTCTCCTCCCAAACTTCTCCTGGCAAATATTCTGTAGTGTGTAAACCCCAAGGGCTGCCTGGGGTACTAGCTAAGCATGCCAGAACTTGAAATTGGGTCTTCTTCAACTTCAAGGCTGACTCTATATCCACTGTTTTTTGCTTCCTCTTACTCCACACTGTAAAAACAGAGCCCAAACTCCCTTAATCATCAAGAGCCCTCAATCTTCAAGTTTTCTACTTTAAAAGACCAAACCACTTTACTATAAAATACATGAAAACAAGAACAATCTAATATGACAACAAGAAAATATGTCAGCGAGCACCCCCAGCACCTGTGTCACACCAAACAAACTATCTTGCAGCCTCCTGCCAACCTGGCAGTGATAAGAGAAGGTAGAAAGTACAGAACAGGCCTAGCCTAGGTTCTCAGGTCTAGCTGTAAAACCTGAAGCAACTGAGACAACAACTAATCCATCATCACAGGAACAGTGCCATCAGAATCTAGAAGTCACTACATCTTGCTGAGGAATGCTACTTCTATCACAGAAGTAGTTAAAGTCGTCCTAGGTGAAAAAAAGCACAGACCACACCAATAGCAGGACTGGCAGTGTGCCATTCCTGTTACAGCAGTAACCAAAATCTGACCTCAGCAGAAGGTAAGAAGAAATCTCCAAATCTTCCCAAACCCAGCAGGCCAGAGCATTTTCTTCCCCTTTCTTCCTACCTCTCTGTCTCTTTTCCCAGGACATTTGAGCTAGGAGCCTATACACACTTACTGCCAAAGGAGAGTCTCTGATTATACTGAAAAGGGGGTTTCAAAGAACCTGCTTCACGAGGGGAGCTACAATAGAAGTTCCCCCTGGAACTGTGGCAGCAGCTCTGCCCCTTACAAAGCGAACTTAGAATAAGGAATAGAGAGTGTTCTCGCAGTGATGACTTCATAGTGCTCCATCCCCTCTTTACAAGTACTTTGTCTTTACTTTGCATGTATTTAAATATGCATTTGTAGTTTCCCCAGAGAGAATGGAAACTCTTCAAGGGCAGGAATTATTTCACTTTTGGTTTTGTATCCCCAGGCCCAAGCACAATGCTTGACACACAGTAAGCATTCAACAAATGCTTGTTAACTGAAAGCATCAGAGCATGTCACCTCTTAAAGAAACCTTGCAATCCAAGTCCAGTCATTTTAGAGATTAGAAAATAGGGACCTGGAATGATCAGAGCCTTCCACACAAGGTCACTCAGCTAGTTGGTGGTGAGCACAGACCAGAACTATAGGACTCTTGCCACCTGTCCTCAGCATCCAAATTTGTATGCCCTATCCCCGATTTTAAGAAAATCACCAAAAATTAAGAAACTTATTTTGTTTCTAAGAATAAGCCCTTGTATGTATACCTTCTTGTGTGAAATATACTTTGTAAAGGATCACTACCTATTCATTTTCTGGAAGCAAAATAATTTGGCTGATACTCCCCAACTATCCTACAATATATCCAGTATGTGATCAGCAAGTATACGTATAGCCCCTTCATCTTTAAGTTCTAGTAACTTCTTCCAAATTGCCACTCTATGGCCTTTTATTGGGCTGCTCTTTGGTCTGGCACAAGGCAGCCAATAACCAGAGTATGTTCATCACTTTTCCACACCTAATGTCATAAAAGGCCCCCACACTTTACAAAAATAAATGTGAGCACGATGACAATCAATTTTAATCAACTCCATTTCGAATTAAAATAAACCATCACACTGGTAAGATTCTGGAATGCCTTATAAACAAAAAGAAGCAAACCAACTGATTCAAAAGACAAATGAGACCATTGCCAAATTTCATACTAAGTCTTAAAATTTAAGTCAGAAATGTCTGTTCTGGAGCATTTAGGCTGTATTTACTTTCACAGCATCAAGTAACATGATCTCAAACTTTTACCTTAAGAAAAATTCACCATTATTCCAGGTCTATGTCCAATGAGGTGAACTGGTTATCAGATTTCAATTAAAACTAAGAGTTTTGGACAATAAATCTCTATTTCATATAAAAGCCAAGAATTAATGAACTCCTTTTCCTTAACATTTTATAGTTTACATATGGAGAGATAAGAGATAACTGACGAAATGTAAGCTTCCAAATGTATGTCTGCCACCAACTCTTCTAAAAACCAGGGATCCTATTATCTTTAAACAAAATGTTACTAACAAATTTGTTCAAAATGAACATGAAACTTCCAAGTCTTCATTTCAATTCAAAAACATTTAAGGGCCTAATGTGTACAGAGAATTGTGCTAAGGCATGAGGGAAATACTGAAGAGAATTTCCAATCTAGTAGACTTGGTGGTTTTTCCCTCTGGCATAAAAATGTGAGATGCTATAAATCAAATGATTACAAATAAGTGCTTACTTACCAAGGGGGGTCCTCCCAGGAAAATGGTGCCCTGTTTGCCAACAATGATACTCTCATCAGCCATTGCAGGAATGTAAGCTCCTCCTGCTGTACAGGATCCCATTACCACGGCTATCTGGAATCCAAACACACACAAAATACAAGCTGCAGAATCATAACGTATGGGCCTGAGAGGTAAAGCAAAAGGCAGAATGGAGTCGCCAGGGCTAATGATCCAAAGGCCTCAATTCTATCCCCACTTTTGTTGACAAAACAAGCTACTGATCAGTCTCTCTACCTCAATTTTAAAGCCCAAGTGAGATATCCTAGTGAGTGTATATGACAGGCTACAGGAGGGGAATATTTAAGTTAAACTATGAATTCGAGGTTCTTTGGAACAAAATACTTTGACTAGTTAAAAGATGAGTGTAAAGATTTCAGAGAAATATGGAAAGACTTCAGTGAATTAATGCAGAGGTAAAAAAGCAGAAAACAGAGTCAAAATAAAAGTGAGGTCAACACAGAAAGGCAGCAAACCTTTGATCAACAATAGTTGCTTGTATCATGTCGTCAAAATTAAAAGATACAGTCCTGATTCCTGTCAAAGACAGGTGTAACAATCTAGCTGTTTTTTAGGGAATGTATTCTGAAAAGGGTCTGGTTTGAGTGTTTGGTGGGAAATGTCAGTTGTCATTTTTTTAAAGAATGGTTTGGCTAAAGGGTCCATTTTGCCGATGAGAAATTTCCATCATGCAAATAAAGAGCCTTCAAAGCTGTATCTCAAACAGTCTGGTTATCTTAAAAGCAAACTAGAACTAGTAGCAGAAGTTTTAAGGTGGTAATGCAGCCTTACTGGGAAGACTACCAAAATGAGATTTGTAAATGTTTTGTGTCCCTTTGAATGGTAAATACAAAACTGTTATTACATAAAACTTCTCGTTTCATTTAGTACAGCACAAAAAATAGATGAATGGCTGACTAACTAATAAGCACAAGGTAGAAATTAATAATACGATGAATCACCTAACCACAGTAGGCGAAATATATCACAGCTATCAAAAAAAAAGTAGGAAGGACATTTTTTTGTTATTATGTCCATTATTTTCCCTTAGGGGCATGTAAATATCTGCTGAAAAGAGATTACAAAAGGAAACCACAATGATAATATTATTCCAAATATGAAAAGCAAAAAAAAATAGCATTATTTGTTTTAAGTGGGAGATGTCAACTGGAAGTTTTTTCCCCCAGATAAGAAAAGTTATCATAAATGAGAGTAAAAGTGCCTCTCCAATTTATTTTAACGTGTACCCCAAAAAATTGTGTGTTGAAATGTACCTTGGTACCTGTCAAGACAATTCAGTTACGGGAAAAAATAAAGGTCAGTAGAATTAAGGTACAAAATTTCATGATGTCTATCTGTTCTCCATACAACTAAAACACTAGGTTCAGCTCAAAAGATTCCACCACCCAAAGGAAGGAAAATTTGGGAAATCTGGACAAGAACTATCCTAACGATATAAGATGCTAAAAGGGAATGATTTATGGGGGGCAGGGGAGAGATGAAAAGAGCTAAGTACACACACAGCACAACCAAGAGACAAATGAAAGAACAGGAAAAGAAGGAAGAGAAAAAATTGTCAGTAGATTTTCAAAACTGAGGGAAAAACAAGAGTGGAATAATCTGGCAAAGAGAAACAAGACTCAAAAGGAAAAAAGGAAGCTAAGTGCTTTCTCAGGGAAAAACCTGCCAGATCTGCCACACGGCAGAAAAGTCACATAGATGAAAAACAGAAAAATGACTAGAATATGCTTCAGGATATAGATTAAACCACCTCGCTAAGGCTACATCAAACTTCCTGCAAGACACATTTTCTTCTCCAATCCCCATAATCCTAAAGTGTTTATGTCTATGTAGCCAAAGTAATCTCTTCTGCTCTGACACCAGACAAAATAAAAATACCCCATCCCTCAGATAGAAACAAAAGAACAAAAATGTCCCTCCACAGCTGATGAAAACTAGGCAACTTAATAAAAATGTATGCCTAAACCCCCAGAGAGGAGTGGGAACAAGGTCTGTTCACAAGCACTTCAAGGAAAAATTCTGAGTATATTTGTATAGTAGAAACTATTTACACATTCAAAAGAAGAAAGTTAAGCTACATATTTACCTATAAGTCAATCATATATTTACCTAAATCACAAATGGAGAAAAAAATACTACACTGATTTATTCAATTCAATAAATGGTTTTTCAGTGCCTATTACATCCAAAGCACTTCTGTCGCAAATTTATTCCCTCCCCACTCCCCAAAACACTAGAAATGAAGCAACAGGTCTAAGTCAGAATTCCCTAATGTTTTCATAAATAAAGCAAGAGATCCCATTCTCAGCCACTACCCAATCATCGAGACATCAGCATATGTCCTAACATGACGACACATTGTACTGGGGGCAAAACTACAGCTCAAATGAGGGACTACTGAGTGAAACGTTAATTCTGAACATAAAGAAATGTACGCATGTATGTGTGTGTGTGTGTGTGTGTGTGTGTGTATACACGCATATAATAATGATCTGTATATTATATATTTTATGTATACGTACGTAACTATGACAGCACACTGCTGAACAGGAACTTTCAAACAAAAGCAGAGACGTCTGTATTAGATAGCATATACACACATATAGATATATCCATATTATTTTCGATCCCTTTAAAAATGATTTACTTTGCTAGTAAAAATGCATTTTTATATACATGTATATGAATAAGTATATGTGTTTGTGTGACAGAAAGAAAGGGAGAAGGGGGGAAATGGGAGGAAGAAAGAGAGAAGAAGGAGTGTTTTGAATTAGCTGTTATATTCCTGAAATTTATCATGATCTCATTTCATGGGCCTCCCACCCTAAGGTAAAAGTCCTTTGCAAGGTTAGTAAATAAGGCTCCATCTCTATGCAGTTTATGACAAGTTTGCAAAGTCACTCATAGGCTGGTCCAGCTTCCTTTTTCAATTCTCTAACTGTAGGGCCCAAAGAATTTGAAGTGTACATTTTAAAATGGAGGTGAAAGTCAGCCTCCTCACCAATTAAAACACTTGAAAGCCCAAAACAGACACTGAGAAGTAGAGAACGGAAAACAACACTATGGCATGAATGTGGGAGGTGGAACATGGGAGAGGTTATGTCTAGAGAAGTGGTAATAGTCCAGTGTGACTAGAATGGAAAGTGCATAAGGAGGATAATATGAAAATACTCTCATGTTTCAATGGGGCAAAGGGTTAGGAGGGAGAGAAAACAGATTTCTGTTAATATTTTTAAAATTAAAAAGGTGGCGGAAGGATGCTAGGGATGTGAAATATTTCATCCTTTTTCAAACAAGGCCACTATATTCTTAGTTTTGCTTAATTGTTGTACTTTGTTACAACAGGTCTTACAGAGTGGCAGTAATTTGCAAATGTTTGTAAAAACAAAACACAGCAATAAATTTTTTTAAGAAATAAGCCTAGAAAGGTGGGCAGGAGTCAGATGGTGGCAGGTTTTTAACGAACAGTTTGTACTTTATCCTAGAAGCAACAGGAAGTCACTAAAGATTCCTGAGTAGGAGACTGACATGGTCAGAACTGTATTTTAGTAATATCAATATAGCAGCTATCCAGATGATGGCTATGAATGGAGAGATGATACTCCAATTAGGAGGCTATTATAATAATCCAAATCAGAGGTAATGAGGGCTTAGAATAGAGACTATATAAGTAGAAAGAAGGGGGCAGATGGGCAAAGCGACATAAAAGTAGAATTGACAAGACTTGGCAAATGATTAAATATGGGGACGGTGAGGAAAAGGAAAACACCAAGGCTGCAAATGTAAGTGATTAAAAGAATGATGAGACTCTCATCAGAGACAAGGACACTTGGCAGAAGGATGTTTTTTTCAGGAAATATAATGAGTTCTATTTTGGATATGCTGAGTTTGAGACGTCTAAGGGGCATCCAGGCGGAAAAGTCTCACATTCAATTGTTAAAATGGGACTGGCATTCAGGAGAGAGAATAGGGCTAGAGATTTGGGAGCATCTGCATAGAGATGATAATTGAATCTGTTGAAGCTGATAAAATTACCAAGGGAGAGATTACAGAGAGAAGAAAAGACACGGGTCCGTTTAGAAATGCCTTAATAAGCCAGAAGGGAAAGAGGGATGATCCAACAATGGAGGCTAAGAGGGAAACATCAGACTGGTGGGAGGAGAACCAAGAGAGAGCAGCAGTATCACGGAAGCCAAGAAGTCTAGGAAGAAGAGATGATCAGTGTCAGAAGCTAAAGAGTGGTCACACAGAATAAGAACTGAAAAAACACCACTGGATTTAGCAGATAAGAGATAGTTGGTAACTTTGAATAGGGCACTTTTAGTTAAACAATGGAGTCACCAAGTCAGAGTGCAAGGTACCAGGAACCAAGTGGGAAATGAGAAAACATAATAAGGATAGAGTCTCCTAAGAGAAGCTGTGAAGCAGAAAAAAGATATAGAACAAGATGACAGCTTGACAAAAGTATAAACATACATAAACAAGCCAAAGAAGAGTAACTCCACCTGTATATCTGGTTTATTTGTATGGCATAATTTAAATAACCACCTCATTGTAGAAATAATTGGGTGAAACTAGTAAATTTCTTGATTTTATTACCATCTCTTTTAGCCTCTGACAAAGGTAAAATGCTTCTTTAAATGAGTAGCAACAAATATTTAGAACCAAAAGGACTGTATAAATAGGCCCTGAGAAAACAACAGTGGACCACAAGAAGTATAATATGAAACAGTTTTGAAAAGGATGAAGTTAAAATGGCACAAATATTTCAGTCATAACAACCTGATGTGCTCTGTTCTACAAGAGGCTCTAAGAGAGTAAAATGCTGATATCAAACTGCCACTTGTTTCTTTTTTTTTAAAAGACAGAACACTTGGTATAAACAAGGAGCTAATCTCATATTACTACTTGGTTCTGGTTACACTGAGAATAGTTGGTTTAATCTTCTAAGAAAAAATAAAACCCTAAGAGTAAAAAAAAAAAAAACCAAACCTGTTTGTAGAGGTCACAATTAGGCAGCTAGGTGGCTCAGGGAATCCAGAGCGCGAGGCCTGGAGTAAGGAAGACCTGCGTTCAAATCTAGCCTCATATAATTGCTAGCTATGTGACCCTGAGCAAGTCTGATGGGCAAACTTCTGCTTGCCTCAATCCACTGGAGAAGGAAAGTGCAAACTAGTATCATTGCCAAGAAAACCCCATGGACATTACAGGGACACAGGGTCACAAAGAGTAAGATATGACTAAATGACTGAACAACAACAAAATGTCACAGCTCACACATAAGTAACTAACTATATAAGGGTAAGATATAAAATAATTTTAATTTGGGGCTCTTGTTTATTGGGATATATAATTAAACATAAACATAATCATCCACTGGCAGTAAAAGGTTAAGAAAATTATGTTGGGGGGGGAGCCAAGATGGCGGAGTAGAAAGATACACATACACAGGCTCTCCCCACATAGTCCATAAAATACCTGTAAAGAGGGACTCTCAACAAATTTTGGAGAGGCGGAGGTGGAGAACAACAGAGTGGAGGAGATTTCCAGCCCAGGGTGACCTGAGGGGCCCATGGGAAATGTCGATTGTACCAGACGCAGAACAGAGCACAGCCCAGCCTTGGCCATGTGGCATGACTCTGAACAGCCCTGGGGGAGGGAGGGGGGGGGGCGCAGAATCTCTAGTCATGGAATCCCCAGTCATGGAATCCCCAGTCACAGCAGCAGCAGTGGTGGGCATATCCCTTAACCCACAGGCCCCAAAAGTCAGTGACAGGGTTTTTTCAGCTGGCCAGGAAGGGAGAAGGGCCTTTCCATCAGCAGCAGGCAGGTAGCAGCAGTTCCCACACCAGCCAGTACAGCCACCTGCGTCCACTGTTGGATCGTGAAAACCCCTGGGGGCACTGAGGAGCTGAATATTACCTCAGACCTGTGTAGAGGCCCTAAGGGAACTGATCTTTATCTCACACTGAAGGGCAGCCATGCCCATTCATCTTATCTGAAAATCAGCCCCCAGTGCTGACTTGGTAGAACTGGAAGTCAGGTGGCTGTGGAGAGGAAACTGCTAAGATTCTGGGCACAAAAATCTCTCCTGCTTCCAGACCACCGTACACACTTGATTGTGCCACCTTGGAGGAACTGAGATCTTACAGATCTTACTCTTGACAAAAGACCCAGAAGTCAAGTAACTGGTTGGGAAAATGCCCAAAAAAGGGAAAAAAATAAGACTATAGAAGATTACTTTCTTGGTGAATAGATATCTTCTCCCATCCTTTCAGATGAGGAAGAACAAGGCTTACCATCAGGGAAAGACATAAAAGTCAAGGCTTCTGCATCCCAAACATCCAAAATAAATATTCAATGGGCTCAGGACATGGAAGAGCTCAAAAAGGATTTTGAAAATCAAGTAAGAGAGGTGGAAGAAAAATTGGGAAGAGAAATGAGATGCAAGAAAAGCATGAAAAGCAGGTCAACACCTTGCTAAAGGAGACCCAAAAAAATACTGAATAACACCTTTAAAAATAGGCTAATTCAATTTGCAAAAGAGGTTCAAAAAGCCAATGAGGAGAAGAATGCTTTCAAAAGCAGAATTAGCCAAATGGAAAAGGAGGTTCAAAAGCTCACTGAAGAAAATAGTTCTTTAAAAATTAGAATGGAACAGATGGAGGCTAATGACTTTATGAGAAATCACAAAACAAAACCAAAGAATGAAAAAATGGAAGATGATGTGAAATATCTCATTGGAAAAACAACTGACCTGGAAAACAGATCCAGGAGAGACAATTTAAAAATTATGAGACTACCTGAAAGTCAGGATCAAAAAAAGAGCCTAGACATCATCTTTCATGAAATTATTAAGGAAAACTGCCCTGATATTCTAGAACCAGGGGGCAAAATAAATACTGAAAGAATCCACTGATCACCTCCTGAAAGAGAGCCAAAAAGAGAAACTCCTAGGAACATTGTGGCCAAATTCCAGAGTTCCCAGGTCAAGGAGAAAATATTGCAAGCAGCTAGAAAGAAACAATTCCAGTATTGTGGAAATACAATCAGGATAACACAAGATCTAGCATCTTCTACATTAAGGGATCGAAGGGTGTGGAATAGGATATTCCAGAAGTCAAAGGAACTAGGACTAAAACCAAGAATCACCCATCCAGCAAAACTGAGTATAATACTTCAGGGGAAAAAAATGGTCTTTCAATGAAATAGAGGACTTTCAAGCATTCTTGATGAAAAGACCAGAGCTAAAAAGAAAATGTGACTTTCAAACACAAGAATCAAGAGAAGCATGAAAAGGTCAACAGCAAAGAGAAGTCATGAGGGACTTACTAAAGTTGAACTATTTAAATTCCTACATGGAAAGACAATATTAGTAACTCTTCAAACTTTTTTCAGTATCTGGGTAGTTGGTGGGATCACTCTCACACACACACACACACACACACACACACACACACACACAGAGCACAGGGTGAACTGAATAGGATGGGATCATATCTTTAAAAAAATGAAATTAAGCAGTGAGAGAGAAATATATTGGGAGGAAAAAGGGAGAAATGGAATGGGGCAAATTATCTCTCATAAAAGAGGCAAGCAAAAGACTCTTTAGTGGAGGGAAAAAGAGGGGAGGTGAGAGAAAAACATGAAGCTTA
Organism: Notamacropus eugenii; assembly: GCF_028372415.1. Classification (NCBI taxonomy): domain Eukaryota; kingdom Metazoa; phylum Chordata; class Mammalia; order Diprotodontia; family Macropodidae; genus Notamacropus; species Notamacropus eugenii. The sequence continues at coordinate 463,820,169 of NC_092875.1, read as the reverse complement.
CTCTCATCACATTCCACTAAAGGAAGGAATAAAATGAATATTCATTTTGGTATGAAAACCTATCTTACAATACAGGAAAGTGGGGGAGAAGGGGATAAGCAGGATGGGGGGGATGATGGAAGGGAGGGCAATGGGAGGAGGGAGCAATTAGAAGTCAACACTCTGGGAGAGGGACAGGGTCAAAAGAAAGAAGAAATGGGGGGCAGGATAGGATGGAGGGAAATATAGTTAGTCTTACACAACATGACTATTATGGAAGTCATTTGCAAAACTTCACAGATATGGCCTATATTGAATTGCTTGCCTTCCCAAAGGGAATGGGTGGGGAGGGAGAGAGGAAGAGAAGTTGAAACTCAAAGTTTTAGGAACAACTGTTGAGTATTGTTCTTGCAATTAAGAAATAAGAAATACGGGTAATGGGGTATAGAAAGTTATCTTGCCCTACAGGACAAAAGAGAAGATGGGGATAAGGGAAGGGAGGGATGTTAGATGGGAGGGCTGATTGGTGATAGGGGTAATTAGAATGCTTGGCATTTTGGGGTGGGGGGAGGGGAGAAATGGGGAGAAAATTTGGAACCCAAAATTAAATGTTGAAAACTTAAATAAATAAATTTATAAAAAAAAAAAGAGAGAGAGAAAATTATGTAGAACAACAGGAAATGGATTTTGGAGCCACTTTTCAAATTACAGAAATAGCAGGCTCCTTATGAATAGTTTAACAAGGTTTAGGAAATATATATTTTCCTGGAGTTTTGCAAATCTACTCAAGAGCCTTAAAACTAAAAAGTGACAAGGAAAAAGAAAACTGTCTCGCTACATCCCAACCTTGCTACTGACCACCTATGTGTTCTTGGGCAAGCCATTTAAACTTTCTGGGCCTCAATTCTGTCATTTATAAAATAAGGGGGAACGTACCTCAAAATATATGAATCTATGACCCACCAAGCTAGATTCTATAGATGACAGCAACTATGAGAGGAAAAATAGTAACTGGGAGACAAAATCAAAGGAAGGAACCAGCAATAAACATATGTCTACAAAATAACAGGACAGGAACACAAAACTGTAAATGTTTTAGGTACTTTCCTCACAACAACTCTGTAACATAGAGATTACAACAGTGGTGTCCCCATTTTACAGATGAAAAAAACAGAGGCTCTGTCCCAAGTCACAGAGTTAGTACACATGAGTTGTATCTCAAGCAGGAATTGAACCCAAGACTGACTTCAAGAAAACCACACTCCAAACTGAGGCCTAGAAGAACTACTTCTGCCACTGAGAGACAAAAGCTCATCTGTGGACAAAAAAAAGTTCTTAGTGACATTCCAAAAGACTACGGTTTTAAATTCTACCTTCAACCCTGAGGTAGATTAATTAATTAATTAGTTAGTTAGACAACAATCAATAAGCATTTGATAAGTGCCAAGTTGTGTACAAAGTTTTGGACATGTTGATTTTAATATGTCTATGAGACATTTCACTATGAGCTATCCAATAAGCAGCTGGAATGTAGGACTGGAAGTCAAGAAAGAAGTCAGGGCTAGACAAAGAGATGCATGAGTCATCAGTGGAGAGAGGATCCCTGACTCCATGGGAACTGAAAGAGTAACATGACCCAGACTAGGCCTTGGCAAACACCCATGGTTAGAGGGCTCAACTGAAATGAAGATCCAGAAACGGAGACAGAGAAGGTCACAAAGGTAGGAGGAGAAGCAGGAGAGAGCGGCATCCTGAAAAACCCGAAGAAAAGAGAACATCAAAGAGAAGAAGGTGATTGAGAGTGTCAGAGGCTGAAGAGTGGTCAAGGAGAACTGAAAAAAGATCATTGGACTGGACAAGAAACCACTGGTAACTCTGGAGAGGACAATTTCAATTTAAGTGCCAGAAGGGACTTCAGAAGCCATCTAATTCAACTCCTTCATTTTACAGATAAAGCCTAAGAAGTTTAAGTGATCTGCCCATGGTCACATGGGGCACAAATATCAGAGGTGTGGTTTGAACCTAACTCCTGAGACCCCCAGAGCCAAGCTCTTTCCACTGTACCACATTTTTGATCTATACTTGCAAGGGGAAACATGGTTGGGAGTTTTCTACAGATTACATTGAATTTCTTGACAACAAACAGTGAGGGAGTAAAAATAAATATGAAATATAATATAGAGTCTCCATAAGCTCAATTCTCACATTAGCAAAGTTAGATAAAACACAAAAATGTTAATTTTGAAGAAGCAGTAGGGAGAGTTGAAACTCAGCACCTTTAGATTTTTGGTTTTGTTTGTTAACTTCTTGGTTTAACTCACAGTCATTTGTTTCCCTGAACTCAATTCTCTCTTTCAACGAAGTATTTTGTTTGGTGAACTTTTGAACCTTCTCCTCCATTTGGCTAATTCTGCTTTTTAAAACCTCCTTCTCCTCGTTGGCTTTTTGGACCTCTTTTTCCAACTGAGTTAGCCTCTTTTTAAAGCTGTTATTTTCCTCAGCATTTTTCTGGTTCTCCTTTAGTATGCTGCTAATTTGTTTTTTAAGGTCTTCTATTGCCTGAGCCTAATTTAAGTTCCCTTTGGAGGCCCTGGAGGAAGGGGCCTTGACTTCCTCTGACAGTGTGCCTTGTTCTTCCTCATCCAAAAGGATGGGGGGAGACACCTGTTCCCCAAGAAAGTAACCTTCTATGGTCTTATTTTTTTCCCTTTTTTGGGCATTTTCCCAACCAGTTACTTGACTTCTGAGTTTCCTCTCCACAACCACCTCCCCTCCAGTTCCACCCAGCCAGCACTTGGGGGCTGATATTCAAATGAGCCACTCCCCAGCCTCAGGGCTTTGGGCAGGGGCAAGGCTGCTATTCAGTGTGAGATTAACATCAGCTGCTCAGGTGAAGGCAGGGTTGCCACATAGGGCTCAGTTCCCTCAGGGGGTTTCTGATGAGACCTTCAACAATGGATGCAGGCTACTGCCTGCTTTGGGAGCCCAGTCTGCTGCTGCCTCTACTGCTGCCACCTGAGGAGGCCTGAGTTTTGGGGACACCCTGCTCCCCTCTCAGCCAGCTGAAAAGACCCTCTCACTGACCTTTGGCGCCTGTGGGTTGAGGGATCTGCGCTGCTGCTGGAGATTCTGTCCCTGAAGCCTGCTAGGATCTGCTCCTCTTGGTGCCACGTGGCCAAGGCAGGGCTGGGCTGTGCTGTGTCCAGTGCATGACAGACCTTACCCATTGGTCTTTCAGATCTCTCTGGGATAGAAAAGTCTTCCACTCCGTTGCTCTGTGGCTTCTGCCTCTAGAATTTGTTGAGAGTTCTTCTTTACAGGTATTTTATGAGCTGCAGGGTAAGAACTAAGCATATGTGCTTCTTTCTACTCCACCATCTTGGCTCCTCCTCCCACCTTTAGATTTTTAAATTTTTAATTGTTCTTCTTTTTGACCCACTTTCAGTTCTAAATATATTCTTTCCCCCTCCTCTACTAAGGGAACCATCCCCTTTGGGTAAGGAATTTTTAAAAAAGGGAAAAAGTAGTTCAGCACAATTAACCAACATTAGTATCTGAAAAGGTTGCATTTTTTTAATGAAACTATACCACCAGATAGCATCTGATCTGTCCCATGCCCATCCACAGTCTTCTCCAAGTTGTAACAAAAAAAAAAAAAAAAAGAGAGAGGTTTGACATTATCCTTTGGGACAAAAGTGCAATGTGTCAAACAGGTTAAAGATGGAGTGAAGGAATCCATAGAGAATAAAATACTTATAGCAGCACTTTTTGTTAGAGCAAAGAACTGAAATTTACAGGGGTATATGTACTTCAGTTGTGGAAGAGTTGAACAAACTGTGGTATATAAATGTAATGGAACATTATTAAGAAATAAGAAATGACAAAAATTAGGGAATCAAAGAAACTTGGAAAGATCTGAGAGAAATGATTCAGAATGAATGAGCAAAACCCAGGGGAACAATTTACAGAATGACCACAATTATGTAAAAGAAAACAAGTCTGAAGGATTTTAGTGGATGACAAAGCATGCCTCCCACTTCTCATCAGAGACATGATAGAGAATGAATGGAGAATGAGATGACATTCATTTTCTGACATGTAGAGGATACCAATTTTTTTTTTTTTTTGCTTGACTATATTTATTACAATGGATAGTTTCTACTGTAGAGAGACAGGAAGGAATAATTAGTGAGTGGCAGAGACACAAAAAAAAAATCAGTAAAATTTTTTTAAATGTACAGAAGAAACCAAGTTTCAGAAGGGTAGACATACAAAACAATTCTGTTATTACCCTGTTAAATGAATACACACTTTTAAAAAACATACTCTATATAACAGTTCACAGTTTCACATACAATTCTTTTGTTCTTTGCATATGGAAAAGTTTATTTTATGATCATTAATTCATAATAAAAGTAAGAAAATTACCTGTGAAATATTTCTAGAAGACATAATTGCTTGATTATAGAATATGCGACCAAAGTGATCTCGATCCGGAAACACTTCTGCTTGTCGAGGTAAGTTTGCACCTCCTGAATCAACTAAAGATAGTAAGAGCATTACAACAATGTATTACAAAGATTATACATTATGACCAAGGGGGATTTATACCAGGAATGTAGGTATGTTTAACATAAGGAAAACTATTAAAACATAGCTGATTATATAAATAATGCAAGCTTTTTTAAAAAAATCATTGTGATTATATCAATAGATGGAGAAAAAGTTTTTGGTCAAGTATAACACTCATTTTTATTAAAAACACTTGAAGGTATTAGTATGAATGGATTTTTCCTTAAATTGATTAAAAGAATATTTATCTAAAACCATCAGCAAGCATTGTTTAATGGGAATAAGCTGGAAGCATTCCCAGTAAGATCAGATGTGAAAGAAGGCTCCTGTCACCCTTATTACTCCATCTTGTACTGGAAATTATACTAATAGAAATAAGAGAAGAAAAAGAAATAGAAAGAATCAAAATAGGAAATGAGGAAATAAAACTCTTTTTGCAGACACTATGATTATACACTTGGACAACGCTAAGGACCCACTAAAAAGTTAGCTGAAACAATAATTTTAGCAAAGCAGCAGGATACAAAGTAAATCCACAGAAATCATCAGCATTCACAAACAAAACCCTACAAGAAGAGACAGTAAAAGATATCCCATTTAAAATAACCTAGACAGTATAAAATACTTGAGAATACACCTGCCAAAACAAACCCAGGGGTTATATAAGCTCTAAAATCTATGGTTCAATGACTCTATTGTACTTTTATTGCCAAACTTTCTACTTTCCTCTCACAGGTGTGAGAAACTTCAAGGTATTGAAGTATGAAAATAACGAGACAACGTATTTTACCTGATTAAATCAGCCTCCTAGAAGATAACTCTGATGCTGAAGCACAGTTATCTGAGACATTTTGTGGAGGTGTTTATTTTTTATCATACACATACACAGGAACTAACCACAGGCTTCTCAAAAGGGATATTTAAATGTCATTCCCTCCAAGCTTTGTAATATTAATCATCAGACTTTAAGGTAGTGAGCAAAAGTCTGTCTGGGAGTTAATGCATGCATTCTACAGGCAAATGAATTCTTTTCAAGAAATAAGATGCCACAGTGATTCAGAACTTGAAAAAAAGTGTATTCAAGAAGGTATCAAGCCTGTGTTTACTGTCATGGAATGTGAGGCAGAAGGATGGTCCCTTAACTGAGTTACCAAAATTTATCAAAACTACAATAACTGCAATCATTTTAAAAAGCTCCTTGCATCTACAAAAGTAATAGATGAGTTCCTCATTTAAGAATTAAGTTTAATACGTAATAATCACCACAATGCAAACAGACTGATCACTAAAGGGTAGACCAACTCTGAGTAACTGGTAAACCAAAGAAGTTGTCTGAAAACAGGTAATGTAATATATACCTTTCTCCTAATGGCAGAAAAGTGAGGGACTTCTAAAACAGAATAGTGTATACAATGTTAGATGTGGTTACTGTAGAAGGTTTTTGCTTAATTTTTTTTTCTTCTCACAAGGAAGAGTTCACCCTTAGAGAGGGGAAGAATTTTTTCCCAGAGAAATGGCTGTCACATAAAGATAAAAGTTTTCAATAAAATATATTTTTAAGAAAGAAAGTTATTTGTAAAAAGTTTACAAGACAGGGAATGAACATTGAGAGATTTAGTACATACAGAATGATTTTTGACACACAAATCGATTTAATACATACTTATTGACTTATTCTAACATGCAGATTTTAAAATATAAGAAACTAGACCATTTACAAAAATAATGAGTTAAAATTTATGTGGAAACAAATAAAATCTGTAGCAGGGAAGGTCTGGAATTTCACGTTTGTTTTTTGACTGGAGACAATGTTTAATAAATGGCTCATTTTGCCATTTCCACTGAGTTAGCTAGGAGGCACGGTTTTTGGCTTTAAATAAGAAAAACCTGAGTTCAAATCTGACCTCAGACACTTATTTGCTGTACGGACACTGGGCAAGTCACTTAACCTTTGCCTCAGTATTCTCAAATGCAAACTGGAGATAAAAGCACTTATCTGCAAGGACTATTGTGACAATCAAATGAGATAATATTTGTAAAGGAATTGGCACATAGCAGGCACGTAATAAATAAATGCAGGTTCTCTTCTCTCTTCCCTTCAACAAATGTTCTAGATCTAGTTTCCTTAAAAAATTTATTACCTGGGGACACAGCCAAGATGGTGGAGAGAAAGACTCACATACACTAGCTCTTCCTCCACAGCCCATAAAATACCTGTTAAGAAAGACTCTCAACAAATTCTAGAGCAGGAGAAGCCTGTGGAGTGGATTTCCAGCCCAAGGTGACCTGGAATTCTGACAGGAAAAAATCTGTCACATGGGACATAGACCAGCCTTGGCAGCAGGGCACCGAGAGGAGGACCAAAAGCAGGCCTCAGGGGCAGAATCCCGGGGGGCAACAGCTGCAGTTCACAGATCCCTCAACCCACAGAAGCAAAAGGAAGCTTCAAAGGTCAGTGAGAGAGCTTTCTCACCTCTGTGACAAGGGAGCAGGGTCCTCCCCAGCCCTGCCCCAGGCAGCAGCAGCAGCTGCAGTGGGCAGAGACAGCTACAGTGGCCAGCCAGGCAGCAGTCAGCATCCATTGTTGGATAAAGCCCTTGTGGAAACTGAGCAGCGGATCTGAATCTCAGCCTCAAGCCTGACCAGAGAGCAAACTCCTCTCCCTTCATTGTTCCATCATGGAGGAACTGAGATCTTACAGGTCCCCAGAATATAACCTACTCTTGACAAAGGACCCAAAAGTCAAGTAACTAGTTGGGAAAATGCTGAGAAAAAGGAAAAAAATAAGACTACGGAAGGTTACTTTCTTGGTGAACAGATATTCTCGTCCATCCTTTTGGATGAGAAACAACAATGTTTACCATGAAGAGAAGACATAAAAGTCAAGGCTTCTGCATTCAAAACCTCCAAAACAAATATGCAATGGTTGCAGGCCATGGAAGAGCTCAAAAAGGATTTTGAAAATCAAGTAAGAGAGGTGGAGGAAAAATTGGGAAGAAAGGAGAGCGATGCAAGAAAATCATGAAAAGTGAGTCAACACCCTGCTAAAGGAGACCCAAAATAATGTTGAAGAAAATAACACTTTTAAAAATAAGCTAACTCAATTGGCAAAAGAGGTCCAGAAAAGCCAATGAGGAGAAGAATGCTTTAAAAAGCAGAATTAGCCAAATGGAAAAGGAGGTTCAAAAGCTCACTGAAGAAAAGAGTTCTTTAAAAATTAGAATGGAACAGATGGAAGCTTTATGAAAAACCAAGAAATTACAAAGCAAAACCAAAAGAATAAAAAAATGGAAGATAATGTGAAATATCTCATTGGAAAAGCAACTGACCTGGAAAATAGATCCAGGAGAGACAATTTAAAAATTATGAGACTACCTGAAAGCCATGATAAAAAAAAAGAAGAGCCTAGACATCATCTTTCATGAAATTATTAAGGAAAACTGCCCTGAGATTCTAGAATCAGAGGGTAAAGTAAATATTGAAAAAAATCTACCAATCACCTCCTGAAAGAAATCCAAAAAGAGAAACTCCTAGGAATACTGTAGTCAAATTCCACAGTTCCCAAGTCAAGGAGAAAATATTGCAAGCAGCCAGAAAAAAATAATTTGAGTATTGTGGAAATACAATCAGGATAACATAAGATCTAGCAGCTTCTTTCTACATTAAGGTATCAACAGGCTTGGAATAGGATATTCCAGAAGTCAAAGAACTAGGATTAAAACCAAGAACCACCTACCCAGCAAAACTGAGTATAATACTTCAGGGGGGGAGAAATGGTCATTCAATGAAATAGAGGACTTTCAAGTATTCTTCATTAAAAGACCAGAGGTGAAAAGAAAATTTGACTTTCAAACACAAGAATCAAGAGAAGCATGAAAAGGTAAACAGGAAAGAGAAATCACAAGGGACTTCCTAAGATTGAATTGTTTAGATTCCTACATGAAAGGATAATATTTGTAACTCCTGAAACTTTTCTCAGTATCTGGGTAGTTGGAGGGATTATACACACATACACAGAGAGACAGAGAGAGACACAGAGAGAGAGAGACAGAGACAGAGACACAGAGCACAGGGTGAGTTGAATAGGAAGGGATCATATCTAAAAAAATAAAATTAAGGGGTGAGAGAGGAATATATTGAGAGAAGAAAGGGAGAAATGGAATGGGGCAAATTTTCTCTTATAGAAGAGGTAAGAAAAAGCTTTTCCAAAGGAGGGGAAAAGGGGAGAGGTGAGAGGAAAAGTGAAGCTTACTCTCATCACATTTGGCTCAAGGAAGGAATAACATGCACACTCAATTTGGTATGAAAATCTATCTTACACTACAAGAAAGTAGGGAGAAGGGGATAAGCAGGGTGGGGGGAATGATGGAAGGGAGGGCAAATGGGAAGAGGGAGCAATTAGAAGTCAACACTCTTGGGGAGGGACAAGGTCAAAAGAGAGAATAGAAGAAATGGGGGGCAGGATAGGATGGAGGGAAATATAGTTAGTCTTACATACCATGACTTATTATGGAAATCATTTGCAAAACTGCACATATATAGCCTATATTGAATTGCTTGCCTTCTCAGAGGGGATGGGTGGGGAGGGAGGAAGGAAGACAAGTTGGAACTCCAAGTTTTAGGAACAAATGTTGAGAATTGTTTTTGCATACTACTGGGAAATAAGAAATACAAGTAATGAGGTATAAAAATTTATCTTGCCCTACAAGACAAAAGAGAAGATGGGGTTAAGGGAAGGGAGAGGTGTTAGAAGGGAGGGCACATTGGTGGAAGGAGCAATCAGAACGCATGGTGTTATGGTGGAGGAGGGGAGAGATGGGGAAAAATTTGGAACTCAAAATTTTGTGGAAATGAATGTTGAAAACTTAAAATAAATTAATTAATAAAAAAAGAGAGAGAGAAACCTGAAGTAGGCAGACCAACCAGCAGGCTACTGCAATAGTCAGAATACACATATTGTTTCAGCCCCTTAAGGGCAAGGAATATTCAGTTCTTATCTTTCTATCCTATGTACCTAGTACAATGCTTTGTTCATAGTGGACTCTTTAAAAAATGTTGAATTAGAGCATTATTGGTGAAAAAAGGGAACCTGAGTCATCCACTGTCAATTATGATTTAGAAAGTTTTTTTATTAGGTGGTTCTGGGAATAAAGCACTGGGCTTAGAATCAGGAAGACTCATCTTCCTAAATTTAAAATCATCTTCAGATGCTTACTAGTTGTGTGACCCTGGGCAAGTCACTTAACCTTGTCTGCCTCAATTTCCTCACCTGGAAAATGAGTTGAAGAAGAAAATGGGACGAGGGCGGAGCCAAGATGGTGGAGTGAGAGCAACGACTCACCTTAGCTCTTAGACAAACTCCTTCAGACACCTCCAAAAAGAGAATCTGACCCAATTTTGGAGGTGCAGAATCCAATAGGAGACAGACTGTGGCAGATTCATAGACCAGAACAGACTGGAAGGTCGATGGGAAGGATCTGTTCCACGCGTATGGAAGAAGCCACATCATACGGCACAGTGCATCCCATTGTGGCCCGAGCAGGAAAGCCCCAGGGCAGCCAGAGGCACCAGCAAGGCAACACTGTCAAAAGGCGGAGTGGCAGCCCAGGGTGGGAGACCAGCAGAGCCAAGTGAGTGACAACTGCTAAGCCCCAGGTATCAACCTGCAGCCATTCCTGAGACTGTCAACCCACAAATTGTGTGTCTGTAAGTCATCTACTTGAACTTCCAGGAGCCAAAATAGCAGAGTGATTGGTAAATGCTCTCTCCCCCTCCCCTTGCTGACCTTGAAAGAACCATAAAATATTTCCCCAGAAAAATCCTGGATCAGTGAGATCAGCAGAGGGGCAAACAGTCTTGTAGCACCTGAGGTTAGGAATATCCCTCTTACTGTAGTGACAGCCCCACCTCAGCAAACCAACTGAGAGGAGATCCAGAGCCCAGGGTGGTGGAACCTCACACCAGGACCCAGGTGTGCCTCAGCGCTCCAGGGGAAACGGGAAGGCAACCAGGATCACTAAGTGCTGAGCTTTCCTTTGCTCTAGCTCAACTGAGGAGAGCTCCGGTGACCAAACTACCCCTCCCCCACACTTAACAAGCTAGCCCCAGGGCTAATCCAGGGAAACAGAATACAAAAAGAAAAAAAGACACCTGCTCTTTGCTTTCTTACACCAGTGAGCTCAGTACCAGGTTCTCCAGCTTCTAACTGAAAGAACCAGAGGCCACAATACACAAAGAGTTATCATCATGAGTAAGAAGAAGCAAAGCAAGAATGAAAAGACCACAGAATCTTTCTATGGGGACAAGGGCCAAAACATGAATACCAAAGAGGTCAGTATTGAGACTGTACTCTCATCTGAATCTTCAGAAGGGACCATGAACTGCTCACAGGAACAAAGAGCTTTCCTGGAACAGCTGAAGAAGGAAATAGAAGAAAAACTAGCCAATGATTCTGAAAGTATGAGAAAAGAATTCTATGAAGAGAACAGTTCTTTAAAAAGGAAAATTGAACAAATGGAAAAGGAAGCACAAAACCTAACTGGGAAAATTGGACAAATGGAAAAAAAGTACAAAAACTAACTGGAGAAAATAATTTCTTAAAAGGAATAACTGGACAGATGAAAAAGAAGATGCAAAAGTTGAATAAAGAAAACAATTTGATAAAAATTATAATTGGACAAGGAGAAACTAATGACTCTATGAGGCATCAAGAATCAGTCAAACAAAATCTAAAGAATGAAAAGATAGTACAAAATGTAAAATATCTAACTGGAAAAACAACTGACCTGGAAAATAGATCCCGGAGAGAAAATTTAAGAATTATTGGCCTACCAGAAAGTCATGATGAAGAAAAGAGTCTGGACAATATCTTCGAAGAAATCATCAAGGAAAACTGCCCAGAAGTGCTATATATAGAGGGCAAAATAGTCATCAAAAGAATCCACCATTCACCTCCCAAAAGGGAGCCCAAACTGAAAACACGAAGAAATATTGTTGTCAAATTCCAGAACTATCAAGTGAAGGAGAAAATACTATAGGCAGCCAGAAAGTAACCATTCAAATATCGAGGAGCTACAGTCAGGATCACACAGGACCTTGCAGTTTCTACATTAAAAGACCAAAGGAAATGGAATATGATATTCCATAAAGCAAAGGAGCTGGGACTACAACCAAGGATCAATTACCCAGCAAAGTTCAGCATAACATTTCAGACAAGGAGATGGACCTTATTCAGTGAAATACGGAATTTCCAGACCTTCCTGACAAAAAGGCCAGAACTCAATAGAAAATTCGATCTTCAAACACAGGTCTCAAGCGAGGCATAAAAAGATAAACAGGGAAAAAGAAAAACTTGTTACTCAATTTGGCCAAACTGTTTACCTCCCTATAATGGAAGATGATATTTGTTAATCTTGAGAATTGTACATCTATTATGAAATATAAAAGGGATATACATAGATAGAGGGAACAGGTATAAAGTAAATGATGTGATGATAAAAATGTGATTCAAGAATGTGAAGGGACTGTAACAGGAGATGTGAAAAGGGGGAAGCAGAAAATGGTAAATTACATCACAGGAAGAAGTACAAAATTGTATTACAGTAGAGGGAAAGAGAGGAGGGAGATGAGCATTGTGTGACAGGTACTCTCGTCTGATTTGGTTTAAGGAGGGAACAATAAACTTAAGTATATAAATCTAACTAGCTCTATAGACAATAAGAGGGGAAGGGGAAAGAAAGGGGAGGGAAGAAGTAGTAAGGGTAAAGGGGAATTTGGGGGGGTGAAAGAAGGTAGGGAAGACTGCAGGAGGTGGTGGTCAAAAGTGAAAACTCTATTGAGGAGGGGAAGGGAGACAGAAGAATTAAAAGCACAAACGATGGGAAAGAGAATGGAGGGAAAGACAGATTGTAATCATAACTGTGAATGTGAACGGAATGAATTCTTCCATAAAACGAAGATGGATAGAAGAATGGATTAAAAGCCATAATCCAACAATATGTTGTTTACAAGGAACATATTTGAAATGGGGATACACATAGGGTAAAGGTAAAAGGTTGGAGCAGAATATATTGTGCTTCAGCTGATGTAAGAAAAGCAGGGGTAGCAATCTTAATCTCAAACAAAGCAAAAGGTGAAACATTTAATCAAAAGAGATAAGTAAGGAAACTATATCCAGCTAAAAGGCACCACAAACAATTAAGCAAGATCATTATTAAACATGTATGTTCCAAGTGGTACAAAGCATCCAAATTCTTAGAGAAGAGGTTGGGGGAGTTGCAGGAAGAAATAGACAGCAAAACTATACTAGTGGGGGACCACAACCTCCCCCTCTCTGAACTTGATAAGTCTAACCTTAAAATAAACAAGAAAGAAGTTAAGGAGGTGAATAAAACTCTGGATAAGGTATATATGATAGCTCTCTGGAGAAAACTGAATGGGGACAGAAAGGAATATACCTTTTTCTCAGCAGTACATTGCACATATAGAAAAATTGACCATGTTCTAGGACATAAAAACCTCACAATCCAGTGCCAAAAGAAAGGGATAGTTAATGCATCCTTCTCAGATCATAATGCAAGAAAAATTATATGTAATAAAAGGCCATGGAAAGATAAACCAAAAATTAACTGGAAACTAAATAATCTAATCCTAATCCTAATTCATAGAAACAATCAACAACTTCATTCAAGAGAATGACAATAATGAGACAACCTACCAAATCTTATGGGATACTTCAAAAGCAGTTCTTAGGGGAAGTTTTATATCTTTGAATGTCTACATAAATAAAATAGAGAAAGAAGAGAACAATGACTTGGGCATAGAGCTGAAAAAGCTAGAAAAAGAACAAATTGAAAATCCCCAAGTAAATACCAAATTAGAAATACTGAAAAGCAAAGGAGAGATTAATAAAATTGAAATTAAGAAAACTATTGAATTAATGAATCAAGAGTTGGTTTTATGAAAAAACTAATAAAATTGATAAACCTTTGGTCAATTTGATTTTTAAAAAGAAAGAAGAAAATCAAATTACCAATATTAAAAATGAAAGGGGTGAACTCACCTCCAATGAGGAGGAAATTAAAATAATAATTAGAAATTACTTTGCCCAACTTTATGTTCATAAATTCGACAATCTAAATGAGATGGATAAGTATTTTAAAAAATATAAATTGCCCAGATTAACAGAACAGGAAGTTGAATACTTAAACAGCCGCATCTCAGAAAAAGAAACTGAACAAGCCATCAGTGAAATCCCTAGGAAAAAATCTCCAGGGCCAGATGGATTTACAAGTGAATTCTATCAAACATTTAAAGAACGGTTAATTCCAATATTATATAGACTATTTGGGAAAATTGGGGAAGGAGTCCTCCCAAATTCTTTTTCTGATACAAATATGGTTTTGATATCCAAACCAGGAAGAGACAAAACAGAGAAAGAAAATTATAGACCAATTTCTCTAATGAATATAGATGCAAAAATTTTAAATAAGATTTTAGCAAAAAGAATACAGCAGCTTATCATGAGAATAATACATTATGATGAGGTAGGATTCATACCAGAAATGCAGGGCTGGTTCAATATTAGGAAAACTATTAGCATTATCAATCATATCAATAACAAAACTAACAAACCACATTATTATCTCAATAGATGCAGAAAAAGCTTTTGACAAAATGCAACATCCACTCCTATTAAAAACACTGGAGAACATAGGAATGAAGGGAACTTTCCATAAAATAATAAGCAGTATCTACCTAAATCCTTCAGCAAGCATTATATGTAACGGAAATAAGTTAGATGTATTTCCAATAAGATCAGAGGTGAAACAAGGATGTCCATTACCAGCACTGTCATTCAATATGGTACTAGAAATGTTAGCTATAGCAATTAGAGAAGATAAAGAAATTGAAAGAATTAGAACAGGCAAAGAAAAAGCTAAGTTATCACTCTTTGCAGATGATATGATGATACACTTAGAGAATCCCAGAGATTCAAGTAAAAAACTACTTGAAATAATAAACAACTTTGATAAAGTTGCAGGATACAAAATAAACCCACACAAATCTTCTGCATTCCTATATATTAGTAATAAAGCCCAACACCAAGAGATAGAAAGAGAAATCTCATTTAAAGCTAGGGTAGACACTATAAAATATTTGGGAGTTTACCTGCCAAAACAAATCCAGGGACTATATGAACACAATTACAAGACATTTTTCACACAAATAAAGTCAGATCAAGTAAGTGGAAAAACATTAGTTGCTCATGGGTAGGCTGAGCCAATATAATAAAAATGACAATTCTACCTAAATTAATTTACTTATTTAGTGCTGCCATACTATACACATACATACATACATAATCAAAACTATCAGATAATTATTTTCTAGAACTGGAAAAAATAATATCAAAATTCATCTGGAATAACAAAAAGTCCAGAATATCAGGGGACTAATGAAAAGAAATGCTAGGGAAGGTGGCCTAGCGCTACCAGATTTCAAACTGTATTATAAAGCAGCAATTATCAAAATCACTTGGTACTAGCTAAGAAACAGAAGGGTAGACAAGTAGAATATGCTAGGTACTCAAGACACAGTAGGCAATGAATATAGCAATCTACTGTTTGATAAACCCAAGGACCCCAGCTTCTGGGAATTTTTGTTCGACAAAAATTGCTGGGAAAATTGGATAACAGTGTGGCAGAAACGAGGCACAGACCAATGCCTGACACAATATACAAGAATGAAATCCAAATGGGTACATGATCTAAGTATAAAGATTGATACCATGGACAAACTGGTGGAGCAAGAAATAGTGCATTTATCAGATTTATGGAGAAGGGAAGAATTTTTGACTAAAGAAGAGATAGAGCATTATGAAGTGCAAGATGGATAATTTTGATTACATTAAACTGAAAAGTTTTTGCACAACCAAACCCAATGCAACCAAAATTTAGAGGAATGCAAAAAACTGGGAAAGAATTTTTGCAGCTAGTGTCTGTGATAAAGGCCTCATTTCTAAAATATATAGAAAACTGAGTCAAATGTACAAAAATCCAAGTCATTCCCCAATTGATAAATGAGGATATGAACAGGTAGTTTTCGGAGGAAGAAATTAAAGATATCTACAGTCATATGAAAAAATGCTCTAAATCAATATTGATTAAAGAGATGCAAATCAAAACAACGGAGGTACCACATCATACCTATCAGATTGGCAAACATGACAGAACAGGAAGACGATAAATGTTGGAGAGGATGTGGAAGAGCTGGAATACCAATTCATTGTTGGTGGAGCTGTGAGCTGATTCAACCATTCTGGAGGGCAATTTGGAACTATGCCCAAAGGGCTACAAAAATATGTATACCCTTTGACCCAGGAATATTGCTTCTAGGACTGTATCTCCAAGAGATCATAAAAATGGGAAAAGGTCCCACATATACAAAAATATTTATAGCAGAATTCTTTGTGGTGGCCAAAAACTGGAAATCAAAGGGATGCCCATTAATTGGGGAAGGGCTGAATAACTTATGGTATATGAATGTAATGGAGTACTATTGTGCTGTAAGAAATGATAAACAAGAAGACTTCAGAAAGGCCTGGAAAGACTGATATGATCTGATGCTGAGTGAAAGGAGCAGAACCAGGAGAACTTTGTGCACAGCAATGACCACAGTGTGCGAGGGTTTTTTCTGGTAGACCTGGAACTTCGTTGTAACGCAAGGACTTAAAAAAATCCCCATTGGTCTTTTAAGGCAAAATGCCTTCTACATCCAGAGAAAGACCTTTGGAATTCAATCAAAGAATGTAAGAGATCATTTTCTTTTGTATTACATTTTGGTTTGTTATATGATTTCTCCCATTCATTTTAATTCTTCTATACAGCATGACCATAGTGAAAATGTATTTAATAGGAATGTATGTGTAGAACCTATATAAAATTGCATGCTGTCTCAGGGAGGGAGTGGGAAGGAGTGGGGAGGGAGAGAGAAAAAAATCGAAATTATATGGTAGTGATTGTAGAACACTGAAAATACATAAAATCAATTTTAAAAAAAAAGGAAATGGCAAGCCACTCCAGTATCTTTACCAAGAAAACCCCAAATGGGGTCATCAAGAGTTGGACACAACCCAAAAGACTGAACAATTCCAATGAAGGTCTGCAGTTTAGAAGCCAGTTAATATGGGCATGAGTCTTCCTGAGAGATGCACCTTTCAACTGCCTGGTCACAAGAAGATAGTGTTAGGCAAGCGGGGATCGATGCTTTGGGATTCTATTTATGAATGACATGACTCAACAACTACTATGTTATTGGATACAAGGTTTTAAATAAGGCACAAATAGTGGATGAGTAAAAATTATAGTAGTAACCAGTTCTCTGCCACAGTCACCACACTCTGCAAGAATTCTAATTGCCTATTTTGTTTTAAGACCAGCAGGTGTGAGTGTGTCCCAGAAAACCAGCGATTTCCCAGGATCCAACAAGAACACTCCTTCAGGCTCATCAATCTTTTCTTATTAGATTAAAAGATCCTTGAGGGCAGGGGACATGTTTTACTTTTCTTGAATTCTACCTCCTCCCAGTATTGTGATGGACAGCCAGCAGATGTTTAATGAGGTAATGATTTTTTTTAAACTAAATTTACCAAAACTTCTTGATATTTACCCCATTACAATCCTGGATAACGGAGATGAGGAAGGAGGCATTTTTGTTGTTCTTGTGCTTAGCTGTGATAACTCAATGCAAAGCCCTTATGGTGTGCTGGCTACATAGCTGTGAACTGCAGGCTAGGATGGACTAGCCACCATCTCTTCTAGCCATCTATGTTTATGAGAAATGTTTTCATAATAAACTTTTTTCATTATCAAGGACAGCAAAGCCCCCACAATCAGACTGTAATACAGTATACTTAAAATGGAGATGAAAAGAGAACTAAAATGGAAAAAGCAGCCAGGACGGTTCAAGTCCATAATGGGAGTAACAAAATTTTGAGGGTGTGAAAGTAACATCAGTTTCCAAAGAATCTGAGGGAGATGAAAATATCAAAAATGTGAAAACCCAAGAAAACTACTGTTCCATATGTCAATTTTGACATGTTTATACAATTTTCATAAGATTAAACTACATGCTTCAAGGCTATCTTTGATGAGAATATTAGAAGGGAAAAATTAGTATACTTTCACAAATAATATTCCACAGCAGACTACATCTTTTTACTATCGAACGATGTCTGAAAGATGTAGAGACAAAATCCTACTATGTTTACTGTTTGTTGCCTATTAAAGAGCATTCAGTTTAGCAGAAAAAACAATTTATTACCCTCAGCTGAAGTTTTTACTTCCAAAGTTCTTTCTAGCATCTTATTGAAAATCAGGATTCAGAAATGGGATCATCATAGAGAAGTGATAGACACAGAATGCAGATTGAGGCACATTTTTCTAGGACGTGGCCAGTTCAGAAATTTGTTTTGTTTGATATATGTTTGTAACTGAGATATCAGTCTTTCTCACTTTCTCAGTGGGGTGGGATGAAGCGGAGTGGGAAGAAAAGCAAAGGAGGTGAGAGGAAGACAGAGCAGATCTTTGGGAAGGAAAAATATAATTTAAGGTTTAAGAAAAAGAATGGGATCATTATGCAAATACCTTCTGATAATGAAATAAATGATGTGATCAAACTAAACATATTATTCAGTCAAGTTTTAGTATTAAAATCTTAGGATGGTCAAGCATTTAGATCAAGGTTTCTTAACCTGGGGTCCATGGCTTGTTTTTTTTTTTAATATTCTGGTAATCATATTTCAATACAATTGGTTTCCTTTGTAAACCTATGTATTTTAAAACAATTTTCTGAGAAGGGATCCAGACAACCCCTGATCTGGATCTTAACATTTTCAATAATCTTAGTAGACTATCAGCAAAAGTCTCATTAGGCCTTTAAGAGCATTAGCAATTAGAGGGTCAATGCCTTCATTCATTCATTCAACAATCACTAAATGACCACCTACTATGTGCAAGGCATCATGCTAGATTTTGCTGGGAATATAAAGAAAAATATGACCCAACTCCCTGCCTTCATGAAGCTTAAAGTCTCAGCGGGGAGATAAGAAATGTACACAAATAACTATAAAATAATATGGAAGTGGAATAAAGGGAGTTATTACTTTTAGTTGAGTGTAGGGGAAGGAAGAAATCAGAGCAGTCTTTGTGGAGGAACAGATTCAGCAAGGCCCGGACTGCCAAGGGCCACGGCTTCAGAAATCCCCACTGATTATCATCTAGGTATGTGGGCTCTTTCATCAGAACCTTTTTTTCATTTACATTTCTGAGTGTTATTTAAAAGCTTTCACTTTCACCGACTTACCTAAATACACACAGGGGAGCCTGTTTTGCAAGGCAATCTCCTGGGCCCGTAAGTGTTTTTTCACTGTCACTGGGTAATAGGACCCACCTTTGACAGTTGCATCATTGGCAGCAATCACACATTCCACTCTGAAAGACATAATAACAACAGAACGTGAAAGCTTCTGCAAAATTACGGGCCAATTTCATTTCATCATTACAAGTCATCCTGCCACAGCTGTCTATTTCAATTCAATAATTACATATGAAATGCCTCTGCACAGCTCCCTCCCTCCCCAGACCTGCCATGGCATACTTATTCTACTTATAGTTATAGAGGTTCGCATCTCCTCCAGCACAACAGAAGCTCCTTCAGTGTTTCTGGGTATTTAATCAATTATTAATTAGGCTACCCAGCAATCAATACACTGATGGTCAGTGGTTTCTCTCAGTAACCAAAGATGACCCATGGAGATCCTGAAAGCCATAAATACCTTTTGAAAGGGAACGTCCCTGTCAAGTGGAAATCAGTCCTGATGGGCAGGTGGACATTTAATGGAGAGATGAGTTAGAAGTTTTCAAGCTCCTCCAGCTGAGACCATTGCTTGATTATGAGACTTAGACGCCTCAACAATCTGGGCAGGGGAAGCCATTTTCATCCAGACCTCTCTGGCTGGTTTTTTCCTTCATGAGCTGGGTCACCCAAAACTCAAATGGAGTGGTACAAGGACAGGGGGTCCCTTCCCGTCTAAGACTATTTACATTCCAAATGTAAATAAAAGTTAAGTCTCCTAATTGGTTGGGGTCCCACCAAAGACTGAAGAGCATGTTTCCTTGAGGGCTAAGGATAATCTCACCAATCAGTCATGTCCTTCAGAGATTTGCTTTTTACTTTGGGCCTTAATGAGGAAATAAAGGAGAAAAGCCTGGATCCCAATTTAATAAATGGTTATTAATATAATAGTAAAATAATAATTTCTCTCATTTGTTATATAAGACTAGAGCTGATTAGAAACTAATGCTGAATTATATATAGATCTTGGAGTTATCTACACAAATAATAATGAAATCCACAGGAACTGACAAGGTTACCGAGTAAAAAAGAATAAAGAAAAAAGAGGGTCCAGAAGAGAGAGCCTTGAGGTACACCTACAGCTGGGGGAACGGGGTGGAAATTACATGAATTATGAAATAGTAAACAAGACCGAGAAAGAACCCACAGACAGTTAAGTAGAGAACCAAGAAAGAACAGTACTACAGAAAATTTAAAGAGGAATATTCAGAAAGAGAGGTTACTGCAAAGTACCAAATGCTTCAGTGACATAGAAAAGGACTGGAATCTGATCAGCCATCAGATGTGTCAATTAAGAGATCACTGGTGACTTTGGAGTGATGAAGTCGGAAGCCAGATTGAGAAGGGGGTAAGAGAAGAGAAAGTGGAAACAATGAAGGTAAATAGTCTTTCCCTCAAGTTGGCTATGAAAGGGAGGAGAGATCTAGGAGTTTAGCTCTAATGAGGATGGGGAACATTTCAGATATGATGACAGGCCCCAGGGAAGAAGCCAACAGAGAGGGAAAGATTGAAGATTACAGACAGAAAGAAAGAAGTGATACCTGGAGTGGCCATCTCTAAGAGAGGCCAGCAGGGACATGATGAAGCATTTATTAACCAGCTTCTCTGTGCCAGGACACCATGCCAAGTACTTGGGATGCCAAAGTAAGACTGTTAATGCCCTCAAAAAGCTTACATTCCAACTGGGAGATAAAATGTATTTTACAGCTATGTAAACAAAATATCTATATAAAACAAGCAGTGATTATGTCATGGTAGAGACCAACAACTAGGGGGGAACTCAGCAGCGCTGTCTTTAATAAGGGGGCACATGACCAGAGCCCTGAAGGGAGGCAGGGGTTCCAAATGGTAATGGTAAGAAAAGGAGAGCATTCTAGGCATGGGAGAAGCAGAAGACAGGATGTCATATATGGGGAACAGGAAACAGGCCAGTTTACCTCAAGCGTGGAAGTGTGAACAGAAATAATGTGTAATCATCCTATAACCAAAAAATGGAAGCAGATGGTATAGGGGTTTGCATTTTATCCTAAAGGTGACAAGAAGCCACTGAAGATTCCCAAGCAGCAGAGTGACCTGATCAGTCCTCTATTTCAGGAGCAGTAATTTGGCAGTTGTGCAGGATAGACTGGAGAGGTAAGAGACCGAATGCAGAAGTGCAGGGGATATGTATCTGTTCTACCACTGCTAATTCAGACTATGGAAACAGGAATTTGGAGATGGAGACTACCTTGAAAAAATTTAGAAGGATTACATTTAAACCTTCCCTACAAAGAATCTCTAATCAACAAAAATTCTGCAAATCTAACATGGAGAGCAAAGTCCTAGACGTCTTCACCACATGAAAAGTCTTTCTTCCACGATGAGTTGCACAACAGAAGACACGTAAGGTCCTTACCCAGACACTCGGCCAATGCCTGTAATAATTCCACCTGCTGGGACCTCTTCATTAGCATATAACTGGTAACCTGCAAACTGGGAAAACTCCAGGAACGGAGATCTGCAGGGGGGAGGACATTATGTAAATTACTATCATCAGACAAAGCTAACACAGGTTTTAAAAAATGTTTTTAACATAAAAGGTATTTTTCTTTATTGCTAATCATCAAGTGTATGCCTTTAGTCCATTATAAAGATATTACCAAATGAAGAAGAAGAATTGCAATGTTGTTGGTTAAAATGATAATTATAAGAAATGAAATTTCATTATCATTAGTCAGATAATATAAACATTTATTAAGTATTAATTATGTGCTAGGAAATGCACTAAGTGCTGGGGATACAGAGAATGACAAAAGACAGTCCTTGTTTTCAATTACTCCACAAGGCTACTCATTCTAACAACTATATGAATTAGGAGAGGTGTTCTGCATTAGCTTAAAAATATACCAACCCTGGATCTAGGAGTCTGTCAATTCTTTCTCTAGGGAGCAGTTTTCCTCTGGCCTTGTGAAGTTCCCGAGCTTTCTTACTACCTCCTATGACAATGAAATGATTCGTTAGCATTACAATAAATACTGTCATTTCTATAGGCCTTTAAAGTATGTCAAACATTCAATGTATATTTTCATTTGACCCATAACTCTTCTATGAAATAGGTAGTAAAGGTAATACCCTCTTTTTACAAATGAGAAAAATGAGATGAGGTTTAAAGATTTTAAGTGATTTGCCCATGGTAACAGCCAGCGTCCGATGGAAATGGAACCTGAATCATCCCGATGCCAAGTCCAACCTCCTGCTTCTACGCTGCCTATTCCTACCACAAAGCAGATACTACAGGCTATTATCTATCTTTAACATACTAGGAAATAAGCAAGCTAGCACTTTAAACAAAGGCCTAAAGGCTCTTTTTAAAAGTTTAAGATATCACTTAAGGAGACAGTTGATTCTTGCAACTATTTCTTTTGCTTATAAGCTACTGACTTCTGACAACTGCAGTATCACTGCTGCATGGAAAACGATGTTTCCCAACACACGTTTCACCTTCTTCTCCTGTGACACCTTTGTACTGAAATCAGAGAGTAATTTATACATGTGAGTGTGTGTGCGTGTGTATATATGGTGTGGGTGTGTGTATACATATGCATATATATACATATGTGTATGTTTATACACATACAATTCCTTGCACACAGTAGGCATTTTTACTAAATGCTTATTAAATGAACAAATTTTCTTTGTGATCAAAGAATTTACCACCAAGGGCACTATCATCCCTACAAGCACCAAGCTCCACAACCTCAGATGCTCTCACCTCCCATATCCAATCACTGGTTAAATCTTGTTGAGTCTAGCACCATAACATCTCTGGTATCCATCCCCTTTTCTCTACTTCAGACTCTCATCACATCTCACCTGGACTATCATAAAAAAAGTTTCCCTGCCTCAAGTCTCTTCCCCTCTCTATTCTACTACCAAAGTTCCTAAAGCAGATCAATGTCACTCTAAATTCAAGAAGTTCCAGCAGTTCTCACACCTGTAAGATCCAATGCCAACTCCTCCATGTGTCATGAAAGCCTTTGATAAAAGGCTCCCAGCCTCTCTTTTTTAGGCTTATTGCACATTATTCCACACACTGTATACTGTCCCGTTCAGCAGGCCCACATGCTACTGGCAGAACCTGACATTCCATCCCTCACGTCTGTGCCACTGGAATACCAGACTGTTCACCATTCCGAGAAGTCTTCTCTCCTCAGCCCAGCCTCCAAGAATCCTTAAGCTCCTCTGAAGCTCAGTTCAAGTACCATTTCCTATACAAATGCCTTTCTTGCTCTCTTCACATTTTCAGGTTGTAAACAAGGTTTCTCTCCAAAAGAATGTAAACTCCTTGAGAGAGCACAATACCTCACACATAGTAGCATTTTTGCTAAATGATTATTAAATAAACAAATTTTCTTTGAGATCAAAGAATTCAAGGTTAAAGAGCCAACCTACAAGTGATAAGACTCTATATTTAAACTGCTCCTCAGAAAGCAGACAGTCTGTTATTAGGGCCATACTCAAAATTTTGGTAGCATGGTAAAAAAAAAAAAAAAAGCCAGAATCTGCACTCTGCTGGCATAGTCTTTGAGAATCCTAGCTCACCTCTATCCCATGGTAAGGTATTATGATGGGACTCTGAAGGCAATTGTAGGTGATGCTTAATAAATGTTTGCTGACCAAATGACTGGGCAAAAGTACCCCCTTTAACCCTAAACTTTCTTCAATAGAATTAGGAAGGAGATGTAAAAAATCACTGGCTTTCTGAAAGTTTATGGTATGGCTAGAGTCCACTAAAAAAAGTCCTCTCTCAGAAGATAACCCAAATTTTTTTGGTCTCCCTACAACTGTACTCCTAACAAATAAAATGGCAATTCAGCATTCAACAAGCACTAAAATATGTGTAGCACTTTAGTAAATGAAATTAAGTAAGCTACTTAGTTCCAGTACTTAAGGCTTTGTTAATAATAAAGCTACAAATAGTTCCTTACTCTTCCCAAACAAATGACTAAGTCTCCAAAAAGCAATATTAAAGGCTGAAATGTAAGAGAACTTGAAGACTGTAAAGTTCAAAGGAAATCTGAAAGAAAGGCAAAAATGACAAAATTGAGGGAGGAAAAGTGAAGGAGAGGAAGGAAACAATAGGTGACACAAAGCTAGCTATTCTACGCAATCCTTTCCATTTAACAAGGCTTCCTATCAAGAAAAACATTTTAGTTCATTACTCTAAGGTGGCACCTTGAAATTCTGATTTTTCTAATTCCTCTTTATTTTCTCAAGAAAAAAATTAACACGGAAAGTATTTTATTTTGAAATTAGAAAACTCATGCCCTGCAGTAATAGAAAAAGGAGGAGGAAGGCCAAAACAAATTATATTCTCATCTCTTGTTCTACATGTATATACAGTGAAAAATACAAAGTAAAATACAAAACGCTTAGGAACACAGTAGGAACCCCACTACCCTACCAACGCTCTCCCCAAATCTGACAAATCAGAACTGTTCTAAGGCCATTAGCCAAAGGAGGTAAAGCATATCTCTGTTCCCTCTTTTGATGTCCACCTGGTAAGCAACCAATGCCATTCTCATCTAGTATTGCGGAATTCCTCACCCATCTGTGTCATTCCTAGGTCTCTTCTCCACACAAATGCTCCATGTTCCTGCCCAAAAGACCAAATAATAAGGCAAAACTAGGGATAGATTAATGGGCGAGTGACCCATCCTACGTAATTAGCAAGGTTTCTTTGGAGACGATGACTTATTCCAAAGGATAGATTATAGAAGCACAGCATTTGAGCTAGAAGTTCCCTTAGAGGTTATCTAGTCTAACATTTCATTTTATACATGAGAGAATAGAGACCTGTAGAAGAATGATTTGCCCAAAGTAACACAAGTAACTGAACTCAGATCCTCTAACTTCACTAGCATTCTTTCCAGTGCAACACAATGCTTACAAGGACTTTTATAGTGCGAGTTGAAGAGCCTAACAAACCAAAGAGGCAGATAGACACCTCTTCAAATTATATCATGAAATACACCTCTTACTCTGCCTAGGAACAGTCCAGACTTTAAAAAACATTAAATTTCTTTTCTGACCCATGAAATAATCAAGCATTTATCAAGTACCCATTAGAAAATAAATTCCTTTGGAACTAAGATTGTTTCATTAATTTTATTTGTATCCCCAGCATGTAGCACTTAAATGCTTATTGATTAACTGACCGATTGATACGGTGTGCAAAGCACTATTCTAGGCACTGGGGATACAAAAAAAATTAAAAATAGTTCCTGCCCACAAAGAGGTAACATTCTACTGACAGAAATAACATGTAACTATATGAATAATTACAAAACATATAAAAGTGCAAGTTGCTGGGGTGGAAGCTCAATTCCATGTGGACAGTCTCGGGCGGGTAAAGGCGGGAACTTCTAAATCTTAGAGTTCTCACGAGGCCCCCCAGGAAAACGACTGGGAATCGAGGTGAACCGAGCTATTTCGTGTATTTCCGCCTCTTCCCGTGAGAGACGTGATGGGAGAGAGCTCTCCCCACCCTCAAGATTGTCCCGGATCTGGGCACACTATTGTTATCTAACAGCACGGTATTCAGATGCAAACTATACGGCTGGAGGGTTTAAGTAGGATCAGGAAAGCCTGAAAGCGCTCTTGGGCGGAGGGGCCACGGGTGTGGACAGAAGGCTCCGCATTTCCTCTTTCTTCTCTCCCCTCCCCCTCTCTCCCCACTTACACTTCTACTTCCAATCTCTTATTGTCTGGAACGTCCTTTCTCTCATACGAGCATCCGGTTTGGCCAGCCGAAGACCTCCGATAGAGGTAAGGTAAGACTCGGGTAGCCCTCAGGCCTCTAGGCCTGGCAGCAAGTTATTTTGGGGGAGGAGAAAAATATTAGCAACTGAGGGAAATCAAGAATGGCCTTATATAGTAAGTAGATCTTTATCTCATTAAGAGGCAAAGGTTAGGAGGAAACACACCGAGGCCAGATCAACAGCATAGAAAAAAAGTATGACCTGTGTGGAAGAACAAGGAGGCCAGCTAGGTTAAGACTGAGATTGTAAAGGGGGATATGGCATAATAAACTGAGAAAGAAAATTGAGGCAGAAATTGTAAAAGGCTTTAAATGCCAAACAAAGGAATTTCATCCTAGGGACATCAGGAAGTCACCACAACTTCGGGGCAGGAGAGAACCATGGTCAGACTTATTCTTTGGGAATATCACTTTGACAAATCTTCTCAGGATAAAATAAAGGCATAAAATTAAATTTTAAAATAAATGTCACTATATTTACCTAGCCTGATATGCTCTGCTCGCTCATGAAGTTCAGTTACTAGAGCTTTCATTCGTTCATAGTTTTCCTAGAACAGATTTAAAAAAAAGAATTTAAAAGTTATGTGGAAATAGATAAATGGTCAAAGGATATGAGAGTAGTAATAGCAGTAGTGGTAGCAGCAGCAGCAGCAGTAAACGTCATCATCTTCACCATAGGTATGCAAAGGTCTTTACATGTTAATTCATCTGATCTCAGAACAACCTTCCAAGGTAGGCACTCTTATTCTGCCCATCTTACAGATGAGGAAACTGAAGCTGAAAAAGTTTAAATGATTTGACTAACGTCATACAACCAAGAAGTATCTGAGACAGGATTTGAACTCAGGTCTGACTCGATATCTGGTGCTATCTCCACTCCATCTACCTAAAGAAACACTAATTAAAAGAACCACAGTCCACTACAATAACAACCATATGAAAAATGCTCCAAATCATTAACAAGTAAAGTGCAAATCAAAAAAGTCATGTTACTTCTTTCTCCCTGAAACATCATTTTCTTTCCTTCTATTAATATTATACTAAGATAAATTACTATTCAGTTATATGGATGAAGGGCTTTCTTAAATATGCTGTAGTTTATAAGTTGCTTTAAGGTTAACAAAACACTTTCCTCACACATACACTGGGAGGTAGCGAGTGTTACTCTCACTTTCCAAATCCATTTCTCTATCCAAATAAGAATAAGTCCACAAGAATATAAAGTGCTAAGGGATTAAACGAGGGAGAAATTGCTTTCAGGCTGAATGGATCAGGGAAGACTTCATGGAGGAGAAGGTATTTGAATTGAACCTTAAAGGATGGGGAGGATGTCATCAGACTGAGTATCCTAGGTATAGTATTGACCATTTCATCTTAAAACTTGTGCTAGAGAAGGAAATAAAAGGCTGACATCATCTGATAAGCACCCTCATTTCGGAGAGCCCATATTTCCAAGAGTTCAAAGAAAGGGTGGGTGAGATTCCATGGGCTAAAAATCTATAAGAGAAGTCAACCCAGGAGCAATGTAAAGGTCTCAAATAAAATTCTGAATGCAAAGAGAAGGTAAAAAAAACAGGTTAGAAAATTAAAACAATTTTGTCAGGGTCATCCAATTAGTCACAACCAACAAGTACCAGACACAAAATTTAAACTTAAGTCTTCTGACCATCACTCTTGACATCAAACCACAGCGCCTCCAGGAAGGCACCAGAAGGACAAGGCAAGAGGTGGGGAAGGTGGGAGAAAAAGTCAGAAACATTTTTCCAAGGGCACAGAGAAGCATAGATCAGTCCACAAGGGTTGAGAGAGTCAGAAAAAAAAAATAGGTACATAACAATCAGGAAACTAGAAAACAATCCAAATAGAACAAGAGGCCAGAAGGTTACTGGGAAGTATGTTCCAATTACACATTAAATAAACCTGTGC
The DNA here is from genome assembly GCF_028372415.1 of Notamacropus eugenii. NCBI lineage: Eukaryota > Metazoa > Chordata > Mammalia > Diprotodontia > Macropodidae > Notamacropus > Notamacropus eugenii. Next base: position 463,792,478 of record NC_092875.1, on the reverse strand, counting down.
TGGAGTGAGTACAAGCCCAGACAGTCAAAAGCATGAATCAAGGGCAATGGTAATTGCATGTTTCCATCATCAGTTTAATAGCCCCACAAAAGACCCAAACAAAAACATTTGCCCTTCTACTAAGACAAGAGTGATTATGCAGGGAGAAAGTTGGGGAAAGCATCCTATTTGTTATATATGCTCATTTCACCCTTTTCCAGAAAGAAAAGGGGGAAAAACAGCTTCTTTCACTCAAGGACATACTTTTTTAAGAAACCTGACCTTGGGCAAATCACTTAACTTCTATGAGACAGCCATAAAATGACAGGATTGCAAGTAAATAACTTCTTAGGTTCATTCCAGTTCTAAAACTCTTACTATTATGATCTCTGAAATAATCAGCCATTTGTCCAAATAATATTTTTTAAACTAACGAACTAATCTTTAGTTTTTGTAAAGTAATAGAACGTACCATCAAGAGAGTTCATCTAGAATGTTTTAAGACTGATATTTTAAGTTATATTTTTAAGACAGTTATATTTTGTAAATAATTTGAAGCTACCTCAAAAACAAGGCCACAAAACCTGTCAAGAGCTAACATAATTTTGTGATTCTATGAGTAGTGCTTCAGTCTGTCACAGCTACTCTTTCACTTTTTCTAGCACCAAAAAGACCCTGTCACCAACCTCATTCCATCTTAAAGCTTATGAAGTAAAATAAATAGGTTGTGGAATCAAGATTAAAAGCAAATTTGCCCTAATACATGAGTCTCATCAAAACAACTCTGAAGTTTCACCTTATACTCAGTCAATTTGCATGTGTGTGTATGTGTGTGTGTGTGTGTGTTTGTCCTTCACTGATGAAGAAGACTATGCCATCAAAGAAATAATGACATGACTTGCACTTGTCTTTGTTTTGAGGGAGGGAGGGCTGTGCAGGTCACCAGCCTCACTTCTCCTCCAGAGCCATCTGAATCCAGTGACCAGATATTCATCAGGATGACTGGAGATGACCCAGGATGAGGCAGTTGGGGTTAAGTGACTTGCCCAAGGTCACACAGCTAGTGAGAGTCAAGTGTCTGAGGTGAGATCTGAACTCAGGTCCTCCTGACTCCTGCACTGGTGCTCTATCCATTGCACCACCTAGCTGCCTATAGATAGATAGATAGATAGATAGATAGATAGATAGATAGATAGATAGATAGATAGATAGATAGATAGATAGATAGATAGATATCATATATGTATAGAAATACATTATATAACAAAACTCAGTACGTTAATTCAAAGGGGAATGAAGGTAAAAGAAATCTTTGGAAAGTGAAAGAAATTTATTTTCTAAATTTCCCATACAGAAAAACAATGCATAGTCACTGTTATTTTCCTAGTTTTTCTATCCATAATCCCCACATGTTCCCATCCATTTTGACATTAGGAAAAGAGTAGAGCTTGGATAAGCTGTCTGATGGCAAGAACTGCAATTTGTCCTCTGTTCCCTTTCCATTTTCCCAGTCCATAGTGCACTGGCATCAATCAACTTGAACTTGGCAAGTCACTATACCAAGAAGATGGATTTATCTCCTCTATCATACCACTTTAAAAGTCTGGCTCATGATGTACTAACCTACCCTTCTTATAACCCCAGCAGCCAAACAATGAGGAAAAAAATACTTCCACTAAACCTCTCTAAAATCTCAGTTATTCACTCACTCAACTACCTTTACTAAATTCTCCAAAGATGATTGGTACCATACTATCCCATGCGTTTTTCCTTAGACACTTGACACTCACTAGCTGTGTGACCTTGGGCAAGTCACTTAGCCCCAACTGCCTCATCCTGTGTCATCTCCAGTCATCCTGATGAATATCTGGTCACTGGATTCAGATGCCTCTGGAGGAGAAGTGAGGCTGGTGACCTGTACAGCCCTCCCTCACTCAAAACAAAGTCAAGTGAAAGTCATGTCATCATTTCTCTGATGGCATGGTCTCCTTCAGCAACGAAGGATGAACATACTAAATGTGGTCTAAGTTTCTATACAAATACATTTTATCATAGCTCTCTCTCTTCTGGTACATATGATTTAATGACATACCAGCTATAGTTATGAAGAGACTCCTATAATTCAATCTCAAGTAATTTCTCTGACAATAATACTTCCACTTACTAGCTGGAGGGCAAGATAAAAGTGGAGTAAAAGGAAAGGAAGAAAAAAGGAAGAATGTCGGAAAAGGCAGGAAAGGGAACAAACAGATTTGGGAGGAAGAAAAGATGTTAGAATATCTGAATCTGATGTCTAAAACTTCCAAATGCACAGGAAAGAAAAAGTAAAGTGTTAGAAATTTATAAGGCAGATCTGGGCACTCTGAGGGCCTCTTGTGCTACTGGCAATAAATAACAAATCATTACTGTAACAATTAAAATGACAAATAATTCATTATTGTTTGTGATATAGGTTGTAATCTATATCTGACATGGAGAATAAATGAAAACAATCTTTGTAGTCCCTTTTATAGCTCCTTTAATACTATTGACAACTTTAGTTTTCCTTTTCTGTGATCTTATCAATTCTGTCGAAAAAAACAAACACCATTTCACTGTGATGCCATAAAAGCTCTGACAGTAAATGTAATTAAGGACAAGATAATTCATGTTTGTGAAGGACACTATTTTTGAGGTTAATTACTGACCTAATAATACATAATGCCATACTATCCCTTGGTAACTATTATCCTTCTTTTAAATAAGGCCCCGGTTACAGGGGTCATTGCTTATGCTGAAGGAAAAAAGCTCTCTCTTCATTCTGGACCTAGATGCTAACCTATGATGAATCTACTGCTGTCAATCTGCAGTAGATCTTGATGCACTAGAATGAATAAATTACTCTGTAATCTCCTTTGTTATGGAATACTGACAACAATTCTGAGAAGTAGGTGCTATTCCCTCTTTGCAGTTGAGGAACTGAAACAGTTAGGGCTTAAGTGACTTGTCTGGGTTCTTACAGCTAGACCTATAGCTGGATTGGAATTCAGGTCCTCCTGACTCTGGGCCCAGCACTCAATCCACTGTGTGACCTACCTGCATGTAATAATGGAATTAAAATCTGAAATGTTTTTTCATTCAGGGCAAATGCTTTGAGTGCAAATGACTCTTTAGATTTCATATGCCATATCCTAATGTATAACCTCCCATCCTTGTGAATCTTTTTTGAAGTGTACATATTCAGTGAGTTTTGTGATCTCATGCACTTCTTTGAATGCTTAGAATACTGCATGATGACAGCAAATGTCATCAAAAGCTCATTCACACAACATTCTTGAAAAAGGTAGAAATTTTTTGGGGGGGTCCATTTTACACATAATAAAATTTAATGAAATGACTACCTTGTGTAGGGTCCCACACTGACTCACTAGCAACTTTGCTATGTAAGGTCAGGTGCATCTGTGTATACTATATAGCCTGGAAAATACTAACATTCCATATTCTGATTTGAAGATTAAAGAGAACAAGAAATAAACCTACTTTTAGAGGAAGTGATGCAACCTTTTGGCCCCTCCAGGGTCCATAAGCCATGATGTTTTTCCATCTCTTATATTTAGCAAAAATTTGAAGATTCTGATTGGAGACTTTGCAAAATGCAACCTTGTGATTGAGTAATGAAACTGGTGAATTTGGTTTTTTTAAATAATTAATTTATTTTTGGTTTTTTAACATTCACTTCCATAAGATTTTGAATTTTCTCCTCCACCCTTTTCTATACCCTCCCCAAGACAGCATGCAGTCTAATATAGGCTCTACCCTTATACATTCATATTAAATATATTTTTACATTAGTCATGATATAAAGAAGAGTTAGAACTAATGGGGAGAATCACAAGAAAGAAGAAAAAAAGCAAAGCAACAAAAGAAAAGGAGAGCAAATAGTCTGTTTCCCTCTGCATTCAGACCCCAAAGTTCTTTCTCTGGACATAGATGGTATTTGTCATCGTTAGACTTTTGGAGTTGTCTTAGATCCTTGCATCGCTGAAAAGAGCTAAGTCTATCAAAGTCAGTCATCACATAGTGTGGCTGTTACTGTTTACAGTGTTCTCCTGGTTCTGCTCACTTCACTCTGCATCAGTTCATATAAGTCTTTCCAGGTTTTTCTGAAGTCCTCCTGCTCATCATTTCACATAGGGCAGTAGCATTCCATTATATTCATGTACCACAACTTGTTCAGCCATGCCCCAATCGATGAAGATTCACTTTCCTATTCTTTGCCACCACAAAAAGAGCTGCTGTAAATATTTTTATACGTGAGTCCTTTTCCCATTTGTATGATCTCTTTGGGATACAGACCTAGAAGTGGTATTGAAGGTTCAGAGACTACACACAATTTTACAGCCCTTTGAGCATAGTTCCAAATTACTCTCCAGAATGGTTGGATCAATTCACAACTCCACCAGCAATGCATTAATGTTCCAATTTTCCCACATCTTCTCCAACATTTACCATTTTCTTATCAAACTGGATAATTTGTAAAATAGATTTTTACAATTTAAAAACATCACTGTAAAGTTAATCCCAAAACTTTCTCATGTTTCTTTTTTGGGAAGGAAGAGATCAAGGAAAATAAAAAGAGTGTAATTTTGCATAACTGTCAATTTGCATAGATAATAAAGGAGGGATTAGTAGCTAATAAGGAAGTCAAAATGTCCTTCAAGCCATTTTATCCAGATTCCACTGTTAGTCACATAACCCAAGAAAGTCAAACACATAAAGGAAAAGTTCCATACAAAACATTTATAACATTATAAATACTTGTTTTGTGGTATCAAAGAACTGGAAACAAAGTAGATACTCATCAAGTAAAAAAGAATGGCTAAATAAATTGTTGTACATGAATGTAATTAAATATTACGCAGTGCTAAGAAACAAAGAATATGAAGAATTCAAAAAGCATAGGAAGTTACATGCCTAACAGAGTGAAGAAAATATGAAGACCTGGAAGAACAATGTATATGATGCTACAATGATGTAAATGTCAAAACAAAGAAAAAAGAAACTGAATACTGTGTAATTACAATGACCCAGTATGGCCCTGTAAGAACTGAAAAGATCAACTCCCCTCTTTAAGGAGGTAGGGACTCTGGCTACAGAATATTGCAAATATTGTCAGACATGGCTGATGCATTGATTTTGCTTAACTGCTTTTTATTCCTCTTTTTTAATCATTGTCACAATGGATGACTGACTAGGAAAGGAAGGAGGTCCTTTGTAGGTAATTGTAGGTGACATAACAACAAAAGAGAGCAATTAAAATGATATTTTTAAAAGAACACATCATTCCAAACTAAATTTATTTCCTTTTTTTGAAGGATTTCTAACCTGATAGATCACGAAAATGCTAAAGACTCTATCCAGTTTAACATTTAATAAAATAGAGCTCATACTATTTTTGTGAAAAAGAGAGATATGGGCAAGACAGTGAATTCTCAAACCAATATTCCACTTTCTCACTCCAAGATGCTATAAGCAAGAACCTCTATAAAATCAGCAAACAGCAGGAGAGGTTAACATGTATTATTATTAGTATTGCATTAAGAATAACCTTTCTTTCCTGTGTTTTAAACAAGAGTAAGATTGGGGTGGGAGGGGAATTTTTCAACAATCCCATGTACAGGGAAAGTTCTCAAACCAGCAGGTCTAGCCACAAGGGACACAAAACATCTTCCACCCACTCTTGCCTGGCTCACTAATACTGCAAAAGGAGCAGGAGAGAGATTGCTTAACATCTCCCCAAAGTCCTGGAATCCTTTCCATACTTTCAACCAATCTTCAATTTGCATTTTTAATTTAAAAAACAAATAAAAGTCTGTATAGCTTTTTATTTTTTATTATCCCACCTCCACCCTCAATATTAAATAAATTCCAATCACAGGGAAAAGCATCAAATATAGAGAAAAATAAACAACTATTAAAGAACACCAAAACGCTTGAAATGCTATATTCTACAGAAATGTAAACTCTTTGAGGGCAGAGGTTCTAGTTCACTCAGTTTCTGGCACATAATTAAAATGTAGAGCTTCTGCACTGTAGGCATAATGGGAATTTAAGAAGTGTTAATATGCAGCTAACTTTAACACCTACCTTATAAAAGGTTCAAAAACAGAATATAAATATATTTATTTCCAGGGATTTTCACGTGTTTTGGTGTATGTGATCCATCCTCTTTCCAAGGGGAAAGAGGAAGGAAGAAGAATTTCCAGCAGGAAAAATGTGAGAAATTTCAAAACCAAAGAACGAGAAGGTAGAGACTGTCAATATTTCAAACAGGATTTGAGTCCTTTTATTCTGCATATAAATTCAATGCTCTTTCTGCTACACCTTCCTTGGAGAAAATTTTCAAAAACCATCTCTGTTGGTTACCACTGTGTCTACAGAGCCAATGGATTCTTTTTTGTGTGAAAATCTCAGAGAGTCCAACAATTATATGGAACCCTAACTACATGCTTTGCATATAAACACTTAATAAATGCTCATTCATTCATTTCTATTTTCCACAGTAAGAACAGAAAGAACAAATCACATATGCTTACATCTCTGTTGCATCATTCTTTTTACTCTGTTACAAATCTGTATGAATCAATGTCATTTGTTTTAAATTATAAGGTCCTAGAAGATAATAACTGGGTAAGCATTCAATGTGCCTTAGTAAGATCAATAGTCATAGTTAAGGGACTACTCATTCTCTCAGGTCCACAAATGATCTAAGCTTGATTAACTTACAAGATGAAGGAGAAATCTTGTATCTGCCACAATGTCGCTGTACTCAGGACCAGACTACCTTGAATTTATTATCTTAATCCCAAAGTAATAAATCTGCTAATGAGGATTGTGACTATTTCAATTAGCAAGGAACAGAAGCTTGGGGGTAAAGGGAGCATCAGTATTCATCCAATACTCAAAACCATTCTTTCCCTTAATATTAAGTACCTGAGAAACCGGTAATCAGCTTACCTCATAGTATTCACAATACAGGATAGAATAGACCTTTCTGTAGCCCCACTGTCCAGAATTCCTTGTCAAGTGGATTGCTAGCCCCATAAAATAAGTCCAAGAAGTCTTATTCTTTTTTTTGCCAGTGTTCTAATTCTGGCTGAAAGTTACTAAAAAATGAGCCAAACATAACTGGGGCAAGGGTCCATTATAAGAGAATGGGTTATTTTCACAGGGCTAGGAATACTCTTGATACTCTTGGCTAAGAAATCTGGACAGTAGGTTACAAAAAGATCTATAAACCATATAATGGGCAAATACACTGTGGGGGTAAGCTGAGGTATTCCAAAGATTTTTCTTATTTGACCATGCCACATTCTTCTATTCATCTTGTTAAGTGCCCTTGCTTCCATCTTTTGTACATATCTTTATAAAAATGTAAGTTTATCATTGAGCTATCTGGACATTCACAAGATAACTCCCATTTTTTTCCTCACCTGAATTGCTTCTCTTTGCATTCAGAATTTTATTTGAGACCTTTCCATTGCTCCTGGGTTGACCTCTCTTATAGACTTTTAGCCTATGGAATCCCACCCATCCTTTCTTTGAACTCTTGGAAATATGGTCTCTCCGAAATTAGGGTGCTTATCAGATGATGTCAGCCTTTCATTTCCTTCTCTAGCAAGAGTATTTGATTTTTAAAAAAGAGGGCTAACTCTAGCACAAGTTTTAAGATGAAGTGGTTACTTCACCCCAAGGCTGAAATAGTCACTACTATACCTAGGATGCTCAGTCTGATGACATCCTCCCCATCCTTTAAGGTTCAGTTCAAATACCTTCTCCTCCATGAAGTCTTCCCTGATCCATTCTGCCTGAAAGCAATTTCTCCCTTCTTTAATCCCATAGCACTTTATATTCTTGTGTACTTATTCTTATTTGGATGGAGAAATGGATTTGGAATCAGAAGACCTAGGTTTCTATCCTGGTTCTCAGGTTACTTACTTCCTTTGTGATCTTGAGCAACACAGTTCACTTCTTTCATTTACTCATTCCTACTGTGTCATTAGACAAGTATTTAAGTATCTACCACATGCAAGGTACTATTCACGAGATACATGTGTGTCTTACATCATGAACACTGTGTCACAGAAGAAAGACAAGCCCATCTCAAAAAATATACAAATAACTATGATACAAGGACAAAGTCCAAGGAAGGTGCCAAAAGACACTTTGAACACGGAAAGATAACTTCACTTGATGGGAAGGGTCTGGGTCTTGGAGCATTAGTTTCCTCAACCATAAAATGAGGCTGATACTAGGAAAAAAAAGAGGCTAAAAGACTTCTAAAGGATTCCCATTTCCAGTTCTAAAACCCTAGGACCAAGTTGTATTTATCTGTGCATGTGTCCTATCAACCAACAATTAGACTCTAAACTCCACATTAGTGACTGGCTAATAAGTGGCAGAGATTTATGCCCAGGTTTTCCAAACCCTGGACTCTTTCCATTACATCAGTTTCCTTTCAGGTACAGAATTCACAGTGCTGTCTCTGATTCATATCATCCTTATATACTAAGTAAACTAGCAGTGATTTGCATCGCAATAGTTCATGTTCACACTGGATTTAAGTTACAATGGTTTTACAAATATTCTAATCTGATCCTCAGAACAACCCTATGAGGTAATACAAATGGTCTTTAGTATTCTAATTTTATGGATGAGGAAATCAGGGTAAGGAGAATGTAAACCCCTTAATAATAGGGACTATTTTTTGTCTTTGTACCTCCAGTCTTTAGACATTGCTATGTCATTCTTGTTGTCCACATGTGTGATTTCATTGGTGTGGAGAATTCCTAGGGCACAAAACTCACTCTATCAATGCAGACAGATAACCAACTGCTCTGCAACTTAGTCTCAGAGAGTTGCCAAAGAAGACATGCCATCAGAGAAATGATGACATGACTTGCACTTGACTTTGTTTCGAATGAGGGAGGCCTGTGCAGGTCACCAGCCTCACTTCTCCTCCACAGCCATCTGAATCCAGTGACCAGATCAGGATGACTGGAGATGACCCAGAATGCACTGGGAGATCTTGGGCTCTTTAGGCCAAAGTCTATGCAGGTACTTACTCAGGGTGAGATAGCGCCCATTCATTGAATAGACCTGTTTAAGAAGTAGCCCTTTTAAAGAGGCCAAGAAAAGAAAGACATCAGGCTGGGAGGCAAACAGCAACAGTTACTATTGATAATCACTCTAAAGCTAGGAGGGTCGAGAAGAGCCCTTAGGCAGGGCCTCAATGGCGTCAAGCTTCAGAGTGCAGTAGGTTTAAGGTTTCTGGACAGGAAAGGAAAGGAAAATAGTAATATCCAAGTCAACTGGGCATCTTTTGGCTATCCAAATTTATCTTCCTTTGGAGAGGAGAAGGAAGGGGAGGTGGAGGTAGACAGGAGAGGAGGAGCTGAGTTACCCAGCCAGCTGGGTCCCCATTCTGCCAGTTGCATCTACACAAAATCCTTTTGATGGGGTTCAGACTCTGGGAACTTCCTTGAGCTCCCCTGGAATCTCCTCACTTAACCTGGCTTTTCATATTCAAATTGAGCTCTCCTGGTATCTCCCCACAGAATCTGATCTTTCATACTCAAATTGAGCTCTCCTAGTATCTCCTCACAGAATCTGGCCTTTCATACTCAAATTGAGCTCTCCTGGTATCTCCTCACAGAATCTGATCTTTCATACTCAAATTGAGCTCTCCTAGTATCTCCTCACAGAATCTGGCCTTTCATACTCAAATTGAGCTCTCCTGGTATCTTCTCACAGAATCTGATCTTTCATACTCAAATCAGTGACCATTGTCTGTTGCCCTACCTGCTTCCCACCTAGGCGCCCCCTAGTCTGATGTTTGTTGATTACCTCCAGTTGTTTCCAGCCTTTGATCCTCCTAGGAGTCCCTTCCTGAAATTCTTCTCCCGTCACTCTAGACTACCAGACCTCCCCACCCCCTACCCCCCAGATCCCTCCTATAGTCTTTTCTGTATTTAGTTCCATCTTGCCTCCATGAAGGCGCTCAGATGCAATCCAGCTCAGACTCTGTCTAGCTGGGATTCTATCTGGCCCGCTGGTGAATACAAGCGTTACAAGTGCTTAGGCTCCTTAAGAGGCAGCCCAATTTGGCAAATCTTTAATAAACTTTGTTTTCTTTGGCTTTAAGAAGGCTTGAGTCCAATTCACTCGAGCATGACCCGGACTGTCGGTATCTTGGGGTCCAGAGCACCCCTCAACCTCATCACTTTCACCCACTTACTGGAGGAATGAAATGAAAATCTTCTAAGTACTAGAGTCTTTCTTTCCCTTAAACTAACGCAAGCCTTTTTTTCACAGAGAAAGTCCTTAACTTTTAATTCTATGTTGTATTATGAAGTTTCTTAATATTAGCAGTAATCACTTTACAACAGAATTTGGCTTTATTTATTTTTTGTAATTTTAAAATCTCTTAAAGAGCTACCGCTTTTCAAATAGTTTCTGATTCAGCCCTCCTTGTGAGAGGCTATTTTTTCATCTTTAGGATTACAGAAAGTGTCAGAGGGAGCTCAGAATTTCTAAGAGGTCCTGCAAATACTGCATCGAAAAGGCTTTCCTTCCAGCACTTGGTTTCTTCAAACAGTTCATTTCCCTTTGGGAACACCCTAATTGTTAGAAAGTTTTTCTTTACATCAAATCTAAATTTGTGTCTGCAACTTCCATTGATGAGCAAAACAAATCTGATATTTCTCCCACCTGACAAAGTTTTTAAATCCTTGATAAGTGCTTTTAACACAATATATTTAGATACATTCTATTTGATATTAATTCTACAATGGCAGAAGAGGAAAAATTTCTAACATACAAACGTAGATAGAAAGTGACCGGCACCTAGAATATTTATGGAGATCTAAAGTCCCCAAGCTTGTCTACTGAGTTCCTAAGAGTAGCAAGAAGTATGTGACTAGGACTTAAATAGAAAATATTGCTTTCCAGTTATGGGGAAGACGTAAATCTCAAAAGGTCAAGTGATTTTTGTAGTGTCACAAAGTCTGTGTGTGTGTGAGAAAGAGGGAGAGAGGGAGAGAGAAAGAAAGAGGGAGGGAGGGAGAGAGGGAGAGAGAAAGAGAGAGGGAGGGGGAGGGGGAGGGGGAGGGAGAGAGAAAGAGGGAGAAAGAGGGAGAGAGAGAGAGAGAGAGAGAGAGAGAGAGAGAGAGAGGCGAGACTTGAACCTGGTTTTTTCTGACCCAAAGGCATGCTTTTTATCCTTCATGCCACAGTGTCTCCCACCTTGCTATATGGTAGGCATTTAATAATAAATATTTGTTGAACAGGATTTGTAACTACAGAGTGCTAAGTGAGAGGTCGTGTGCAATAATGAATAGAGAGCTAGCCTGACTCAAGATCATGATTCAAGTGCCACTTATGACATATCCTGGCTAAAAGATTGTGGGCAAGTCCCTTAACTGCTCAGTGTCAATGCTCTAAGGCTGTATGCTGCACATGATTAATATGGAAATGTTTTCCATGACTTCACATGCATAATCAATATCATATTGTTTGCCCTCTGAATGGGTAGGGGAGGGACTGGAGGAAAGAAGAATTTGGAACTCAAAATTTTTTTTAAAAAAGTTAAAAATAAATGAAAATTGTGAAAACATGAAGAAAAAAGAATATGGGTACTTAATAATAATAATAAAAGTTATAGATACTTACAGATATAATAGATAAAAATAAAAGGTATAGATAATAGCACCTACCTCTCAGGGCTTTATGATAAAATGAGGTATCTGTAAAGTGCTTTACAAACTTAAAAATGCTATATAAATGCTGTTAACATTATCATCATACCTCCATGGATGCTGAAATCACAGATTCTATGAAAAAGGGACCTTATAAGCAAAAGGTGGTATTTATTACCTATGTAAATCAGTGGGGTAAGTATTAAAGAGGATATACTGATGAATATAGGATACAATCATAGGATCTGAAATTAATCCACGTTATAATGGATGTATCCTAGATTTGGGGTCTGAATCCTGCTGTTGTATGTAATAGCTATGTGGCTATAAGCAATTCACTTCAGGGTGTGGAGAGAGAGAGTGTGTAGAGAGAGGGAGAGGGAGAGGGAGAGAGTGGGGGGAGGGAGAGAGTGGGGGGAGGGGGGGAGGGAGAGAGAAAGGAAATATATAAAAGAAGAGAGGGAGAAAAAGATAGAAAAAGCTAAAGAGAGAAAATAAGAGATTAGGAGAGCAAGAGGGAGGGGGAAAAGAAAGATAAAGAAGGCTAGAGACTAAGAAAGAAAAAGAGAAAAAGCGAGATACAAAAAGAGACAAGAGAAAGGCAGACAGAGCGCCCTGGGCCCCCCACCTGGCACACTAGGGTTTCTGCCCAGAAATCTAGCGCTTTAGGTTGCAGATCAGGAAGGGGTAGGGAGAGGCAGAGGGGCTGATGGGCGCACTGCCACCCTGGCACACACACGGCGGCAGACCTGAGAAGAGGGGGGCTGACTTTTTATTGTTCGTGCCTTGCTTTAGGGCTCACTGGGAGTGAGTCTCATACGGACCCACGCGGGACCGCGGACGTGCGCGCCTGCGCCGAGTCGGGGACTCCCGCACAGTGAAGCAGGCCCCGCTCGCCTCTGCCCCACTGCGGGCTCCCCAGCAGGCCCGAGACGGGAGGGAAGGAGAGGCCGCCGGGGCCCCAGGGCGCAGCGACACGGCCCGGGCCGGCCTTCGCCCCGCCCGGCCTACCTGGTAGAGCGCCGAGCCCGTGTCGACTTGGGAGCCCAGCGCGACCACCGCGTCCCCATGGTAGGAGCGCAGCCTCGGGGCCGCCGCGCGGCCTGGGAGCAGCGCCCGGACACCGGACCTCAGGGCGGACAGCATGGCGGGGAGACAGCGGGCGAGGGGAAACTGGAACGGAGGCACCGCGGGCGCGGCACCGCCCCACTCCGAGCCCAGCGTAGGGACGTGGCCACAGGCGCAGTCACCGATTGGTCAGCGTGGCCACGCCCCCACCTCGCCACAGCCAATAGAGGTTGGCTAATTTTACCTCCCGCTTAGGGTTTGCTCGCCCAAAACACACCCTGGCTCCCGGGCCGGGCTGCAGGCGCCGGAAGCATTCAGCTGGCCAGGGTTAGTGCGTCCTTGCTTAGCGGCCAACGTGTGGTTGTCCTACCTTTGCCCAAACGTTGTGCCTCCCACTTGTGGGCTTTGACTTTGGCAGGAAGGCATGAAAGTGGCAGCAAAATTACAAATTCTGAGGGATCCTCCCCCCAAAACAGGGAAGAGGGTTACTAAGTAATAAAGAATACGTGCGCAAAAAGTGGAGTGACCTGCAGGTCTGCCTGTAGAAGGTGGAAGGTACAGAGAGCCTGTGACTAGATGTGGAGACCACCTAAAGAGATGCCCCTCTGCACCAAAAAAGGGGGCGGGGTGGGTGAGTTACTAAGAAACAAAACGTATGCGCACTGGTAAACGTCCGGGAGCCACTGGCAGGGTCTGTCCCTGGAATGTGGAGTTTACCAAGCACTTTGCTAGATCTGGAGATGATGTACAGGAGAATGAGACCCTACGTGCCCTCACGGAGTTTAAGTGAGCGGGAAAAGATTCATACGCAAAGAACACAAGATCAAGCGAACAGGAGCTTTGATAAGCCAAGTTGGGGAGGGCTTCAAGCTTCAGGCTATTAAGGCATGGAAAATTTCAAGTAGTGCAGACCCCTAATTTTATAAATGAGGAAACTGAGGGTGAAAGTGGAGAAGAAAGTGATTTGAAAAGATCGTGCATGCAGCTAATAAATGTCAAAACTGGGATTTAGCTAGGTCTTCTCAAACTTTTAACTCCAAATCAAGTGCATCTTCATGAGGATAAATTAAAAATGGAGATTCAAAAGTCCCTCGAGTCTTAGAAAGTCCACTAAATACTGCTCAGATTATAAAGCAAATCAAAGTAATTTTAAGAAGGAAAGAATACTAATAACTAGATCAGGAAAGACTTCATGTTGGAATTGATAACTGATCTATCAGTTTAAAAGGAAGCTAGGAATTCTACAAGGCTGAGGTGAGAAAGGAACATGCTCAAGAAATGGGGGATAACTTGTGGAGAGGCATCTCTTTTGTGGAGGTATAGTAGACAAGAATTGACCACTAATTGGATGTGGGATTTGAAGAAAAGGGAAAAGCAGAAATGACTCAAAGGTTATGAACACAGATGACTGTTGTTGGTTGGGCTACCAAAAAAATGGGAAGTTTGGAGGAGGGATGGATTTGGGGAAAATATTGGTGGAATATGTTCTTGGACTTAAGTGTCAATTAGTGCTAGCTTAGTAAGTTTTTGTTTTAAGTATAATTTGTGCAATTTTTGTTCTTTGAAAACTATTAATTAGCATGTGCATGATATGGGCTGGGTTTGCCACACTTAGAAATATCTACCTCAGCTTTAGTTCCATAAGAGATAGAGGAGTTGATGTTCAGGGAGAGGAGGAGTCAAGATGGCAGATCAAAGGCAGGGACTCACCTGAGGTCTCCCCTAAACCTCTCCAAATACCTTTTTAAAATAACTCTAAACAAATTCTAAAGCAGTAGAATCCATAAAAGACAGAGTGAAACAAATTTCCAGTACAAGACAACTTGAAAAGTCAGCAGAAAAGGTCTGTTGCACCAGGGTGAGAAAGGAGGCAGTCCTGTGCAAGCTGCATCGGTGCAGACCTGTTGAGGGCCAGGGTGGAGTGCAGTTGACAAGATCAGGATAGACCTTCGGGGAAACTGTTCTTTGAGCCTGTGCTCATTATCATCCCATATGGCTCTCCATGCCCTCCAGATGTTGCTGTCTCCTTGAGACAAACAAGAGAATTACAGAAAACAAGGGATATGTAAAATAGATGCCCTTTAGGCTAACAGTCTTTAAAGACCATAAGACTGGCCAAATCACTGGGACCTGAGACAAGCAGAATTTCACATAGATTTGCAGATCTGCAGTATATATACCCTAACCCTGGGGTCCATAAATGGAATTGGTCTATCTTTTCCTACCTCCTGTGTCTTTCTTCTTCACCATGTCACCGAGCCGTGTGGGGATGCAGGCTGTCTGCTACACAGACCCAGACCCAGGAAATCCAGAGCAGGCCTTGGGGTGATTTAATCAGTGGCAACAGTAATGGTTTTCAGACCTCTCAGCCCCACAGATGCCAAAGACAACTTAGAAGGCCAGCAAGAAAGGTTTTTTTCACCAGGGTAAGAGACAAACACAGTTCGTTGCAAGCTATGCCAGCACAGACCTAGCCCCAGCAAACCTGGAGCAGGCCCTTAGGTGACTGAATCAGCAGTGGCAGTGGGCAGCAGCTGCTTCTGGAGCTCTCAGCCCACAGATAGTAAGGGAGTCGAACAACTGGTCAGAAGGAGATTACAGGGGCCATTTTGCTAGCACTTAGGCAAGCCTCTGTTGCTTTGCTCTTATTTGGATCTGGCTCACAGTTCTGGCTGGCAGTCCCAGGTAGAAGAGGTGCACTAGCACAACAAAACTTGTGGTCACAGTGAAAGGGGGACCCTTCTCACAGTTCCAGGATAGAAAAAAGTTCTTGTGATCACTCACAGACCAGAGCACAGACCAGGAGAGAAGTAAACACCTCTCCTTAAATCATACTACTGTGTGGGATGGCTCAGGTCCCTACATAAATCAATTACTCAGAGGCCTCTCAAAGTGATGACAGAAAAGTGATTTATTCGATTCTCGAGAAGCGGGGCTTACCTGTAGGAGTAGGAAAGCCGAAGACAAAGAAAAGGCAGTGATTTATATAGACTCTAACGCAAGTCCCTCCCCCCCCACTGACCATTATTCTCATTAGCTGAGAATATGATCTTACATTCTAGACACAAAATCTAACCAATCCCTTTTGAAATGAAGACATTGAAGAATTAGGTAAACTTTATCCAATCATTGAGACCCTAATGTACTACACAGTTTTATATCCTTATATGGAATTATTCTGTTCTAAAAATATAGTCACCTTGAGCCTCTCAGTCTTACCTCACCCCTGGGAGAAGAACTACAATCTGAGAAGTCTTCACTAAACCTATCCCACTCACTACCTTGGAAGAACTGAAAACTTATAGATCCCTAGAAGTATCTCTGAAAGGAGATGCACACAACCCCTGAAGCTTCATGCAGTGCACCCTCCACCCTGGAAGCAGAGCCCTACATTAAAAAAGAGTGAAAAGTCAAGTAATAGACTGGGAAAATGAACAAACAACAGGGGGAAAAAACTGACTACAGAAAGTTACTATGTTGACAAAGAAGATCAAAACATACACTTAGAAGAAGACAACAAAGTCAAAGCTCCTCCATCCAAAGAAAATATGAATTGGTCTCAGATCATGGAAGAGCTCAGAAAGGATTTTGAAAACCAAGGGAGATAGAGCAAAAATTGGGAAGAGAAATGAGAGTAATGCAAGAAAATCATGGAAAAAGAATCAGCAGCTTGGTAAAGGAAACACACAAAAAAATACTGAAGAAAATAATACCTTAAAAAACAGACTAGGCCAAATAGAAAAGAAGGACCAAAAAAGCTCACTGAAGAAAATGATTCCTTAAAAATTAGAATGGAGAAAAAGGAAGCTAATAACTTGATGACAAATCAAGAAACAATAAAACAAAACTAATAAAATAAAACAATAAAATGAGACAAAAGAATTTAAAAAATAAAAGAAAATGTGAAATAGTTGGAAAAACAACTAACCTAGAGAATAGATCCAGGAGAGATAAATTTAAAAATTGTTGGACTACCTGAATACTTCTTGCATACTTCAATCAAAGGAAAAGTTAATTAGCAGCTTTGATATTCTAGATATTGCCCTGATATTCTAGAACCAGATGGTAAAATAGAAATTGAAAAAAATCCACCAATCATCTCCTGAAAGAGATCCCAAAATGAAAACTGCCAGGAATATTACAGCCAAATTCCAGAGTTCCCAGGTCAAGGACAAAATATTGCAAACAGTAGAAAGAAACAATTCAAGTATCAAGGAGCCAAAGTCAGAATAACACAAGATTTAGCAGTTTCTACATCAAAGGATTAGAGGACTTGAAATATGATATTCCAGAGGGCAAAAGAGCTAGGATTAAAACCAAGAATTACCTGCCCAGCAAAACTGAGAATAATCCTTGAGAAAGAAAAACTGAACATTCAATGAGATTGGGGACTTTCAAGTGTTCTTGATGAAAAGACCAGAGCTGAATAGAAAATTTAACTTTCAAATACAAGACTCAAAAGAAGTATAAAAAAGTAAACAAAAAAGGGAAATCAGAGGGGACTTAATAAGGCTAAACCATTTACATTCCTACAAGAAGATGATATTTGTAACTCATAATACCTTTCTCATTATTAGAATATTTAGATGGAATATATAGATGGAGGGCACAGGTGTGAGTTGAATATGAAGGGATAATATCTAAAAAAATAAAATTAAGGGGTGAAAAAAGAATGTACTGGGAAAAAGGAGTTGATGTTCATTGGCATGAGAATGGATTCCTGGGAGGCCTTCTCCCCTAGACTTGGATAGTACATTAGATAGTTCAGATGTGTAGAATGGAGTTGGATTTGAACACTTCATAGCACCTTGTTAAAAGGCATGCATGACCAGAGCCTCCTTGTTGGTCCCCTAGTCCCTATAATGGAAGAAGACTACATCAAAGACAATTACTTCCTGAGCCAGGAAGAAGATCTCTTCAATAAACTATTTAAGGAAATAAAAAGAAATCCTCCTCTTTTTTTTTGAACTGGCCTCTTTGTTGGGACACAGCCAATATCTGCTTTCTCTCAGACTTCCATTCAGGTGAATATGTGAAGAGGAGAAGTTTCTCTCTCCTGCCTATCCTGAGAGCAGCAGTGGTGGCTATACTCAAATGACAAGGAAAATAAGTGCTTGTCTAGGTGAGCTTGAAACTTGACTTCAAGTCCCTGTCTACCTTTACTGCTTTATATTTCTTTTCCTGAACACAGATGACAACATAGTAATCTTAAGATGTGTGTGTTTCTGACCATGGTCGGACCTTATGACTTTAAAAGTCCTAAAATTACTGTTTCCTTCTTGGAGGAGATGATTGCTATCAGAAATATGAGCTATACATGCCATGTTGGCTAGAAGATATGTGTGTTGAGTTGCTGCTCAGATAGTAAATACTGCTCTAACATAAGTATATATATATATATATATATATATATATATATATATATATCTTACATATATATCTTATAAATACAATATCTCATATGAAGGAAGATGCTATCTGGATCCATAGAAAGAACTGATAAATAGAATTATGTATAGAATGACTTTACATACACACACACATTATATATACACATATGTATGTATGTATGTAGACACATTTTATCTAATGGTAGCCATCTCTAGGAAAGGGGTGGAGAGAAAAAAGAAAAAAAAGAAATTTCCATGATACTTTTATTATATAGTTAAAAGGAATAGTAAATTGTAGATAACAGATTTACAATTTCAAATATAATCATCTTTTTTTATTATATTATGTTATGGAAATATTTGTTTTATTCCATAAATTAAAAAATAAATAAAAATTTAAAAATATATCTGATCAGTATTCCCATAAGTTTCCTGGAAATCTTAACTTGTGTGTATGTGTGTGTGCACATGTGTGTTTGTGGTAGAGGATACCCGATATCTACCAAGTTACCTAATAAGTCACTTTTCTAAAAGAAACCCTGTTAATTCCTTTTAGAGAGACCCCAAACATGAGGCAAACTAAGCTTAGTTTAAGAGATTTTATCTCAGGGTAGAAACATAATGATCTGTGGAGTTTGAGAAAATCCTGATCCTTTCTTTTTGGGTTCAGGATTCCCCAGTGTTGAACCTGGTCCATATTAATCCTGAGCCAAGGCCTCTTTGTGGAAAGACAGAGAAACTTTAAAAAAAAAAAAAAAGGAAGAGTGAGGAAATTACATAGGAAAAGGGAGTTGTAGGGAAGAAAAATAGGAGATGGAGAAAAGAAATGGAGCAACTGAGATGTCATGGGATAGTGAGACAAGCTGTAAGTTGTGTTTGAAGTGGAAAGGCAGAAGTAAGGGAAGAAGGTGGGATGCTGCTAATGTGGCATCCCCAAACCCAGGAGTACCTGGAAGAATCCTGATGACTTACAAAACAAGCTAAGAGGAGGCAGTAGATTCTGGCCTGCCCCTATAAGTTAACATACCTTCATACTTGCTGCTGAAAGGACACAGAGAAACTAATTGACTGTTTCTGACTCCTTTGTAAATTTGTCCCTGCAATGTTTCTATTACATTACCCATCTGGGAAGGTATGGGATATGGCACCCATTTGTGTATGAGAATGGAGAATGACTCTCCTATTTGAGTACTTGCACTACTCTGACATCTTAAGTGCTTTTTGCAATGGGATTGGTGTCTTTTGTGGTATACTAAAAGAGAGCGTCGTGCTGAATGGGGGTTCAGGATGTGATTTTAATACAAATGTATATTATACACAACATAACTCTTCATTTAACCAGAATAGACAATTAATCAGAACATCCTACTTCCCTAATATTTTGAATAAACCAAAGGTGCTTTAATCATTAAGCAGGGAACATTGAGGGGAGAGGCAAGTATGCCTGAGTAGAAAGAACAGTGGACCATAAGCTAGCAGACCTGGGCTCTACTCTTAGCTACATTACCAGTTTATTAGCTAAATGACTTTGGGAAGTGAGTTCACCTCTGTAGGCCTAATACAATCAAGATTCAAAAAATGTCAATGGGTTGGAGCAACAGACTAAGAAAATGAAATAGGGGGTTAATGTGAATTCTTGCTTTTAAGTGAAAATATTGCACAAGGATGCAGGAGACTTAGCTCAAAGGCAATTTTTGTCAAGGAAAGAAAGGATAGGCTGTTAATTGACTAACTTGTATTACCTTGGGATAGTTACTCTACTTCTATGGCCTTTGGTTTCCCCATTTATAAAATAAGGGAAGCAGACTAGATAATCTGTAAGGTCCCTTCGAGCTCTAAATACCATGATCCTAAGGCATGATCCAATGTGGATGCTAAGAAATGAACCCAACTGCCAAAACAAAAAAACAAACAAACCAAAAAGAACTAGTGCAATCAGAAGCTGCATACCTAGTGTCTAGTTCTGTTCTTGGGACATTTCAAATTAGAATGTTCCCAGGGAGGGCAATCTGGGACATGAAAGGTCTAGAAACTGTCACGTGAGAAATTACTGAAAAACCTGAGGAAAGTTCACCCTTGAGAAAGGGGGTCATAATAGCTGTCCTCAAATATTTGAAGGATAAAAGGGAAGGGAATAAGGATTTATATAGCACCTGCTCTGTGCCAGGCACTGTTCTAAGAGCCGACCATATCTGATCTTCACAACAAACCTGTGAAGGAGGTGCTTTGATTATCCTCACTTTACAGTTAAGGAAACTGAGGCAAAGTTCAATTGACTACCCTAGGGTCACACAGTTAATAAGCATTTGAGGCTGAATTTGAACTCAGGTCTCCAATGAAAGGGATCAGGCTTCCTTTTCTCATACTCTTCAGCTCAAAAACCTCCAGCCAAGAACTTGGGGACAAATTTATTTATAGTAGAAATTACAAGAGTTTCCCAAAAAATGGGAAGGATGTGTTTTTTTTTTTAAGCTACCCAATGTACAAAATTAGGTATGGGGCCAGTAATCTACATACAATCCTACACACAAAAGAAATGCTAAACACGAGACCCATGATACACATTAACAAAACAATTTAAAATAACACAGACCCATGATACACATTAACAAAACAATTTAAAATAACACAGAACCATGATACACATTAACAAAACAATTTAAAATAACACTTAGTAAATTAACTTGTATCTACTGTTACAGTGTGTTAGGAGGTTGAGATTTAAATCTCATCAGAATATAACGTAGTTGTCAGGACAGCTAATTAGGTATTCTGTATATCACCTTAACACTGTACTATTCAAACTACTGGAATGACTGGGTCAGTGGCCAGACTTGGATCATTCATCTCACGGATGGCCATCCTCTCTAAGAGCACTGGAATCTGTCTCCTGCTGTCATTCAGCTCCAGCTAGATGGGAATCAGTACTAATTACTCTTGGACTCATCCATATCAGAATAGATATTCATTCATCTAAGATTAATCACAAAAGAACACAAAAAGCAGAAAAGACAGACAAGGTTCTAGAAGGTGTAAATTAATCTAATCCAATTTTCCTGCGCTAGCTGCCACCAGGGTGAGGTTGCTGATGCTGGGGTAGAGAGGACCAACCCTTCTCTATCCTTCATTAAAATGCATGATGCCACCTTGAGTATTGAATGAAAGCAAGAGAGCACTGGCTAAGAGCTATATCTTTGAACTGATTCACTCACCACCATCCCCACACCCCTCATCTGTCAAGGGCAAGGAACGACTAAGGGACTACTTGGGATTTGCCACATCATATTAAAATGCTAAGTACTTTTAGCAGTGGGTCACTATATTGTCAAAAGCAGATCCCAAATCTCCCATGTGATCAGTCAGAGCCAGAAAAGTTCTCTAAGCATGCTCTATGAGAGATGGGATATTTTTCATAAGAAAGGACTTTTAAAAACAAACAAAACCAGAGCTGACCCTAAATGTAATGTGCTATATTGTAAAGTAAAGAGTTTTCCATCTCTGAAATTATTCAAGCATTTGTTGGATAACCAGCAACTCTAAAGAAGAGATTCCAAATAGTGTTAGGTTGGACTAGACATTATCTGAATTCCCACCTAAATCAGAAATTTTATGAAATTATAAATCTAAATGCTCTATATTTTAAGACCTATATTTTATAAGAGCTTGCAAACACTAATTGTTCAATAAATGTTAATTGATGAAAATGAAATAGAAATTCAAATATGCCTTCCCCCAAGAATGTCCAAGAAAATAGTTCCTACATATAACAAAATATTGAAAATAGCACTCTTTGTGGAAGCAAGAAAGAAAAAAAAAAGGAGAGAGGGACAAAATGCCCATCAATTAGGAAATGGCTGAATAAATTGTGGTGTATGAATGTAATGAGATGTTATTGGCCAAAAGGAATACAAGCAATTCAAACATTCATGGGAAGATTGATATGACTTAATAAGGAGTAAACAAAATAAAACCAAGAGAACAAAATGCACAATAGCTACAGTAAAGTAAACAAAAGAATTATTTTAGAAAATTAAATAATTATGAAATATATTGAACAATCTGGAAAATTTATAGGGAAATACACCTTCCTATTCTTAATAAAGAGTAGAGGGACTCTGAATGTGATATGTAGTATATATTCCCAGATGTGCTTCTTGCTTACAGTAATTCTGAGGCTTTTTAATTTTTTTACATGTGGACTTTTTTTTTAAGTGCAGAGACTTTTTGATACTTTTTAAAAATTCTTTTTCTTCTCATTTTGCTTTACCTATTGTTTTAATTAGAGTTAAGGGTTATTTAAGGTGAAATTAACCCAATTAAAAAAAGGTGAGGGGGCCACAATAAAACTTTTTTAACAGAGGAAAGCAAGATGGTAACAGATAACTAAACAGAGATACTGTATATTCTTTAGGACACAGTAAGGAGTTGCACAACAAACTAATCAGCCTTAAGGTCTGAAAAAGAATGGAGATTAGCCAGTAGAGTGGTGAAGTTTGACTAGAAAAGGGGTGCCATGCTGAGTGTTTTACCCTTTTCATCAGTGTCTTTTATAAGTATATAGCTTAAAATGCAATGCCAAGGGAGGGTCACAAAATCATGAATTTAGAACTGGAAAGGAACTTAGAGTAGTACATCTTCTTCATTTTACAGATGAGGAAACTAAGGAAATTTTGTCTTTGTATCTGTTTCTCTGCCTCTCTCTGTGTCTCTCTGTCCTTCTGTCTCTGTATCTCTCTCTCTCCCTCCTCTCCCCACTTTTTCCCTATCTCTTTTCTCTCTCCCCACATCTCTGTCTCTCTGTGTCTGTTTCTCTCTCTGCCTCTCT
The DNA here is from genome assembly GCF_028372415.1 of Notamacropus eugenii. Taxonomy (NCBI): domain Eukaryota; kingdom Metazoa; phylum Chordata; class Mammalia; order Diprotodontia; family Macropodidae; genus Notamacropus; species Notamacropus eugenii. The sequence goes on along the minus strand of NC_092875.1, from coordinate 463,769,481 downwards.
CTCTTTCTCTCTCATTACCCACACCCAGACCATGGAATGTAAGGAATACAATCATATTCATGCATTCAACTCAAGAATTTATGAAGCAGTTGTCAGACAAGTACCATGTGCCCCAACACTATTGGAGGGCAAGAATCAAGACATTGAAGGTCATTATGTACACAGGACACTAAAAGTTTTGTAGCTGTTGCAAGTGTTAACTAGTTTCCCTGCCCCTCTAAGCTAGCATAAAAGGATCATGTGTTTCTGTATGCTGGTAGCAAGGGGCATCCTTTTCAGCATAGATACAGCCTAACAAAGTGCTGAGCAACATCTTCAAACTTGGCAAAAGCAAACTTGGCAAAAATCTTGATTAACACAGAGCCTCCACACTGGAGATATTCCAGGAGATGCATGAGGAAGATGGGCAGTCAGAAGCTAGCTTCCTGTTTTCTGAACCCTATCTACCACCCCTGAATCTGCATATCACACTGACATCTCACTAGAGGTACAGAAATAAATATAGCTGAATTTATTATCAAGGATGTCTTCAAATCTGTCTTATCACAATGAAGTACATGGAGCTAATAGAACGGTTTGGTCAAGGCAAGGGCAAAAGCTTCATTCCATGACACTTTTAGGATTTAGCAGCTGTCTATTCTTCCACTAATGACATTAACTAGCATTTAAATTAATTTTACTGTTTAATTTGATTTTAAAAGCCTGTGCCCATATGATCTGTGAACCAGCCTACAACCACACTGACTTCAAACATGTAGTTTCAGTTTCAATTTCAGTCAAGCCAAGGCATAAAGTATTTACTGAAAACCTACTGTGTGCCAGCCACTGTATTGGGAGGAGGGGGAAAACAAGAAAGTGGAAAGAGTAAGAAGATGCCATGGTTCCCACTCTCAAAAAGCCAAAGTCTGTCATAAGGGAGAGGAGACGAGACTTACACATGGAAAACAATTAGAGAATTATTTTTTTAAGTAGGAAAGAGAATTAAGTACTTTATTCTGAGATAAGACAATGAGGACAACAGTAGTTCAGTCTCTAAATGAAAAAGTGCTTGGGCTGATTGTACTCAAGGTAGCCTTCAAATATTAGTTGGGATTTAGTTGGATTTTGCAGGTTAGATAGGATTTACAGCAACAAAGAGGACTGAAAGGCATTCTAGACAAGGGGAAGAGGAGGAGGAAAGGAACAGGAATAGGAATGAGCACAGCTAGAATGGTGGAGAGAAATTGTTGCACAACTGGAAAAGAATCAGAGAAATTTCTGGTATGGAAACTCACTCCATTGATAGAAATAACCAATTCTGCAATTTATAGTGTAAGGGGAATGTTTGTTGCCTATGTAGATTGTAGATATCCACATGAAATCTTTGAAATCTTGCCCACCCTTCTTCAAGGGAGACTGATTCCTGCATTGGAAGAATCCCTTTGGAGAGGAATCAAAGAAGGGAGCACAAGGCTGACTTCAATCCAAAGGGTTGATTCCTTCCCACCAAATGCTGACTATATTAAAAAACCATCACAAATAATGAATAATAGATAAATCCATTTTTCCAAGCAGAGAACAAACAGAAATAGGGGAAGTTATACAGATTAGAATATTCCAGACAAATATAAAATGTGCATGAGCTCTTCTACTAGGACTGAGATAGCTCAGTTCCATCAAGTCTCCTATCTCACTGAGAGAGAAATTCCTTGAAGTCCTTAGGAAGGCAAACTGGAAATCAAGGATATATTGGGGAGCCAGATTTCTGCTATATGTCACCTCCCAAAGTCCATTCTCTTTCTCTCTGGATTTCTTTATATATATATATATATATATATATATATATATATATATATATATATATATATATATATATATATATATATATATATATATATATATATATATATATATTTTAGTTTTCAACATTCATTTCCACAAAATTTTGAGTTCCAAATTTTCTCCCCATCTCTCCCCTCCCCCAACCCCAAAATGCCAAGCATTCTGATAACCCCTTCCACCAATCTGCCCTCTCTTCTAACATCCTTCCCTTCCCTTATCCCCATCTTCTCTCTTTTCTTATAGGGCAAGATAAATTTCTATACCCCCTTACCTGTATTTCTTATTTACCAGTTATATGCAAAAACAATTCTCAACATTTGTTCCTAAAACTTTGAGTTCCAACTTCTCTCCCTTTCTCCCTCCCCCCTTTATCCCCACTGAGAAGGCAACCAATTCAATATAGGCTATATATGTGCAGTTTTGCAAATGACTTCCATAATAGTCATGTTGTGTAAGACTATATTTCCCTCTGTCCTATCCTGCCCCCCATTTCTTCTATTCTCTCTTTTGACCTTGTCCCTCCCTAAGAGTGTTGACTTCTAATTGCTCCCTCTTCCCATTTGCCCTCCCTTCCATCATTCCCCTCACCCTGCTTATCCCCTTCTCCCCTACTTCCCTGGAGTGTAAGGTAGATTTTCATACCAAATCAAGTGTGCATGTTATTCCTTCCTTGAGCCAAATGTGAAGAGGGTAAGTTTCACTTTTTCCCTCTCACCTCCCGTCTTTTCCCCCTCCATTGGAAAAGTTTTTTCTTACCTCTTCTAAGAGAAATAATTTGCCCCATCCCATTTCTCCCTTTCTTCTCTCAAAATATTCCTCTCTCACCCCTTGATTTTATTTTTTTTAGATATCATCCCTTCCTATTCAACTCACCCTGTGCTCTCTGTCTATATATATAAATGTATGTGTGTGTATAATCCTTCTAACTACCCAAATACTGAGAAAAGTTTCAAGAGTTACAAATATTATCTTTTGATGTATGAATGTAAACAGTTCAACTCTAGTAAGTCCCTTATGATTTCTCTTTCCTGTTTATCTTTTCATGCTTCTCTTGATTCTTATGTTTGAAAGTCAAATAAATTTTCTTTTCAGCTCTGGTCTTTTCATCAAGAATGCTTGAAAATTCTCTACTTCACTGAATGATCATCTTTTCCCCTTAAGTATTATACTCAGTTTTGCAGGGTAGGTGATTCTTAGTTTTAGTCCTAGTTCCTTTGACTTCTGGAATATCCTATTCCAAGCCCTTCAGTCCCTTACTGTAGAAGATGCTAGATCTTGTGCTATCCTGATTGTATTTCCACAATACTGGAATTGTTTCTTTCTAGCTGCTTGAAATATTTTCTCCTTGACCTGGGAACTCTGGAATTTGGCCACAATGTTCCTAGGAGTTTCTCTTTTTGGCTCTCTTTCAGGAGATGATCAGTGGATTCTTTCAATATTTATTTTGTCCTCTGGTTCTAGAATATCAGTGCAGTTTTCCTTGATAATTTCTTGGAAGATGATGTCTAGGCTCTTTTTTTGATCATGACTTTCAGATAGTCCCATAATTTTTAAATTGCCTCTCTTGGATTTATTTTCCAGGTCAGTTGTTTTTCCAGTGAGATATTTCACATTATCTTCTATTTTTTCATTCTTTTGATTTTGTAATTTCTTGGTTTCTCATAAAGTCATTAGCTTCCATCTGCTCCATTCTAATTTTTAAAGAACTATTTTCTTCAGTGAGCTTTTGAATCTCCTTTTCCATTTGGTTATTCTGCTTTTTAAAGCATTCTTCTCCTCATTGGCTTTTTGGACCTCTTTTGCCAGTTGAGTTAGCCTATTTTTAAAGGTGTTATTTTCTTCAGCATTTTTTGGGGTCTCCTTTAGCAAGTTGTTGACTCACTTTTCATGATTTTCTGGCATTGCTCTCATTTCTCTTCCCAATTTTTCCTCCACCTCTCTTACTTGATTTTCAAAATTCTTTTTGAGTTCTTCCATGGCCTGAGACCATTGCATATTTATTCTGGAGGTTTTGGAAGCTTTGACTTCCTCTGACAGTATGGGTGTGCATTGTTCTTCCTCATCCAAAAGGATGGGAGAAAATACCTGTTCACCAAGAAAGTAACCTTCTATAGTCTTATTTTTTTTCCCTTTTTTGGGGCATTTTCCCAACCAGTTACTTGACTTTTGAGTCCTTTGTCAAGAGTAGGGAATACTCTGGGGAACCTGTAAGTTCCCAGTTCCTCCAAGATAGCACAATCAAGGGAGAGGAGTTACTCCTCTCTTGGCCTGCACACTGGTCTGGGAGCAACCAAAAACTTTTCTGCCTAGAATCTGCAAATAGTAGAATTCCCTCTCCACAACTACCTCCAGCTCTGCCAGGTCAGTGCTCCTCCCCACTCCTGGGCCAGGTTCGCTGAGATTCATATCAGCTGCTCAATTCCCCCAAGGGTTTTAGGCTGAGCACTCCACAAATGGACCTGCCACTGCTGCCACCACTGCTGCCTCCACCACTGCTGTGTGGGGCCATGGCTAGGGGAGGACCCTGCTCCCTTGTCACCGAGGTGAAAAAGCTTTCTCACTGACCTTTGAAGCTACCTTTGGTGTTTGTGGATTGAGGGATCTGAGAATGGCTGCTAATACTGGGGTTTATGCCCCCAGGGCCTGTTCTGGTCCTGTTTCTCCCAGTGCCCCACGGTCAAGTCTGGCCTGTGCTCCATTCCATGACCTGTTTGATAGACCTTTCCTGTCAGCCTTCCAGGCTACCTTGGGCTGGAAATCTCTTTCACTCTGTCATTCTGCACTTCTCCTGCTCCATAATTTGTTGAGTCATTTTTTACAGGTATTTTATGGACTGTGGGGGAAGAGTTAGAGTATGTGCATCTTTCTACTCTGCCATCTTGGCTCCACCCCCCCCCTCTGAATTTCTACCTGTGTTAATGATAGTTAAAGATCTTCCCTGTCCATTAATAGCTTCAGGTGGAGCTCATTAAGGGAAGCTTGATTAGGGAAGACTTATTTTGTAGGAAGACTTGTTTTGTAGGAATGCCCATACCTTTTGTTAATTTCTAATGAGGCACTGGGTCATGAGGGTCTTGATACCCTCTGACTCTGAAAAGTGTATATATACTCTGAGGTGAAGTAATGCTTTGGGGTTTACTCTTTGGAAAGAGGTCTGTGTGCCAGATGAGAATCTGGGTAGCCATTAAGGAACCCCTTGGCTTTGAAAACCCAGATGTTGGTGCTTCTCTCTCTGGTAACTATGTATGTATGAAATGGATCTGTCTGTTGATCTGTGATATATGTATGGCTTATGGTCAGACAGTTAGAGAAGCCCTATCTATTGGTCTTTATTTCTCTGCTTGTATTTTCTCTTTTGGTATATGTGATTAAAGAAGATTGCTGGCCTCTCAAACGTTGCTTTCATTTTAGAAAAGCAGATCTAAAAACCTGTGATAGCAGGCCATCCTGGGTATGTCAGGGGGCTTGTTACTGCACTCCTAAAGAGGGCCTGGAACTTTTCCTAAACTCTCATGTCAACTCTGCCCCTCATGAAGGCACATAGAATTGAGTCCTCCTCCTCTCCATCAATGAGGAGAATCTTATGCAAATAATCCAGGCTTGAACAGCAGTTTGCAATAATCTTAGACATTTGCCTGGGGTACTGAGATGTTATGACTTATAATTCCTATGAGTCCTCTTGCCTTCAAGAGTTGATTTCTATCCACAGCACAATACCACCTTCCTTTAAAAAAAAGTTTAATTCAATTTTACTTTCAGATCCAAATTCTCTTCTCTCTCTCTCTTCCTCACTTATTGCAATGGCATGAAAAATAAAACCCATTACAAATATGTGTATACATGCAAAACAACTTTCTGCATTGATCATGTTCAAAAAGAAATATAAGAAAACATGCTTCAGTCTATATTCTGAGTGTAATGAATTCTGCCTCTGGAGGTGGATAGCATGCTTCATCAGGAGTTCCTTGCAATTGTGGTTGATTGTTGTGTTGAGGGGAGTTACCAAGTCTTTTAAAAATCTATTATCATCTTTACAATATTGCCATCATTATGAAGTACTCAGTTCATTCTGCATCAGTTCATTTAAGTTTTCTGAGGTTTTGATGAAACCATCTTTCATCATTTCTTATAGATATTCTTAAAGTATTCCATCACATTTATATGTCATACTTGTTTAGCCAAGTATAATGTCTTTCAAGAACAACATATATGGATAAATAAATAGGGAAATGGGGAAAAAGAGGCAAAAAGCTTACTTGGCTTCCACAGGCTTCCACTTTTATATAGCAAGTTTATAAAATCCTTTATATACATTCTCTCAAGTGAACTTCATAAACATCCCTGTGAAGTAGGTAATTCAGGTACTCCTATTTTTATAGATAGATGAGGAGACTGAGACTTATGGAAGTTAAGTGAATTGCTCATGTTCACACAGCTAATAAAGGTAAGATGTAGGATTTAAACTACACTTTCATAATTCCAGGTCCAACATACTAGCCACTACCAGATACAACCTCTCTTCCTCAGGGCATCTATAATTCTCCTAAAGAGCATAGGAGTGCCTCTTCCCCTAATATAAGCAAAGCTCAAGGAAAAATCTAATAAATAAGTTTACTTATGTAAGGTAAAATCCTAAGGGGATATAATTACCATGATTTTAGGACCCAACTTATTCATGTGATGAGCTCCAGATCATGTTTTGTAATATATGAAATATGGGATTGAATGAAATAATATTTTAAATAGCCAATACTTAAATTGAATTTCAACCAGATAAAGTGGAAACTATTGTATCCATAATTATAGTACGTTAGGAACACTGGCCAAAATTTACTTTGGGTGAGAAAGATAAGTAGTAACATTCTTCAATTAAAAAGGAGGCAGAGGAATGCTGGCAAGATGGCTGAATGAGAGTTTAGTTTCACCCTATCACCTTAAAATTGCTAGAAATGCACAAAATGAACTACAGTTAAAAGAAGGGAATGAAAAGAAATCTAAGAGGAAGTTCCCAAAGGAAAAAAAATACAGCAGAGAAATTGAGTAAAATAAGCAACCAGAGAAAAGCTCCTAATACAACAAATACTATGGGGTAAGTTTGTCGTTACGTTCGTGCTTCGTTGCCAAAGAAGACCATGCCATCAGAGAAATGATGACATGCCTTGTACTAGATATTGTTTAGATTTTCCTTTGTTTCCAGTTTTTCTTCTTTTATCCTCTTTTTATTTATTTCTAGCATTCTTTTTTTTAAAATTGAGTTTGAAATTCTTTCTCTCCCTCTAACCCCTCCCTCACCCATCGAGAAGAAAAGCAATGATATCCATTATACATGTGAAGTCGTGCACAACATATTTCCACATTTTATTATCTTTCTGATAAAGACAGATGTCATCAGAAGGATGTAAAGATGGACAAAAAGTCGGGTGTTATGTGGTGAGAGTCGGAGTAGCCTATAGATCGTCCGGGCACTCCATTCATAGCCTGCAGAGCCAAGAGAACAGTCAAACAAGATGGGCAAGAACAAATCTGATTGTGATCTGCACTCATGGATGAGATCAAAGATTCAATTCAATATTTATTGTGGAAACTCTGTGCAACACACTGTGCTAGGTATTAAAAATACAAAAATTAAAAAGTAGACCTTCTTTCAAGTAGTTTACACTATACTGGGGGGAGTACAATTTGGGTACAAGTAAATTCAAGTAATACAACATAATTTCAAGAGGATGAGAGTCCTAATAACTGGGGATATCCAAGAAAGGTTCCACATAAGCAAAGAAGTGTATTCTTTTCTTTTTCCAATATATTTTATTTATTTCATTAAATACTAACCAAATTTAAAAATTTTTGACTTCCAAATTCCCTCCCTTCCTCCCCCTTCCTTGAGAAAGGCAAACAATTTGATACTGATTATAGCATGAACTCAAACAAAACATATTTCTATATTTATCATGTTGCAAAAGAAAACAGACAAAAAAGAAAAAATAAAAAGTCTGCTTCAAACTACACTGAGTTCATCGGTTCTAAAGGAGCACATTTTTGACACAGGGAACCACTTGTGTGAAGGCACAAAGGTAGAAGATAAAATGTCATAGATAGGAAACATCTGGCAGATCCTGATTTGTACAGTCTGTTAGAAACATATAAAACTAAGACTGGAAAGATGGAGAGGAGTCAGATTGTAGAGGGCTTTGAATGTCAGGCTGAGGAATCTGTACCTTATCTTAGAATGCAACAGGAAACCTCTGAAGACTGAAAATGTGGGTGAGAGGGTGGTGTAACGTTAGTAAGATTTATGTTAATAGGAGTTAAAGATCTTCCCTGTCTAGAATAGGCCTCAGCAGAGCCCATTAAGGGAAGCTTGCTTAGGGTAGGCTGGCTTGCTTGAAGGCTTTCATACGTTTTGGTAATTAGGCACTGAATCAAGTGGGTTCTATATAGATTCTGGGATTAGGATTTTGCTTTTGGGGCTCACTCACTGGAAGTGTTCGTGTGATTTGGCCACATGAGTCTCTGGGTAGTCATTAAGGAGCACCTCCCCGCTTTGAAAACCCAGATGTCGGTGCTTCTCTCTCCCTGGTAACTCCATGCGTACGGTCAGACAGTTGGCTCTGTCTGTTGATCTGTGATGTATGTATTGCTTAAGGTCAGACAGAAGCCCTGTCTGGTGGTCTTTATGCCATTTTCTCTGTTTGTAATTCCTGCTTGTATTTTCTCTGAAGTTCAGGGTGCTGACTTTTTCCCCCTGAACTAAGTGAATGATGTATGTGTTTGACTAAAGTAAGATGGTTGACCCCTTTAAAGTTGCTTTCCTTTAAGAAAAGCAGATCCCAGAACCTGCACTAGCAGGTTACCCTAGGTATGCTAGGGTGCTTACTTTTACAGATGGGGGAAAAAGAAGAATGACAGTGGTGATATAATGGGATCTGACCTGACGGTAGGTTGCAGGGAAGAAACTAGTGGAAAAGAAGAGTTTGATGAGAAGTGGAGGGAGGCGATCAAAAGTATAAATGGAAGGATGAACCTTGGCAAGGAGGACCTCCTCTTTGCAAAAACCTAGAGCAAAAGAGAAAGTTTTGATATGCGGAGTGGAAGAGAACTTGGTACTCATGACAGATGGTCTATAATCAGCTCTTTAAGTATATTTAAGTATGTTTAAAACTATTCCTTTCTAGTAGTTCCACTTTCTCAATAAACACCTAATTATCATTGACAAGCCAGAACAGAGTGGTTCCTCCAGCCCTTTCACCTTCTGAACAGTGACAGTCACATTTTTTGCACATTCATAGTTTCTAATTAGCTATTGGAATAAGCAAGTGCATTGAGTGCTAGACCTAGAGTCAGGAAATCTTGAGTTCCAATCCTGCCTAGGGCACTTACTAGCTATATGATCAGGGGCAAGTCACTTACCCTCTGTTTAACTTAATTTCCTCACCTATAAAATGAGGATAAAAATAACACCTACCTCCCACAGTTGTTGTGAGGATAAAAATGAGATATTTGTTTGCTCTACAAATCTTAAAGCATTACATAAGTGCTATTATTAGAGACACTCATTAATAATCTGTGAGATCTACAAAACTCTTGCTACTTCTGCCCCTTTTCTCTCTCTGGTGGTCAGTTACTGACTGCTTGCAATTCGTTTTCTCTGGGGTCAAGGGATCTCAGATTTGGTACCATTTGGTTTTCTTTGTCCAATATATTTTTACAGCTAGAAAGCAGAAAACATCCTAAGTACTACTCTGTCAATTCCTTGAAAACATGTATCTGCACAATGTTGGTTAACTTAAAATTCAGTATGTGCCCTTGACCAACTTGCCAAAAGGTTTCCTTCTATTTTTCTGGTCCCCAAAATCATCTGCTCTGCTAGCAAAGAAAGTGTGTGATTTAAAACTTAGCAAAAAAAAAAGTATAAATTGTTCAACAGACCCCTACTGTATCTCAAAATCATACCACAATTTGTGATGGTGACCACCTTTAGCAGAAACAGGTGCAGAATGTTTTACTGTAGAGGGATTACTTTTTCTAAATTGATTTGAACTCAAATTCATACAAAAATGGCCTCTATTTTTGTAGCTGATATATGACAAGTAGTCACAATCCCCAGATACATTATCTGTGACTCATAGGATGCATGCCAAAGTTTCTATATGGAAAAGATCACATGGGTCACAAGAGAAACAGTTTTTCACACTGTAGACCAAGAAGCAGCTTGTCGATCTGAGAGAGGCCTGTGCCCCTAGAGGGAAGGAACTGGCACCAGATGGGGACCTTGAGTCATACATGGACCTGGAAAAACCTGTGCTGAATGAAGCCTGGCCGCAAAGAGGAGCCAGCACCAGAATGGAAAACTGAAGAGGCAGAATCATGATTAAGTGCCAAAAAGGGGGGCAGGGAACCACAGAACCAAGGTCTCTAGGAGGATCTGGAACTGAAGAATAACACACTGAGCAATAATGTAAAGAAAAAATGTACTTTGCCTTTTGTTCATCCTGTGGAGAGCAGACACTGTGGATCCCATACCATCAAGTCATTCTATGATTCAGCAAGACTGTACAGGCCCTTGAGAGAAGTGGGAGAATTCTGTCAATTTTCTGCATGCGCTGGGGTAAGTCCTTTCTATTGCTTCCATAAGCAGGAAGTTTTTCTTGACTATCTAAGGACCCAGGCACAAGTCTTTTCTGTACTGTTGCACAAATAAAACATCCACGTTGTTCAACACCACAGTTAGCCTAAGTTGCTCTTAAAACATCTTGGAGAACAAAACGAGCCAGGTGCCTACGTTCCCAGCATTTCCCTGGGTGAGTGCACAGGCAGGAGACTTAAGAGACACATCCAAAACTATAATTGGGTTCTTCTGTCTGGAAGGACTATGATAGAATCAGACCCCACTTCCCTCTAACTGGAATTAAGTTTTCTTTAAACTTGATTGCTGCCTGCCTCATTTGGCAGTCACTTAAGGGCATGAAAAGTCCTCATGTGGAGTTGAAGTCCCTTCAATTTGGTGGATTGTGGAAGACCACTGAGAGTCACCATACTCCGCTGTTGACCATTTACATTTCCAATATCAAGAAGAGAGGGACTGTATCCAGAGAAGCTATGAGTCACTATATCCCTGCCGTGTCTTAGACAAAGTAAACTTCCTTATACCTGTGCAATGGTGTGAGTGCCTCATTTCATCGGAACATTTAACTTAAACAGGATGCTGGCACTAAGCCTGCCTCTAACGAGGAGTTACATTTCATATTTGAAATTTCACATCCATTTTTCTTCAGAATAAGAAGAAAATAGTCCAAAAGAGAATAAGGAGTATGTATCTCAAGCTTTCAAAAACAATGACTTTATGTGGTGTTTTAAGGTTTGCGAAGTACTTCACTTATATAATCTCATCTGATCCTCATAAAAGCCTTTTAAAGGAGGCACTATAGGTATTCATAATCCCATTTTACAAATGAGGCAAGTGAAATTGGGAAGTTAAGTTGGTCATAGGTATACAACTAGCTTCAAAAGTGGAATCTGAACTCAGAAAAAAACAAAACTGTACAAGGTGGCTTTACTCCTATATATCAAATTGTGATTAACTATAAATATAAAATTTTTTCTGTTTTGGCTTTTCTCACGGTGAAAGAAAAATCACCATGTATTGTAGCTGTGAAAACAGCAGTCCTCCATTTGTGGTTTGTTGTAGATAAACAAGTCTATTTAGTCTTTCTAAAATTAAGACTGAAAGGACAGAGAATGAGTGGTATAAAATTACTTTATTATTCACATAATTTACATATATGAAAGATCATTACTTTCTCTGAAACAAGAAAGTTTACAAATGAGTATTTTTTCCATTTTTATCAATAAACTGTTAGGTAACATAGTATAGATGATCACTTCTATCTCAAATTCCAAGTATGCAACTAGTAGGTGTTGAAAGAAAAAAATTATGTTTCTGCACTGATCATTCCTGAACTTTTTTCTTGAGAATAATCATTTCCTATTTTCAGAAATGCATCTCGAGAGAAGACATAGAGTCTGACCTATGTGGCAATTAGGAAAAAAAAAAGTCCTTGTATTCCACAGGGGAAGATAAAAGACACTTCATCATATTTTCTGTAATTAATATTTTTTAAAATACAAATTTGAAACCAGATTCAAAATCTGGCTGAGACCAAAGATACTTATGAATAAATCTTTTCAATTTCACAGTGGCACTAAATTTGCTTTAATGTCTCTTTTTCTGATATTGCTTATTCTCATCAGGTCATTTAACCAACTTGACTTGATTCTTTAGAACAACTGGATAAACCCACTGTGTACGCAGTAAAACATAACATTTTCCCAAAAGTTGCTGTTTACAAATGAAATCTATAAGAGGCAAGGTTTAATTAGCACTGTTCATAAAAATTAAGTCTACAAGTGGTACTTGTACTGTGCCATCATACAATCTAATCCTGAAAACAAATTCAGAGAGAAAGAAATTTAGCTTAAGACTTTTTAAAAAACACCACAGTAGAAAAGCAATGTGATAATTATCATGATTTTTCTGTATCTGATGCTTATTTGCATAAAAAACCTATACATGCATGCCTGAATGGAGGAAATCTTCACTCCGACTTGCAAGTATCCTCTCTAACTGTGATCCTATCTCATAGACTTCAGACTTACTCTCCCATTTTTTATGGGTCATACAAAGCAGTAGTCACTATAAAAGAAAAATTTTCTTGGGAATTTAATTTGAATAAAAATCATCTTTTCCCCAAATTTGGCTTATACAAAACCTAAGTGAGCCTATGATTAGTTTTACTGGTTTTTGCTTGCCTTGCCTTTAGCTTGAAGGAAGAAAGAAATTAAGTTAGGAATTTTATTATCAGGGCTTACCAGCCCTCCTCCTCTCTCCCAGTCTGAACTCAAGACTATCCATTTCTTGATGGTGCTTGGATATCTCTTCCATAGGTTCTAGGACTCCCTTCTCCAGATGGGAGTAGTTCCCGATTCTGCATTCTGGTCCCCTTCCTCAATTACACAATGTTCATAGTAAATATATATCTTACACAGGAACTTTATACAACTATTTTTCTACATATAACTTTTCTCTTTGCAATATAGTAATATGTTTCATTATTAATTGTTAATGAGTTGTAAAGAGTAAGGACATTTACGTAGGTGGTAGCAGATTTGGAAATTCATTTTTTTCCATGTGAAAAGCAGGATTTAGTTTATATTCTGAAGAGTTTTGCTCTCAGGAAAGATTCATGACTTCAAACACGAAATAATTAATGGAAGACCAAAAAACGAGCTATTCAAAGAAAACCTCAATTCAAAAAAACTGAAAATTCAAAGAAATATCCTTTGGAAGGTTTCTTCAGAATCTGCTAGATTTGGAAGGGGATGGAGGAGGGGGAAGAGGAATTGAAGCAATTCCTAGATTATGAAGATGAATCACTAGACCTTGAAATTATAACTTTTAAGTGTAAAAACTGGCCAAGAATTTACACTGAAAACAGAGTTTATGACTTCATTTCAATTGTCTAATTGATATCTATTAAGATGATTTTTTAATCACAAATCAAACTTTATGTAGAATTTGGAGGCAGAAGAAAGAAGCAGTAAAAAAGAAGTTACAATTTACAATCAACTTGTAGAAGGAATTTTGCCTAACCTGCTAGAAATAAAATGCAAGATTTTTTTCTTATTAGAAAAAAGGTGCTTATCCTAAATTAAAAAAAAAAAAGGCCACCTAAAATACCATCAAGAGCCAAGTCAGTCAAGTAAGGTACGAAGAAAATCTCCCTGGCTTCACAACTTCCAAGAGACCAAGCATAATCCATTATAATAATCATGGTCAATGGCTTCAAAATTAAGGAAGAGATTCCTAATTGGATACATACATTCATTTCTACCTTACCCACAAGTCTGTCAGGTGAAAAGACTGAAACAAAACAGCATTCTTATAAATAAATAAAAAATAAATAAATAAGCTCTTTGATGTTTCACCGCTGTACAAATACTGAAGTTAAATATTTACTTTTCAATTTGAACTATCAATCTTACATCAATATGGATTCTTTTATTACAAAAATACATATTTATAGTCAGAGAAATAGCTGATCCTAGAAAATGGCTGTTTCTTTGCCATTTTCTAAAGTTTCGTAACCTGCTTCCATCTACTCAGAGGCCCCTACCAAGAAGATACTTCACAGAAAGAAGTGATCACTAAACGTTGTAGACAATCAACCTCCAAGGACTTTAGGCCTCCAATTGAAAAGGCATTTATCTGTAACACCACAAAGTGTCCACATGTGGCCAGCACAGGAGGAGGGTCTACGTGTAAACAAGAGTCATTATTTGTTTGACAAACCAGTCTTAACTGCCTGACTCAGCTAATTTGAGGGAAATATCCATAATGTACTCCAGTGATTTCAAAAGCTTGAAGACCAAGTTCATCAAATACAAAATAAATCCAAGAAAAAACAGTGATCCTTTAGCTAAATACTGCTTTGTTGATGCAATTCAGAATTAAAAGCCCAAGCTTTGTAAAAAGCTTCAGTTTTGCTCTGTTTCATCCACTTCCATAAAAATATCACTAAAAAAATACTCAGTGACTTTGGTTGGCTCCTCTTCAGTTTCCATCTTTTGGTCACTTTTACACTTTTCTTCCTCAAATGATTGATCACAGGAAACCTAATGTAAGAAAAATAAATACTTTAAAGTATTATATTGCAGAGCACGGCCAGCTCATGTGCTGGCAAGTTCTGCCAAACCACTTACGGCTGCTTGCTTTTTAAATCTTTGTTATAAAGGAAAGTTAACTGAGGGTGTGGGAAATTTATTTAGAAATAGAGGCAATGCTGAAAATATAGCAATAAAAAATAAATTTTTTAAAAAGACTACCATGTAACACTACAGCACAAAACTGTTGTTTTCTTGGCATAACTCTTTACATGGAGCCCAGATTTTCTTATAGCTTTCTCTTTACTATACTAGTTAGGCTGGGGCAGCTAGGGAGTGCAGTGGATAGAGCACCAATGCAGGAGTCAGGAGGACCTGAGTTCAAATCTCACCTCAGACACTTGACTCTCACTAGTTGTGTGACTTTGGGCAAGTCACTTAACCCCAACTGCCTCATCCTGGGTTACCTCCAGTCATCATAATGAATATTTGGTCACTGGATTCAGATGGCTCTGGAGAAGAAGCAAAGCTGGTGACCTGCACAGCCCTCCCTCACTCAAAACAAAGTCAAGTGCAAGTCACGTCATCATTTCTCTGATGGCAACAAAGGACGAGCACGCACACGCGCGCGCACACACACACATGTTAGGCTGTGTAGGCTAAGGCAAATTGTTTCAACTCTGCATTTTTGAGATTTACTATCTTTACAATAGAATCCATATCTTCTCTTTGTACTGCAGATGAAATTTATGAAAATGTGCAAACTCTTAGGACTATATACAAGGAATTAGAACAAAACACATTATAATCTGGAGAAGCACTCAATGTAGGAGAAAAAAATCCTACATTTCATTACAGTTCCTAATGAAATTATTCTACCACGTTAAAACTACATACACTATACTTAAATCAAATAGAACGCCCCCCCCCACACAAAAATCAATAGTGCCAACTACTGGCATTTAAAGTGGCAAGGACATCTTCAGTCATATAGAAAGTACTTCTAAAAATGAATAATGACACTGCATTATAAAACACCTCAGAAACATAAATTGAGTAAACACTTTGTTGTAAGGCAAAAGCAATTCTTAAATAATAGAATATATATATGAGCTGATGGGGCCATGATTACTTTGCTCTGCTGCTCCCTCAAATTAACAGTCAGACACTGCTTTCTTCTTTTGCTGCTTTTGGGTATCAAAGAAATCATATTAAAATTCCTAATTTTGATTAGATCACTGGCTTTGACCCAGAGTAACTCCCTAATTTAAAAAAAAAATAAAACTTTTCTTCTCCTTTTTCAGTGTTTCATTTTGTAGCCTCTGCTGATATTCCCATAAAAAGATCCATAACTGTTTATCATCATGTTCCTTCTTAATTGAGTACATGTCATTTATCCCATTTCAGAAGCAATAAAACCTAGAAGCAACTATCCATACCTGAGGTGCTGAGCTGCTAACAGTACTGGCTTCAGAATGAGACTCAGCACTTGTGGGTGGAAGGGAACAAGAATCTTGCTTTTTTCTCTTGCTTTCATTCACCAGCGTTGGTCTTCTAACATTATGCCTCGAGACAGGTATAAGAGGTTTCAAGCGCTTTTGACTATTTGTTGGTGTAGCTTCCTCGGATTCCAAATTATTCTTTGAACATATCAAAGATAAAAATCCCAGGGGTCTTCGCCCAGGCCTAGAAACAGAAATAAAGTGACAATCTTACCTATGTGCCTGGAACGCCTTTATTTCGGTCCAGAAGAAAGTTGAAAGTTGCCACCTACCATTCCTAGTAACATTTAAGCTGTTTGAAGGATACATTTGTTTCATAAATTAAAAGAGAAAGGAAACAGTTATCATAGTTAAGAGATTTCTTTACAATACCTGGAAAACAAAGATGATGGCTTGCTCCTCTGCTCTGATTGATGGGTAGCCTCACTCCTTTCCTGCTCGTCAGACACTGCTGTCTCATCCTGAGGTAAATGAGGAACATTCTCTTCTTCTTGAGCACATGTCACCTCTTCAGAAGATTCAGTTCCTGAAGTCTGAACAGTTGGTTCTGACTGCTCTTTCTCTATCTTTGGAGGTTCTGCAATTGTACATGTGCTTCCCAAGATAGGTACAACTGTCTGTTTTTCATAAGACTCTCCTTCAGAAGACACAAAACAGTGAGTACAAACAATGAAGCAAGTTACTCAGGAAATGTATGTATTCAAGTGATCTGAAATGCTTTAAAAATATCAGCAACTGACAGTAAGAATCCTCAAATCCAGTTCACTCTAAGCTATAATGAATCATTGTGGAACATTTTAAAAATTCATTCAGAAAAAGCTGAAATGATTAAAATGGAAAATGGCTAAAGTTTCTGTGCTAATAATAATAAAAGTATCACACTACAATGACAGTAAATGATGTATTTACTCTCTGATTCAGGTCCAAGACAGAAGGAATGGTCTCATATGTGCAAAAATGTTTATGAAAACTCTTCTTTGCAGTCAAGCTTTGGTCATTAGAAGGATACACAGTTTTGTTTTGTTGTTTTCATCTACATTGTTGTGGTCATTACGCAAAGTTTTCTTGGTCGTACTTCCTTCACTTTGTATCAGTTTATCTAAGTCTTCCCATGTTTCTCTGTATTTATTCACAGCCATCATTTTTTACAGTGCAGAAATATTCTATTACATTCATGTACCACAACTCATTTAATCACTCCTCCGTCTATGTAAATGTTTCTAAGATCCAGCCCGAGTCTCTCTCCTGAGCTCCATCACCAACTGCCTTTAGGATATCTTGAACTGGATGTTGCATAAGCATCTTAAACCCAACATGTCCAAAAGAAAGCTCTTTATCTTTCTTTCCATACGTTCCCATCTTACAAACTGTCTTACTATTGTCATGGGACACCATCCTCTCAGTCACTCAGGCTTGAAGCTTAGTTGTATTATCCTTAACTCCATACTTTCATTCACCCCACTCATCCAATCTATCATCACATCTTGTTTTTAATATCAAAATATCTGCTGCCCCCATCCTCTTCTCCCCACTCATATACTACCCTCCCCACTGCCTGTACTCATTACAAATGTCATCAGGATTAGTCTTTCCCCTCTCTGCTCCATTCTCTGTTCAGCTGCCAGAGTGATTTTCATATAAGGTACATCTGACCATGCTACCCTCTTTACTCAACAAAATCCAGTGACTCCCTATCACCTCCAGAATCTAGTATAAAGGCCTTGGGCATTTACAGCCCTTCACAATCTGGCCCCTTCTTTTTCTGTCTTGTTACCTTTTGCTCCTCAGTTACACTGGCCTATGTGTACATACAACTCTTCATCTCCAGACTATGCCTTTCTTCTGGCTGTACCCCCCCATACTCTGAATCCTCTCCCTCCCTATGCCTGCCTCTTAAGCTTCCCAAGCTTCCTTCAAGGTTCAGCTCAAATCCTACCTTCTGTATTATCCTGACACTTCCTGATCCTGGTGCACGCTCCCTAACATTATCTTCCATTTACTCTGCACACTGCTGTGACTGAATTTTAACAGAAGGGTAAACTGAGGCAAATCTCCATGCAAGATAATATTTATTAGCAGAGGCAGGCTACCTGAAAATAAATAGGTCAATGGACTGCTTCCATTAATGTCAAAGACCCCCTAAGCAGAAGGACATTTACCCTCATACAGGTTGTGGGGAGTCCAGAGCAAAGAAGATGACATCATGGGATTAAAGGTAACACAACTGATGACAAAGCAGAGGTGCAGGGAACAACATGATTTGTTGGAAGTCTGGTAATGGGGCTAACCACAACCCCTCTTCTCTTCTCATGAGATAAGAAGCGTTCACTGTTTGAATCCAGAGAGTGGCCCAGACTTCTGGACAGCAAACAAGACGTTCCTGAAGAATGGCTTGGTGACATAAAAACATCAGGCCCAAATTTCCTTGCTTTCTCACACAGTCCCTAAGGTTGGTTTAATTCCTTGAGGCAAGAAAGCTGAATTTTAAAACAACCCAGTACAGGCCAGCTGGAGTCTGAACTAAGTTCAAAGAAAAAGAACCATAACTTCAACAGTTATAGGGCAAAATCAATTACTTAAAAATAGGATCAATAAGAAAATGATACAGGATCAGTTTTAATCTTCTCAGTACGTCTTGCATGTACTTGGTTACTGTCTGTCCCACTGGAATGTGAGTTTCTCTGTCTTGACCTCCTTGGAAGTACAGGCCTTACAGTGCGATCTCTGAGTCAAATGATATGGTCACATTTTCATCACTTTGTCAGCACAATTCCAATTTGCTTTCCAGAACGACTGCAACAATTGACAGATCCACAACAGTATACTGATGAATGAGCCTACCTTACCAATGACTTCCCAACAATGACAATTCCCAAATTTTGTCACTTTAACAATTTGATACTCATTAAGGGTAGAAATATTATAGATCACTGAAATTCTCAGAGTATCAAAAGCTCCATTCAGGCAATGATTCCAACATCCTTCCCAACCAAATTAGTTCAAGTATAAGCAAAGAGAGAGAGAGAGAGAAAGAGAGAGAGAGAGAGAGAGAGAGAGAGAGAGAGAGAGAGAGAGAGAGAGAGAGAGAGAGAGAAGACATTGGTTTATCCTTATGTAATATAACTTAATGTAATTTTAAAAGTTCTTCCTTTCCTATGATAATTTTTGATGAATATTAACCAGTAACATAATGAAAATTTTATAAGCTAGTAATACTGAAGTCCCATAAAAATGGACACAAAGGTTACTGGGAAGTTGTGTTGCAAATGGTCTGGTTACAACATGGTGACTGATCCTATGTAGTATTTTATGTTAAACATGAGTTTGGGTGTTTTTTTTGGTTTGGTTTTGTTTGAGCAAACAAACCAAAAAAAGCATTAGCATTTGTACAGTACTAGAACTTTCCAATCACTGACAAGTCACTCTAGCTTTGGGATTGGAATAGAGCTGAATTTGAGAAGGAAGACCAAGCCAAAATGGTAGCAGGCCGTATAAAATCAGGTATATCTCTAGCTATGCAAGTCTTCACCATACCACTCTATCCATATTTTTTAAAAAAATGTAACTTACTGAAAGCCCAAGCTTAGACAAGGAAAGAAAAGAGGGAATATTAGAAAAAGAAAGGGGAAAGGGAGAAAAGGAGAAAGGAGTATGAAAAGGAAAGAGGTCCATATAGAGGGGAATGGGATAGGGATACCAAATACCAATTTGATGTAAATTTCCCAAAGAATTTTTGTAAAGATAAGGGAACCAAAAATTCTAGAATCTTTAGGAGAAAGTCAAGCCCAAATGCTTTTTACTAGTTCCAACATGAATCTCCAGGATGATTCCAGGGTATAAAGAAAACCCTTTAAAATTGGGAGTACAGAGTAGGGCCATTCAGTCTAAATTTGACTTCTGGGCTAAAAAAAAAAAAAGTCTGATAATTATTTGGTTTGGGGCTAACACAACAGGCTAACACTAGCAAACTGCTTTGTGGAAGGCAAAAGAAGCACTCTTAATCCCAATGTAAAGGAAAGAACAGAAAAATGTTGCTAAGGCCCCAAGAAGGAAAGTCAGCAGATACTAATAATAGAAATCATCAATCACATAACTGCATAATTTGATCCTCATTACCACCCAGCAAGGCGGGCAATGCCAAGTATTATACCCATCATATAGATGAGTATAACTAAGATTTGAGAGATTAAGTTACCTGCCCAACGTCCCACAGCTTCTAAGTACAAAAGCCAGAAGCTGACAGGAGATCTTGGCACTCTTAGACAGAGGCAAAGGCCTCAATTACACCACAATCTCTAAGGCTGGCTAACAATTAGATCACTAGGAAGGACTAGCTCAAGTTTGTGAAATGCCCCATTAGATTAAGATCATTCATGATGACAAGCAAAATGTAAACACCAAATCCCTTACCTGCAGCATTATTGTACGCATTTGTGGATTCCTCTGAGAATACCTGTTTTAAATAAATGTTATTAAAGTCAGAAACATATTTTTTTCTCCTCAGTCGAGTATTTGAATGAGATGACAAAATATCTTCTAAAAAATCAGCCCAGATGATTAGAGTGTAATGCTGAAAATAAAAGGCTACAGGTTCAATTTCAAATTGGAAATTCCATGAATTTAAAGAATTTAGCAAAGTTCAGGTCCAGTCATCTAAAAATGGATGTTACTGTTTATATAACAAAACATATATTACTAGTAGAAAAACAACCAAATCTCTTGGCATATAGTGGTAGTTCAACAGCGCCATTTTCATGTATAAAGAGAAAATTTTATAAATCATAAAAAGACTTCTTACTGACAAAATAAATACAAGCTTCAGAACTTGCATGAAATTGCAGGTTTAACTATGTAAAGATATGAAATAAAGAGCATAGAATGATACAATATTCTTGAAAAAAAATTATAGTAATTCATAATCATTTGAACTTAAGGATGTATCTCATATTCTCATAATTACAGCTAAAAGGAATCTCAAGTCATCTAGACCAACTCTCCCTCATTCTACAGATGAAGAAAACTAAGGCCCTGAGAGGTTAAATGACTTGCTATGCTCACAGAGGTAAAATAAGTGACAAAGCAGGGCAATGAGCTTATTTGCTTTAACTTTAAATAGAGAGCACTTTCCCTCTTGCTTTCTCCCTTTATCGTGTTGCCTCTCTGTTGGTTATATTTTAGGGACCCCAAGAACATTCAGTTTTGCTTTTGGTCTTTGGCAAAAAAAGGATGCATCTAAAGTGTACCACTGCAGGAGGTTTAGTTCTAGTGTTTCCCCTAATATGTTTTGAGAAGGAATACACAATGAGAAAAGGAGATTGGTATGTAAGTCTAGGCACTGTAAGAATATGTCTCTAGGCTTACCTCAATTCATGTAACTTTGAAATTTATCAAAGCAAGCCATTCGTATTTAATATCTTCACATTTCCTCCTCAAACAAGGAATTCCTCCCCACTTTTTGTGATTCTCTGAATGCTGAGAATGTTCTATCACTACTTTAGGAAACATCAGGTAACAATACACAGATACGCAGATGGATCTGTGATCTCAATGAGAAGGGAGTTCCCAATGAGGCATGCTGTAACCCCATTTCTACCTGCCAGGCGCATGGGATTCTGGTCCACATCCACCCTAAGTCCATCTTACTATCAATCCACCACCTTCCCTCAAGCTTGCCACACAGCCCACCCATTTTCTCCATCTCTTACATATTTCCTTGATTAGTTCAGATTATTCACACTAGTACACAAACTAAAAGCAGTATAAATGCAATTCTCAGTACAGCTATGCAGGGAAAAACATGAGCTTGGTTCACAGTGGCAGCCCAAATACTATCCTAATTTGTCCTCTGTAGAGAGAAGGTTCCTTTTGCATTGTTTTTCTTCACATGCATGAACAGATGGCATTACATGGTACCATGAGGTCTGGAGAGTACCTAACAGCTGTAGTACTTACTGTTTATTTTTCTCTCTCCATGTATCCAAACAGAAAAATAGATGACAAAATATGGTTACCTCAGGTCCTCTTACCTCAGAGGTAATTTTCTGACAGTCCTCTCCTACAGTAGACACACTAGGATTTGTGGGAGCGACCACGCTGGTGCTTTCTTCAAGGCTGCAACCAAGTGTTTCACTCAATGTCACATCCAAATCAGTTGCAGGCTTGTCAGGGGACGGCTGTATACTGTTTCCATAACTAGATAAATGTGTGGTATCTTCACCAACTGGGAAATTCAAGCTGCAGTTAAAATAAATTGGAATTCATAATTTTATAATGTGCTAAGTATCAATCCAATGAAAAATGAAGAAAAATTATGTATGGACCACCAAAAAATTCTACTTTCTAGTTATACTCATATTTAAAGCCTGATCACCTTAAGTTCTTATACATTGGATTCAAACCCGAAATATTTAATATATTCAAAATGAAAAAAAATTGATTTAAATATCTCTAAATTCCTTTCCATCTCTGACATTTTGATTTCTAATATCATTTGACTATATAAAAATTTCCAAAAATCTTAGTGAAGTTTTAAGCTTCAGTAGCTTAAAAGTAGCTTCTAATAACACTAAGCTTCAAGTTTAAAACTTCACTAAGACTTTTGGGACATCCTATGTGGGACAGAGGAAAATCAGAATAAAAGATGTATAAAAAAACATCAACACTCAAATGGCTTTTTTTTTAACCAAATATAAGAATGGTCGTAATACATTTCCTCTTTAGCTATCCATACAAAAGATAAAGTAAAATATTTAAGATAACTACAAATAAAAAAATTAAGCTTATTTCATTTTAAAAATGAATTTGTTAATTTCTTCCCAAAAAACTCAGCAAAAACAGTGCATTTCATAATTTACCTCACGTCTCCCCTTTCTTCTTTATTCACTGGTTTGACCAATATGGGTGCTGGCAGAAGAGGGCCAGAAGTTAATGAATCCGATAAACCAGCAAATTGCTCTGCTGAGTCTGTTGGGATTTCCACCAGTGTTAAAATGAATGTCTGCTCCTCCTCTTCTCCTTGATGTTCACCAGCAACAAGATTCACTATCAAAGTTCAACAGTCAGTAATGAAAATATGAACTAGGATGTATTAGCAATTTTCTTATATTTCAAATTAGTCTTAGCAAAAAGGTTCACACAAAGTACTACAGTATTTCAAAAAGAAAGATGACTGGAACTGGCTCCAAGATGGAGTAACATACACACTCAGAAGGGTACAGAAACCTATATTACCATACAAAGTTGAAGGGGAATGGGACGGGGGTGGGAAATTTAACAGAAGGGAGGATGGATTGGGGGAAACAATAATAAGAAGCAAAACACTTTTGAGAAATGCCAGCATGAAGTGAAGGAGGGTGGGGGGCAGGGAAAGGAGAGACAGACAGAGAGAAAAGGATAAAAGGTAAAAATAGGATGGAGGGAAATACACAGTAATCATAACTGCGAAAAAAAATTTATAGTAAGTTTCTCTGATAAAGACTTCATTTCTAAAATATACAAAGCACTGAGTCAATTTTATAGAAATAAGAGCCATTCCTCAATTGACAGATTGTCAAAGAATATGAACAAGCAGTTTCTTTTTTTAATTTAATTTTTTAATACATTCATTTATTTTTAGTTTTCAATATCTGGTTCCATAAATTTTAAAATTTTTCTGCCTCCCTCCCCTCTCCCTTCCCTAAGACAGCATGTAATCTAATATAGGTTCTAAATACCTATATCTATATCTAAATATACATTCTTATTAACATAATATAATAATAATATAATATAATATACATTCTTATTAAACATATTTTCACATTAGTCATGTTGTATAGAGGAATTAGAATGAATGAGATGAACCATGAGAAAGAAAAACAAAACAAAACAAAAAGAGTAATAGTATGCTTAAATCTTCATTCAGACTGCATATTTCCTTTTCTGGATATGGATGGCATTAGGTCCTCGCATTACTGAGAAGAGCTAAGTCTATCAGAGACAGTCATCACACAATATTGTTGTTACAGTGTACAATGTTCTCCTGGTGCTGCTCCCTTCACTCAGCATCAGTTCATGTAAGTCTTTCCAGGTTTTTCTGAAGTCTGCCTGCTCATTTCTTATAGCATAATACTATGCTTTTAAAAAAATATTTTATTTATTTTCAGTGATCTACAATCACTACCATATAACTTAGATTTTTTTTTCCTTCCGTCCCTCTCTTTCTCCCCTCCCTCCCTGAGACAGCACACAATTTTATATAGGTTCTACACATACATTCCTATTAAATACATTTGCACCATAGTCATGTCACATAGAAGAATGAAAATGAATGGGAGAAATCATACAACAAACCAAAACGTAATACAAAAGAAAATGATCTGCTACATTCTGCGAATGAATTCCATAGTTCTTTCTCTGGATATGAAAGCCATTTTGCCTTAAAAGACCACTGGGAATTTTTTAAGTCCTTGCATTTCAACGAAGTACTAAGTCTACCAGAAAAAATCCTCACATACTGTGGTTGTTGCTGCGTACAAAGTTCTCCTGGTTCTGCTCCTTTCACTCAGCACCAGATCCTCTCTGAAGCCTCTCTGAAGTCTTCCTGTTCATCATTTCTTATAGCACAATAGCATTCCATTACATTCACATACCACAATTTATTCAGTCATTCTCCAATTGATGGGCATCCCCTTGATTTCCAGTTTTTGGCCACCACAAAGAGTGCTGCTATAAATATTTTTGTACATGTCGGACCCTTTCCCATTTCTATGATCTCTTGGGGATACAGTCCTAGAAGTGGTATTGCTGGGTCAAAGGGTATGCATATTTTTGTAGCCCTTTGGGCATACTTCCAAATTGCTGTCCAGAATGGCTGGATCAGTTCACAGTTCCACCAACAACGAATTAGTGTTCCAACTCTTCCACATCTTCTCCAACAACATTTATCATCTTCCTGTTTTGTCATGTTTGCTAATCTGATAGGTGCGATGTGGTATCTTACAGTTGTTTTGATTTGCATCTCTCTAATCAACAGTGATTTAGAGCATTTTTTTCATATGACTATAGATAGTTTTAATTTCTTCCTCTGAAAACTGCCTGTTCACATCCTTTGACCATTTATCAATTGTTGGGGAATGACTCGTATCCTTGTACATTTGACTCAGTTCTCTATATAGTTTAGAAATGAGGCCTTTAACCACAATAGTATTCTTAATACATTCTTAACACAACTTGATCAGCCATTCCCCAACCGATGGACATTGCCTCAATTTCAAGTTCTTGGTCACCACCAAAAGAGCTGCTATAAATATTTTTGTACATGTGGCTCCTTTTCCCATTTTTATGATCTCTTTGAGATACAGCTCTAGAAGTGGTATTGCTGGGTCAAAAGATATGTACATTTTTATAGCCCTTTGGGCATATGAACAGGCAGTTTTCAAGCACAGTAATCAAACCTATCAATAGTCATGTGAAAAAAATACTCTAAATCACTATTGATTAGAGAAATGCAGATTAAAACAATTCTGAGCTACTACCCCTATATATCAGACTGACTAACATGACAGAAAAGGAAAATGACAAATACTGGAGTGGATGTGGAAAAACTGAGACACTAATGCACTGTTGGTTGAAGTTGTATACTGATTCAACCATGCTGTAAAGCAATTTGGAACTATGCCCAAAGGGCTATAAACCATGCACACCCTTTAACAAAGCAATACCAATCCCAAGAGATTTAAAAAAAAAAAGAAAGAAAGAAAAGGTCCTATCTGTATAAAAATATTTATAGCAGCTCTTATTATGATGACAAAGAATTGGAAATTCACAGGATGTCTATCAATTAGGGAATGGCTGAATAAGTTGTTGTATATGATTATGATGGAAGATTATTGTGCTATAAGAAATGACAAGCAGGATGGTCTCAGAAAAACCTGGAAAGATGTACATGAACTGATGCAAAGTGAAATGAGTAGAACCAGGAGAACATGGAACACAGTAATAGCAATACTGTATGATGATCAACTGTGAATGATTTAGCTATTCTCAGCAATTACAAGATAATCTGAATATCTAATTATGTTTAAAAAAAAATGCTATCCATCTCCAGAGATAAAACAGAAAGGGGGTAGTCAAGTGGCACAGCGAATAAAGCACTGGCCCTGGAGTCAGGAGGACCTGAGTTCAAATCCAGCCTCAGACACTTAACACTTACTAGCTATGTGATCCTGGGCAAATCACTTAACCTCAATTGTCTCACTCCCAAAAAAAAGGCAAGAACAGATGAGAGTCTGAATGTAGATTGAAATATACTTTTTATTTTGTTCATTTTTCTTGGCTTTTTTGGCTTTGTTTTCTTTCAAAACATGACTAATATGAAAATGTTTTGCATGACTGCACATGTATAATTTATATCAAACTGCCTGCCTTCTTAATGAGGCAGGAAAAGAATTTGGAACTCAAAAATTTTTTAAAAAGAATGTTAAAAATTGTTTTTACATGTAATTGGGGAAGAAAATAAAATATTTTTAAAAAGATGATGACTATGATGAGGGAAACTTAAGACTCTTCATTTAAAACTCATTTCATCAATTACAAAAAAATAGGTCTTACGAATGAAAAAAAATACTGGCTTTTAATGGGCCCAAATACAGGTAAAATATCAGGGTAAAAACAAGGGTAATACAATGCTTTATATATAGGTAGCTAGGTGGCAAAGTAGATAAGAGTGCTGGGCCTGAAGACAGGAAGATGTGAGTTCAAATCCAAACTCAGACACCTGGTATCTGTATGACCTTGGCCAAGTCACTTAACCCTGTCTGCCTCAGTTTCCTCATCTGTAAAATGAACTGGAGAAGAAAATGGCAAACCACTCCAGTATCTTTGTCAAAAAAAAACCAAAACCCCAAACAAATCAAAAAACCAACCACATATGGTTTCATGAAGAATGGACACAACTGAAACAACTGAACAATGGGGAAAAAATACTTTCTAGAATCAGTAAGCCATACCTGCTGTGTTATCTGGGGTGACTACATTCTGCTGCTCAGCTTCCGGAGCATTATTCAATGTACACTGCTATAAAAATTGTAAATGAAAAATTATTTTAGGACAATTTGACACAATGAACAGCCACTAGATTTGGATTCATGGAGTTATCTGCACTCAAAATATTTTAAAATGTTAAAAAATTTAAAAATATTTTGTCTTACCAATGATTTCCATTTACTTAATTGTGTGTGTATACGTGCATACAGATGAAGAGACCTAGGAGTGAAAACTGAAGTGTTTTTACTCTAAGTGTGCTGACTAAATCACCCAAATGATTTCTATCCAATGAAGTAACTGAGATAGTGAATTGAGATAGCCTTCTCTCTTCTATATAGCAAGAACCAACTTGATAGAGAATTTCTATGACCTTACTACATGTGTGAGTGTGTGAGCAGTCATTATAATCTAAGCACTGTCAAAGATTCTGATAGGCTGCAAACTCAATGACCCAAATGAGTCAAATCTGATTACGACGAATATCACTACAGAGAAGGGTTTTACACGGAGATTTCTAAATTTTGCTAAGTGTACCCATAAATACAAAGAATTGGATACAGGGTTATTTTTTTTAAAAGCATAAAATGAATGACCTTGTGCAACAAATGAGCATGTGACCTTCAGCAAGTCTCCCCACATTTAACAATAAATTTTACAGAAATTGATTATGTGAAGTTCAGAATGAAGGTGGGGGAAAGGCAATTTGAGCACTTTGTCTGTTGGCTCTTTTTAGCAAATACCTTTCAACTCCTCCTTATTCATGCTTACCCTTAAACATCCCAACTAAAACATTTCTCAAACAACCTAACAAAGTCAAAAATTAATTTCAAGTATAAATGTTTAAAAGAAGAGTGGATGGGATCTCCATTCTGTCATTACTAGATTCAAAGAATTTCAATATTAAAAAAATTACTAGAACTAACTGAACATCTACTATTTCATTTCTAGGACCAAAAAATAGGAAATATGTTCGTATTTTAGCAAAATTCTATTATAGTAAAATAACCTGGAATTTGAAAGAAGTTCAGAATAAAAGGAAATACTAGATATTCTTTTACCTGGGCAAAACGAGTCATTACCAAGTTGTGTCCATCATCATCATGGCTAGGAAATTCTCCTGTTGGAGCCTCAGTGAGATTACAGCTAATGTCACCTGAACTGGTGTTGGCTAGTGGAGAGGGGGACGCCATTTGAGACTCTTGAGATTCCTTGTCCCGACTTTCACCTCTGAAAGTAAAAAAAATATGTAAAAATATGTATAAAATCACAGAATTTTATTGCTATAAAGGCCTTGAGTAATTTAGCTTAATTTTCACATTTTAAACTGTTGAGAAAAATGAGGCTCAAAGAAGTTCAGTGATTTTCCCAAGGTCACACAGCCTCTGAGTGGCAAAGTCAGGGTTACAACTGAGGTTCCTTTACTCACAGTTCAATTGTATTTCTGCTATACGATAATCAGTTTTTTTAATAGAAAATCCAACTATTTATTTTGAAGCTATACAAACAATATTTTCATCAATATTGCAGTTTGGAAAACATGCCATTTTACAAATCTTGCTAATAATAGCTGGCTAGCATTATTTAGCACTTTGAAATTTGCAAAGTACTCATTTAATCCTCATGACAAATCTGGGAGGTAGGTGCCATTGTCATTTCCATTTTACAGTTAAAGAAACTGAGTCAGACAGAGACCTGCCTGGCTACTTGCCCAAAGTCACATAGCTAGCAGGTGTCTGAGGCTGGATTTGAACTCAGATTTTCCTGACAAGGTTCAGTGCTCTGTCTCCTGCACCTCTTAACAGCCTACAGAATATAAATGGAATTCCCTCCTTTCACTTACCTTTCTATTTGTTTGACTTCTTTGCCATCATCGGTGCCTTCAAAGCTGTGGAGATCTGTCAACATGCTAGCCTGCTTCATGCCATCTGCCATAGTCTTTGATTCTAGGCTTATATCTTCCAATACTGCTTCTTTGGAAGCTGTACATCCTGTTTCTTTAAAAAACAGAACAAGTCATTCAACATATTGTGCAAGATAAGATAACTTACACTAAAACCACATTCTTGATTATACTCCTACCAATATAACTTACTTAATCAGGAGCTCTTCTAAATAATTCCTAAACAAGAAATACTGATGTATTATTCAGAAAGGGGAAAAAGAATGACAATAGTCAATCACATTATTGAACTCTATATCTAATTAATATATTGTGATATATATTGCTCACTAAACAGAGTCTCACTGGGAACCCCAACCCAGTTTAAACAATTTCATTTTAAAAGCTACATGAAAATGCATCCTGTAAGCAACACTGAAAACCATATTTAAAAGATAAAATTTGACAACTCTCTATATTACTTTTAGTGAATTTATAAGTCACTTCATACACATGTGTTTATATGGTTTTTACAATAACTTTATGAAATGGAAGTATTATTATCTGCCTTTTAAAGGTTAATAAACTAAGGCTCAGAGAAGACTTACTCCCCATCTTAATATTCCACCTCCAGCACTCTCTTGACCACACTACCTTCTTAAAAGATAAAGTGACCCCATTACTTGACAAACCAAAAGAAAACAATATCTAGGTGTCTATTTTTATTTACAGTCTTAAAACTGTAATTAAATGGTTTTTCTCATAAATTATCACAGCCTTGCTGAACATTCCATTCTTTAAAAGGTAAATGCGATAAAGGCAGAACTGCTATTTTGGACATGATGCTGAACAAGAAGAAGGAAATTGCTGGCAAAGTAGAAATTAACCATAACCTCAGAAGGAATTGACCAAGACATCTTAAAAAATGGAGAAGGAAAAGCAAATTTCAAAGAACTCTGAGAATGGACGGGATAAGATGTGACAATCTGATCATTTCAACAAAGGAGGATGGCTTAAAAGAGATGAGATGCATTTAAAAATAAAATGCTCAGAATTAGATCCCCTACCACAGCCTCTTAGGCTGAAGAAAATAAGACAAAATTGAACAGTGATAAATGTAAAGCCATAAAACTTAAGAGTTAGAAGGGATTTCTGCCACCACTTATTTGAAATGGTACCTGACCAAGAATCCCTTTCAAAGAATTCAAAGAGCCAAAGGAAGATCCATGTGAACTGACACAAGATGAAGCAAGAAAAGAATACATACAACTACAACAATATAAATAAAGGAAGAAACTGAATGCTATGTAACTATAATAATCACTTGACCCTAAACAAAAGTGGAGAAAATATACCTCCTTCCCTACTTTGTAGAGCTACTGGATGACTAAGGATGTACCAGGTATATTGTCATATATATGATAATCATATCTGACATATATTGTCAGATATAGCTGATGTATTGGTGTATTTTCCTCAAACTTTTTTTTTCTGCTTTTCTTTTAAAATGTTAAGAAAGGCTTTCTGGATAAGAGGTGAGAAGAAAGCTCTTATCTGGAAATTAAGGTGATATCAAATAAAAAGATTTATCAATAAAAAGTATGATTTTTAAAGTTCTTTTGTAATATTGGGAACAATTGGCATCCAACTTCTGCTTGTTAAAGGGGCCCACTGCCTTTCAATGAAGGACATTCCACTTTTGTACAGATCTAGTTATTAAGTGTTTTTTTAAATGAAACCTACTGCTGTGTCTATGCAACTTTTATCCACTGCTTCTGAGTTTGGATGCTCTGAGGGCATGAAGACAAACCAAGACTGAAAGGAATACAATATATGACCCCTTTTCCACATGACAGCCTTTCTTTATATATATATATATATGTGAATAGCGAGTACTGCTACCAACTTCCCCCGGAAGTTTTCTTTTCTCTAAGGTAAAAATCCCAAGTTCATTCAACTGACCCTCAAGTGGAGCATTTTCCAGTCCTCTCACCATCCTTGAAGGCCTCTTTTCCTCTAGCTTGTTGTAACGGCAAGTAAAATAGGATCTTTTGCTATTTTTGTTTTAGTATGATCAAGAAGTATAATGCCTCCATTTGAATGTGATTAAGGAGGCTCTTTCCTATTCACGGTGGGGCCTGGGAAGATTTGTAAGAAAGTCCACGCCTTTTGTTAATGAGGCACTGGTTCTCAAGGGATGTGATGCCCTCTGGCTGTAAAAAGTGTATAAAGCTTTTGAGGTACAGTTTTATTTTGGGGTTTACTGACTGGAAATGTTTGTTTGGCCAGATGAGGACTCTGGGAAGCCGCTAAAAGAGTCCCCTGGCTTTGAAAACCCAGATGTCTGTGTTTCCCTCTCTGGTAACTATGGTTAGACAGCTGGAGGCCAACTGTTTGTTGAATTCAGGCAGAGGAAGCCATGTCTGTTGACTTTTAATTTCTCTGTATTTTCTTTGAAGTTCAGGGTGTTGACCTCCCCGAACTAGGTGAATGATATACGTGCTTGGTTAAAGGAATGATATACATGTGCTTGATTAAAGTGATAGTTAACCCCTCAAAAGTTGCCTTTCCTTTTATGAAGGCAGATCTAAGAACCTGTGGTAGCAGGCCCCCGTGTATGTAGGGGTACTTACTGTTACACTTGTTAAGGTCCTGCCTTCAATGTAGTATTCAGAATTGAACAAAGTATTCTCCATGACAGCAAGTTATCTATTATTGCCTTCATTCTGGATGCCATCTATGTTTCTCTTATTATACCTAGGCTTCAAAGAAGTAAATAGTCTATGTGGGAGATGCAACTATATGAAAAGGATCTTGGACTCTGTGAACTACAAAACTTCATATGAGTGAAAAAGTTGAAGTAGTGGCCAAAGAAGCTAAAGTCATCTCAGGTACATTAATAGAAAGAGGAGATGATCCCACTGAATTCTGTACAGGTCAAATCACATCTGGAATATTATAGTCAGTTCTGGATACAATATTTTAGCAAAGACATCAATAAGTTAGAATATGTCCAAGGGAATGAGACCAAGACAAAGATGAAACTAGAAACAACAATTAAGCAACTGAGAATTGCAAGCCCCTCAAAAAGATTTAGGAGGAAAGAAATGCTGCCTTTATATATGAGAAAGCCTATAAATGAAAGATCTGAAAACTAAACTAAAGCCAATGGGTAGAAAGTTAGAGAAGCAGATTCCCACCAGATATTAATGTTACATTTCAAATGCTGATATGCCATTAACTTTAAATGTGGGGCCAAAAGCAACTCTATCTCCCACAACACTCACCACTCTGAATGTCAACCTGCTGATCCACAGTTGAAGGAAGACTAGTAACTTTCCGGCGAATATGTCTATCTTTTCCAAGTATTTTACTGATGTTTGGCTTAGGTTTAGGAAATCTGCTTCTTGTTCTAAATGAACTTATCTTTTTATAAGACTGGTCACTACAGAAAAAAGAAAGAAAAATACAAATTAACTATAGATCTTTCCTAAATGCCTTTATATCTTACTGTACTATAAGCATATTAATCTTATTAGTCTAAAACAACTAATTAATTTCCAAAGGCCAAACTTACTAGCAAGGAGTAATAGGTAAGAGAGAAAGTTTGGTTCAATGTTCATAAAATATTCTAACTACTTTAGATAAGGCTAAATAAATTTCAGCACAGACTCAAATATACTACGATATATCATCAATGTGAAATGTTAAGACCAAGAAACCAATGATTTTTTTCAAAATTAAGAAACTAGTATCATCAATACTTATTTTGATTTGTATTTTATGATTAAATGTGCCTCAATACTATCTCATATATTAAAGTAGTTAACTTAAAATTGTGTTGTTAAATGACAATATAATTTATATTTATTTTATACTTCCAGTCAAAAAAACCTAGATCTATAAAGAAAAACCCATGAAATTAACCTGGAAGGTGTAGAATGTTCCTTTATTTGCCCAGGTAAGTTCATTTCTTTTCCAGCATTTTGCTCTTCTAATATATTTTTATTTTCATCCAGTGTTGTAAGCAATGTACTAGGGACAGGTGAAGAGAGAACTTGATGTTCAAGAAGTACTCTGTGGTCAAAGGTCTCTGGGTTAGAAGTGGAAATATGGCTCCTTAAGTCATCTTCAGGAAGCACACACACTATTTCTATTGTATGAAAACAGAAGAAATGAGAGTGACAAGGAGATTTTCAAATGAATTAATTTATTTATAACCAATAAAGCAGTAATTCCACATGATTTGTTAGTCCTCTATAATGAAAAGTTAATTACATTTAAAGATGTGTAACCTTAACAATTTTTATATAATGAAGCTTTAATGTAGCCTGATTATTAGCAGAACAAATATATATTTTGGTGAGACTGGTTTCTAAGGAATCCTTCATGCTGTCCACAACAAAATTCTCTTTAGGTGGATTTCGAGATGGATATCTATTTAAATAACAAACATGATACTATGACAGACTGTATAATTATGCGAGAGTAATCTAATGTTATGTTAATTTAATGAATCTGTGAAGAACTCAGCTTTTATATGCTCTTTTAATGAACCAAAGAAGTATTATAATTTGTAAGAAAATATAATGCATCTTTAAATTACTATTTTTAAAAATGAACAAATATCCTGAGAGCTTGCACAATGTCCAGGAGTCAGAAAATTTAGGCTTTCATCCCAGCTTTGGTGCAAAGCCTTTAATTTCCTTGGGCCTGAGGTTCCACATCTATAATATCAGGTTAGCTGAGATGATCTTTGTGGTATTCTCTAGCTCTAGAATTCTCTACTTCTGGGAATCCATTAACTAAGGGAATGAAGCGCATCCAAGTGCACAGGTACACTATGCAGGTACACTATGCAGGTACTGAATTATAAATAAGAGCACAAGGAATGTCAGGGAGCCAGGCGGAGATGATTATGATGACATAAGTACTTCTGTGACAGACACTGAACAGTGGCTGCTGCCCAAAGCATCTGAGCAGAGACGTGTCGAGCGTAGAGAAGCCTTCTTCCAGAATGGGCAGACATCCCATTTAGAGAAGTGCTAGTTTACATGGCTGATGGTTAGCATACTTGTGGCTACGACTCTACAGGAGATACACACTGCTGAAAAACTACTACATATTACCAGTACAAAAACAACCTTTGACCCAGCAATATCGCTACTAGGACTGTATCCCCAAGAGACCATAAAAATGGGAAAGGGTCCCACATGTACAAAAATATTTATAGCAGCTCTCTTTGTGGTGGCCAAGAACTGGAAGTCAAGAGGATATCCATCAATTGGGGAATGACTGAATAAACTGTGGTAGATGAATGTAATGGAGTACTACTGTGCCATAAGAAATGATGAACAAGAAGACTTCAGAGAGGCCGGGAAGGACTTATATGATCTGATGCTGAGCGAAAGGAGCAGCACCAGGAGAACTCTGTGCACAGCAACGACCACAGTGTTCCACTGGAACTTCGTAATAACGCAAGAACTTAAAAAAAAAAAATCCCAATGGTTTTCTAGGGCAAAATGCCTTCCACACTCAGAGAAAAAACTAGGGAATTCATTTCCAGAATGTAGCAGATCATGTTTGTGTGTTTGTGTGTGTGTGTGTGTGTGTGTGTGTGTGTGTGTATTATGTCTTGATTTGTTATATGATTTCTTCCATTTATTTTAGTTTGTCTACACAGCATGATTACAGTGAAAACGTATTCAATAGGAAAGTATATGTAGATCCTATATAGAATTGTATGCTGTATTGGGGAGGGAGGAGGGTGGTAGGGGGTAGGTGTGTGTGTGGGGGGGGGGGGGGAGTGGTGGTGGTAAAAATAAATAAAATTAAAAAAAAAAAGAAAAGAAATACAACCCCAAATGTCTTAGTAGTAAAAATGATTTTGATACATGAAAGACTACAACTTCATTTTCAGTTAAAATGGTAGAATAGGTTTTTTGAGGAAGTTCTTTCTTTTTTTTTCTTCCAAAAACATATCTTGTTCTTACCTTCAGGACTTGTCTCTGACTGCAACATCTGATGCCCCATTGAAAGTAAAGCTATGGCAGCTTCTGTGCTTCCATCACTGATACCTATAAACCAATTTACCCAATTCTGAATCACAGAACCATGGTAGAAATCAAAGTTTACTTTAATTTACTTTTTAAAGAATCTACTTGAAGATACTCTCCCTCTTCTTTATTATACTACTGTCAACATCTTACAAAGAAACTCTAGAAATATCAAAATGAGACCTGAATTATTTGATCAGTTTAATCCATCACTAAAAATATTATATGCCTTTGAAAAGAAATTTGTTGATAGTATCAAATGACTATCTGCTATGACAATATCCTTTCATCTATGTTAAAAAACATTCTGGGTATGCAGTAGGTCATCCACTTAACTATCAGAAAAGAAGAACACACAACTCTTCTAAAAGAAAAAGAATTCGTTCATCAACATAGTCTTTTGGCTCAGTCTTCTAGAGAGTCCTTCCCCAACTACCATCATCATTCAATCAGTGAGTTTATTAATGGTTACTTAGTTTCTCTATTAAAAGTTACCTGTTTCTTCTTCAGGATATTCAATTGTAGTCATTTCCTGAAAAAGAGGGAAAAAATGTGAACTAAGCATTAATTCAGCACCTTACCAATGGTACAATGTGCCATTAGGCAGTTAGCTGCCTTTTGATAATTCTAAAGCTTAATTTTCTTTTTTTGTTTATTATTATTCATGACATTAGAAAAAAGCAAAACTATTCACTATTCCTGCTTTTCCTCTTTCTTTGTACCCTCGTCCTAGCTATGGCCACAAATTAAACTTCTTTACCCCTTTTATCATTTGTGTCTTTCCTTTTTCATCCTCATAAGCCTCTTTGGACATCTTTCTTGTCAGCTATAACCTAAATAAAAACAAGTCCGAAAATGTCCCTTTTGAAAGGACAGATAGATTGACACATATACTAATATAAAATGAATGTTATAAAGTCTAGAAATATAAATTAAAACCCGTAACTCCAAGTCTTTAATGAATAAGATTAATGTAAAACAACTAATGCGACTTCCAAAAGGCCTGGAAATAAATATATTCAGAATAATTTTAAATTGACATTAATTCAATACAAAGAATTAAAGGATTATTGAAATACTGGGGAAAAGGACCCTCATTTAAAACAGATGAGTGTAATGAATACAAGTGATAGAACTTGCACTAGCATTGGTCAGGTGAGTACCACAGAGCATGTAGTATCTATTCACAACATATTCAATTGTCACGGGTATTATTGTTCTTCTTAATTTTAGGTCATTAACTAGTCTTTGTGTAGGACGATATGGCTCCTGTTATCTCTGAGTGCCTACAAATGAATTAAAGGTAACAAACTGAGGTGTTTACTTACAAGGGAGGCATTCAAATTCTGTTCCTGATTTAGTCCTTCATTTGACACCTTTACATCAGAAAGGGGACGTTCAGGAATAGTAATACATGCTACATCTGGGACATTCACAGAAATTTCAAGCTACAGAAATGAAAACATTCTATTATTTCATCTGAAAGTCTACAAAAATTTAACAATACTAAACTTGACAACTTCATGTTTGACTTGAGAATTTAATTCAACCTCTTCTCAAGAACTTGCTTAGGTGCTAGGGGTAACAGAAAGGATCTAAGGATATAAAAGAACTTTTGGCACCAAATACCACTATAAACTACAAATGGATAAGTGATATGAATGTAAAAGGGTCATATTACAGGCAATTAAACAAACTTCTTTAAATTAAATTAATTAAACTAAAGGACAGTGGAACAAGAAACCTTTCAGAATTGTAGCTGGGAGAGAATTCATAACCAAACGAGGAATAAAGGATATCACAACAGATAAAATAGATAATTTTGATTAAATAAGCATAAAAGTTTTACAAACAAAATCAAGGTAATAGCAGAAACTATAAAGTAGGAAAAGTAAACCTTCTATCAGATATCTCTGATTAAAGGTCTGATAACCAACATATATATGGAAATGACAACACTAAAAGCAATTGCCCAACAGATAAATGGTCAAAGAATGTGAACAGTTCTCTATAAAAAAAGTATCAACAACCATATGAAGAAATTATCAGGATACCCAATAATAAAAGAATTGCAAATTTTAAAAAATTTTCAAATAATACCTTTAAAACCACTAAATTAGTCAAAATTATAAAAAGGCAAAAATAAAGGCTTTAGAAAGGGGTTGAAAGGGCCATAGGAAGAAAGTCATACAAATATACCACTGGCAAGGCTGTTTGATGTTCTAACAATTCTGGAAAAAACTTGGAATCGTGCATGAAAAGTCACTAACCTGTTCAAACCCCTTCAATGCCACTACTAGACTGATATACTGAATGGGCATCAACTGAATAAATTGTAGTATATGTGTACAATGGAGTATTACTGCACTCTAAGAAATGATGACTTGAAATCAGAAATATATGAACTTGATAAAGAATGGAGAAGGCAGAATCAAGAGAATACAACACAAAATGATTTTAGTGATGTAAATAAAAATAATATCAAACAAAGCTGAATGTCACAGAGGGCAGATAACAAAATACACTTTTCTTCTCTTAGAGATTAGGGCGATTATTGGGTGTATTGGGATTCATATACTGGTAGATATGGTCCCTGATTAGGGCGATTAGTTACAAAGGAAGGATATAAGGTGGGGAATATTTTTGGAAAAATGACTGTGGTATAAATACTAAAACAAAACCCAAAAAGCAAATATCAGTAAAACATTTCTTTTTAAAATTCATAGCTTGGTAGGGGGGGTGCAACACATATAGAACATAAAATGTTTGCCAACCAAAACCAAAGTGCCATACTCATAATTAAAGGATTAAAAGATTATAATCCTTACTTAGTATTAGTGATAGCGCACTGGCCAAGAAAATTCCCTTATGATTACCAGTAGTCTTACCTAAACTTAAGTCCCTGACACCTTATTCTCTTTTTTTTTTCTCTGCATAAAGGTGTTTATTGCTGTCCTATTTCATTATCCAAGGGAAAACTGGAAACAGCTAGTTTAGGGAATGGCTGAACAAACTGTGGGATATCAAGGTAATGCAGTCACATCACCATAAACAAGTTCAAATTTGAGGACTGTAAAGAAAAATGCTAAAAACTCATATGAAATAATGCAAAGTTTTTTTAAAAAGCACAACTGGAGGTATTTTAACATACTGACTACAACTACACCTTATTCTCTTTTGTCATTATTTTCTGGCCCAACTCTCCAACCATTTTTTCTCCTCAATTTCCCTACAAATTGTGTGGCCTCTGGGATGGCAGCTTGTATTAAAGAAGGTGGAAGAGAACAAGATTCCCTCAGGGTCGACCTTGGATGCTCCCTTCCCATTAGCCAGATGTCTCTACAGACCATGTGACCTAATAATTAAAAGTAAAAATATCAGCATACTGAATTAAGTACTAGACCTAAACAAGTCATATAAATTCGCTGTGCCTCAGTTTCCTTACCTAGAAAATGGGCATAAACCCTTTGCTATTTTCTTAACCAGGCTATTTTGAAGCTAAAATGAAATAAAAAGTGAAGGTACTTTTTAAAAAAGTTAAGCATTTTATAAAACACAAGGCACAGTAACATCAGTTATACATGATGTTTGGAGAACAGGGTATTCTAAATAATAAAGGTTAGCATTTTGTTTGTTTCAATCCTTTTTGATGAATTAGCTAAAATGTAAATACATAAAAATGTACATATATAAAATCAGCTAAAACATACATATGTAAAAATATCCATTTGTAAGCCCTAGCAAATGGAACACAAATGAAACCTTTCTCTAATGATAATCTATGACAAATTGCTATTCACATCCTAGGACATCAGAATAATTCTACACAGTTCCCAGGGCATACATACCCTGAAACTTCTCTTCCTGTTATCAGGTAACTAATTTTCATTTACTGTTCTTCTCTCAAAAATAATCCAGAGTGCCGAATGTGTACCTGATGAATTCCTGTGCAGTATTACTTAGCTATATTTTGGCAAAATTAATTACTAAGTAAAAGACCAAACTAACCGGTGGCATTTTTACCCCTCAGTATGAACCCTCTTTGCCTTCTTTATTGGTGTTCTCTGAATTTTTAGCAGCACTCAGAAAGATTCTTTTATTTTAGCATCAGTAATCACTTTAATCTCCTTCCTAATTTGCTTTAGCCTTCTTCCTAATTACCTTCCAGCCATTTTCAAGCTTCCATACTTTAACTTTCTAGGGAACTTTTGAAACTAATCATTTGTGCCAATGACCAGTGAAGGCATGCCGCATTGTTACTCCTATGGACATAAATGGTACTCAGTCTCTTGAGCTATTCCTTTACTTCTGGTCAGACCCCAGAACTAAATTATGTCAGTTTATTATATTGCTACACTACTACCATCAAAACCTTGCCAGGTTTTTTAGGCCTCTGGAGTTCTAACAGCCATTAAAATCAGTGGTTCGGGGATTCTTCACTGCAACCCATGAGTCCTGTGATATCTGTGGCTAGATAAAGAGGATAAAGTGGTGAGGCCACGTTTACTGAAGGGAACAGAAAAAATATGATTACGCTGGACCCAGCTATGCCCCAAACAATGTGCTCCAAAAAATAATGACAATCACCAACATGGGTATTTTACATAACACAGCTACACTGGAAAGCTTTGATGCCCATGTGTAAACAGCTGTTCCTCCTCCCAACTCTTCTCACGGTCTACTGTTGTTGTTATTGTGCATGGCTCAAAGAGCTAAGCAGTGCACCCAGGAGTGTACATTTCTTTCTTACTTTCACGGATTTAATTAGCTTAAGGCAACTTAAAAGTTTTTTAAATCCTAAGACCAAAAGAAGAAAATGTCACATAAAAACAAAATAAAACTAAGCAAGAATGTGTCAGGTAATCTTGCATACCTCTTCCATAGTTTCCTCAATTTGGGGAGAAATAGGTTCTGGTGACCTGAGTCCTATAGGTACAAACACTGGGGCCTTGTTGACTTCTTCTGGTGCAAGGTGGTAGTTTTCTTCCTCATATTCAGACTCAAGATCATCTATATCCTCTTCATCCTCTTCCTGAGAAGCTCGGAGAGTCACCAATACTGCCTTTGAGGTCTTAGGTTCCTTCTTGCAAATCCTGCCACGAACACGTTTGGACCCACGTCCTTTGGTGAAATTTTGTTTAGACTTCCGCTGCACTCTCCTGTCGGTACTATCCATCTCACATTCAGAGGTTGAGGAAGTAACTATTCTTCGACCCAGAGAATTTTTCACACAACCTAGTTCTTTTGATTGTTGCACATATCTAAATGATCATTTTAAAAAATATTGTGGTCACTAGACACAAATAACTTTTTAGGGAAGTTTTATTAACAATATTATTTTTTATTAATAAAGGCCACTAATAAGAAGCATAAGTTTAAGTCATTACAACAAAAATTATCACTACCCATTTTAAAGGGTTATTTCCTTGAAGAATTATAATTCAGTTGGTCAGAACTTCCTACTATTATTCTGTATTTTGCAGCAAATTCAATTTTTGATCAACCACATGTTACAACCCATAGCAAAACTTTCACCCCAAGCTAGCTTCTCCTTTCTATGCAAATGGAAAAGAGAATAGGCAATTTGACAAAAGAAGAGAAATGAAGGTAAAAAGGCATTAATCTTAAGGAACTTGAGGACAGAAACCCTGTCCTTTTTTTTTTTTTAAAATTCATAAGGGGGCTATTCCAATCTAATCTCTGTAACAGAAGAGGGTAAAAGAAGATAAAACACTGGCAGAGGTGTATTCTTCTGAGTGAATGGCTTCCAGCTTCATTTATTGGGATGTGCCAGGAGAATGCACCTGGGATACTTTTTTTCACTTCCCCATTCCCATCCTTACTCTACCTATTCTCCTTAGTCTCACCTTTAGTCAGTGGGGCCATTTCCTGCCTGGTCAGGTCCCATCAATATATGTAATGCATTCTACACTAAAGATTTGACCTGGGATGTGGAAATAAAGAATTTTATATTCACTCATCAATAAGGGAGAAAACCCTTATTAGAAAAGGAGATCATAATACAAAAGGACAAGAATAATCAAAATAGAAAAGAAATTTACATAAATAAATAAGGAACCCTTATTTATTATTTATCCTATAAATGAAGCAAATAAAAGGCACTTCTAAAAGACAGAATGTATGTTTAATTTTCCAATCGGAGAAGCTATGTTAAATTAGAAGTAGCTAGGTGGGCATACTGCATAGAGCACAGGACCTGGAGTTGGGAAAGCTCGAGTTCAAATCCTCCCCTCAGAGACTTACTAACCATGTGATCCTAGACAAATCACTTTTCTGTGTTTCGTCATCTGTAAAATGGGGATACCTACCTCCAAGAGTTGTGATGAAGATCAAATGAGGTTAACAGTTATAAAGTTCTTCATAACTGTTAAAGCACGATATCAGGGGTGAGGAGCTTGCAGCCTTGAGGCCACATGTGGCCCTCTAGGTCCTCAAGTGTGGTCCTCTGACTGAATCCAAACTTAACAGAACAAATGCATCTCTAAAACTTGCATTCAGTCAGAAAGCCACACTCGAGGATCTGGAAGACCACATGTGGCCTCAAGGCTGCAGGTTCCCCGCTCCTGCTCTATAAAAATGCTCTTATTAGTGTTAATGTTATTGTTATTATTAACGTTTTATTATGAGACTGTACCTTGGTGATACATTTAGAAAGTGCTCTTCAGTGCCTACACATGAGGCGGTAGCTCCCGGGCCACTGTGACCAGCAGAGCCCAACTGTCTGCCAAAGGAGTCCAGTTGTTCTGACTGACTACATTCTTTGGGCAAGGCAGAGTCTCTGGAATCCACACATTCTTTTCTTGCTGCAATCCCCAGGGATGACAGTAGCTCTGTTTTATCCTTAAATATGAAATTTTTAAAATGTTTTTAAGTATCACAATGGTTTTTTTCTATATTTTGGCATGACACCCTTAATCTAAACTTGTTCAAAAATTTGTTTAATGAATTCATGAATCTTATTAACACTCAAAATTCCTAAATTTCCAAAAAGAGAAGCAGAAGACTCCGAAAGGTATGGTCTCCCTCAGGATCATGATAGAAAAGAACTCACTAGAACTAAGTGGCTCTAAAAAGATTACACTTTTCTAAAAGGTGAAGTCTTACAAAGAAGAAAATAAAATAAAATTATGAAAACACTTAAGATAATTGCTAGTAACAAAAGTGAATCAAAATCTGAGACGTTTCTCAATATATAATTCGACAAGGTACTTTTGATTTAAAAAGTATCAAAACAAAAGACTTTTATATATCTATTGAAACATTATAGCAATATCTTTTTAAAGATATGAAATCAATTAGTGACAGGTAAAAAAAAAAAATCTCACTTTTAGAGACTGGTGAGCATCAGAGTCTCCTTGCTGCAACAACTTATCTTCTACTTTTCTTGTGTCATTTTTATTTGGCACAATCTTTTGTGTTCCAGGTTCTTCTTTCTTTCTGTACACTCTGCCCAAATTTGACTTAGCTGTTTGGAATCGGCTCCTTCTCAACTGTGCTGGGGTGATAGTATGAGGTTTATATTTATCCTTGCTTTAAATTAAAAATAAAAAATAACAGAGCAAAATTAGTGGTAGTAGTAATTGTTTATGGCAACTATTTTTGGAACAAAATTACTCAATGATAAAAAGTTTTAATATAAATGGACTATATAAAAACAGATAGATGAAACGTACCCTATACATGCCAAAATTAATTACAAAACTTAGTCATATTTTAAGTTTTAAACTTTCTTTGATGATATCAAGGCCAAACTCACCTTATCTGTTCATTTAAAACTTCAGTTCTGCTAACTTGCAAATTTTGTTCTGAAACCCCTTGATTCTTATTTCCATGCATACCTTCTTCAGAAGGTACAAC
Organism: Notamacropus eugenii; assembly: GCF_028372415.1. Classification (NCBI taxonomy): domain Eukaryota; kingdom Metazoa; phylum Chordata; class Mammalia; order Diprotodontia; family Macropodidae; genus Notamacropus; species Notamacropus eugenii. Next base: position 463,726,663 of record NC_092875.1, on the reverse strand, counting down.
TTCACTTTCAATTTTAGAATTTGGCTAAAAAACAAAGTTAGGCAATGTTATATAACAGAAGAAAAATAAACACATAGGATTTCCTTTTCCAAAAAGCAGAAAATAACTAGGAATTCTCTGAACCATAATAATAATAAGGATTAAAACTGTGAGTCTTTGCATATTATATATAAAATTTGCTGGTTCAAATTTCTTTAAAAGATTATGACATAAACAATCAACAACCATTTGTGAAATACTAACAATCAAATAATAGAACGGAAAGGAAAAAAGGATTCATTTTCATCTATCTGTAATTTCAGTATGCATTTTTTTAACTGGATTAGAAATTTCACTGGAGACCTGGTAAGGGAACTTCCTCTACCAAGGTAAACTGTATCTTATCTATAAGCTTATAGTATGAGAGAATTGCCTGAGGCACTGAGGTATTCAGCAACAGAAAGTTAGGACTTGAATGTGAGGTTCTAGACTACTAAGCCAACAACTTCTATCCACTATGCCATGCTGTCTTCTCATCAATTTGCTACACTAATTAAAAATGCCCAGTTCATAGAGTGCATCAAGTGTTAACCCAGAAATAATTTGCTTTAAAAATATAATAGTCTTTTGACATGAAAATAAAGAAAAGTTTACAAGCACAAATTTATGCTTTATTTTTAGCTCAAATCAAGAAAGACCAAATGATTTTTAATCTAGTACCTTTATGAGGGGAGGTAGGACTGAAAAACTAGAACTAGATAATACATATTTCTTTAGTCATACAGCTAAGTACCTGCAAAACAGGAGACCCATGTAGTCTTGGAGGGGCTTACTATAAATGTCGTATATACTTGTCCTATAAGCAAACTGACTAATATGTCCCTAGGATTGCTTCTGGATTCTCACTTCATACATTTCCATCAATATTCCAGACATAACTGCAGAAGACTAACTTACAAGGGTGAAGAATTCACTAGCAGATTCATTCATATGTTGTGTTATTCCTTCTTCCTTATCCCTTTCTTCAATAACCCAGCTTCCTGCTGTCCTGCAGTCTCTCCGCTCTGCTTTGCTGATGTTTGGCCTAGGCCTCTTAAATCGACCCCTTGTTCGCGGTGCAGGTTGGATATCATTTTTTTTAATTTCTTGTTGGGAATTCTTGATGCTAAGAGTGTGGGGGATTAGAGGGGAGAAAACAAAGCTATTATTACAGAAAGCTTAAAGAAAGCATCCTAATGGTATAGAACTCTGAATTATAATAAATTACAGCTGCTTAAATTCATAAATGACTTCCTCATATATTAATATTTTCAAAGGCCTGTTAAAGTTAATATGCTTATTATTAATAAATTATTAGTGAATATAAAATTCTTTAAAGAATATGAGCTCCTTGGAAGCAGATACTATCTTGTTTTTCTAGTTTATAGCACCAGAATTTAGCCAGTACTAAACATAAAATAAGCATTTAAATGCCTTTTCATTCATTTTTTTAAGGAAAAACTAGGTTAAATATTTTCCATCCATAAACTACATCTTAGTGTAAAACATCAGGGAATTATGCGATCTTAAGAGCAGGAAATAACTTCAGAGGCCATCTAATACAATTTGTTAACTATGAATCACCTCAACAATATAACCAACAAAGGGAAACATACTATCATTCAGCTTAAGGAAAATACAAATAGAAATTTCTCAAATCTCAAAACAAAATGATTAAATGTTCATTAAAAACTGCTTAACCATAAATGTTTATTTTCTTATTTTTGCTATTAACTATACCAAAAGGTAAATCAAAATTGTTTTCAAATACATTTTACATGACTATAAAAATTAATGGAATTTTTAAAAAGTCTATCTTATTTTCCCTTTCCCCTAGCCTACCAAACAATAATAAAAAGTAAAATTATTTACCCTGTAGAAACAGCAAAATTATTTTCCTGGGCATCTATAAATGAAGACCTCTCTTCAGGTTCACAATTCATTGAATCTAAAAGCTTCTTTGGAGTCTGTTCATTTAAAAGCACGTCTGCTTCCCCCTTTTCTTGAACTGGTTTTTCATATTTAATTGCTGTCTTTTGAGAAGATTCAACTGTATCCTAAAAGGCATATTGCACAAATAAATTAATTATTTTAAATACCAAGAAAGCAACTATAAACACTATTAATAGAAAAGCATTACGGTACTTTAAAAACAAGCTGTCAAATTATTTTTAACTCAAAAAGGTTTTTATTGGTACAAAATGCTCAAATATTCATCAGTGTGAACAATGGATTTCACTTTACATCAAGCATATGACCACAGGAAATAATGGGATTCTGCACTAACTCATGAAAGATAAGCTAAGTGTTTAAAATACACAAATATGTAACAAACAGGTATAATTCTTAACTTTTCAAAGTATTTTCACTTCCACTGTCTCACATCATTATCCAACAACCCAGTGGAGACAGTTTAAGATACTATTATTATCATGTTCAGGTGAAGAAATTGAGTCAGATATGTAAATGCCACATCAATGTACTGTTAGCGATAGCAGCTAGTTAAGAAGCTAGGCATGCTGACTTCATGACAAGCTCTTTCCACATTCTAGTCCATGACTACATCTGTGACTATGCCTCTCTAAGTGTTTGTACCTGAAGCTATGTGGTATGACTGAAAGGACAATGGGAGACTGGAAACATGAGCCATACTGATGACTAAAAGTTTCCAAATATATTTAATATTAAATAGTATCACTTACATTCTGACAAGGGCGGCTGATGTCCTCAATGGGAAGGGCAGCACCTTGAAGGCAGGAAGCAGTGACTTGAACAGGAGGGGCATCATCTTCAGGCGAGAAGGTAACAACTTGAGTGTGGGAGGCACTGACTTGAAGGGAGGAGGCAGCAACTTGAAGGGAGGAGGCAGCAACTTGAAGGGGAGAAGCATCAATCTGAAAGGGGGAGGCATCATCTTGAGTGGGGAAGGCAGCCATTTGAGGGGGAAAGGCATTATTTTGAGGGGAAGAGGCATTAATTTGAGGAGGAGAGGCATTATTTTGAGGGGGAATGACATCATCTTGAGGGACAGAGGCATCATCTTGACGGATGGAGGCATCATCTTGACAAACGGAGGCATCATCTTGACAGACGGAGGCATCATCTTGACAGACGGAGGCATCATCTTGACAGACGGAGGCATCATCTTGACAGACGGAGGCATCATCTTGACAGACAGAGGCATCATCTTGACGAGAGGAGCCAACAACTTGAAGAGAGGAGGAAGTCAATTGGGGGGAAGAACAGACTTGAGCAGGAAAAGCACCAACTTGAGGAGGTGAAGTACTGTCTTGAGAAGAGACATCACCTTGAAGAGGAAAGGCTTTGCCTGGAAGTGGGGAGTCATCACCTTGAAGAGGGAAAGCCTCATCCTGAAAGGGAGAGGCACTGCCTTGAAGGATGGAGGCATTGTCTTTAAGTGGGGAGACTTCAACTTGAAGAGGCGAAGCTTTGCCTAGAAGTGGGGAGGCTTCACCTTCAAGGGGAAAGGCTTCACCTTGACAGGGGGAGGCATCACCTTGACATGGGGAGGCACTGCCTTGAAGAGGGGAGGCGTCATCTTGAAGGGAGGAGGCATTGCTTTTAAGTGGACAGACATCATCTTGAAGGGGGGAAGCACTGCTCTGAAGAGGGAAGGCTTCACCTTGAAGTAGGAAGCCTTTACGTTGAAGGGGGGAGACTTTGCCTTGAAGAGGGGAAGCATCATCTTGAAGGGAGAAGACTTCACCTTGAAGTGATGAGGCATTATCCTGAAGTGAGGAGGCTTTACCTTGAAGGGGGGAAACACTAACTTGAAGGGGGGAGGCATCATCTTGAAGGGGAGAAATGTCATCTTGAAGAGGACAGGCAGTGATTTGAGGGGGAGGACTGTCTTGAGGTGGGAAGGCATCAAGTTGAGACGGAGAGGTAGGGACTTGATGGGGCATGGAATCACTTTGAGGAGGAATGGAATCATCTTTAGAAGAGGCACCAACTTGAGGGGAAGATGCAGTGACTTGAGGTGGAGAGGCACCATCTTGACAGGGAGAGGAATTAACTGCAAGGGAAGAAGCATTTTCTTGAAGGGGAAAGGCATCATCTTGAGAAGAAGAGATGGCATCCTGTTTACAATCATGTTGAATCATAATCTCCAATTTTCCTGTTTCCATTTTCTCCATTAACTCGCATTTTTCTGCTTCTGGAACACCACTTTTTTCAACTGCTCTTCCTAAGTTTGGTCTTGGTCTCTTGAATCGACTTCTCATAAAAGGGGTTTTTTTAACTACAGAAAGCTTTTCATCTTGAAAACATTTGCTTTTGAGAAGAAAAATATTAAACATAAGAAAGCAGTTAATGCTACAAAAGAAACTGATAAGCAAATTCTTTTCTACCTATAGCTAGGATAGGCTCCAGTTAAAAAAAGTCGTCATTTAAGCACCAAACAGGAATTATTAATACTTGTGGGAAAAGGTTAAAATACAGAGAGGACACCTAAAGATGCAAATACTGCTGACATGTCAAGAAGTTGGGGTTGTAAGCTAGCATTTATACAAACAAGTGCCATGAAAATCTACTCATCAATGAAATAAAACTTGCATCACTTAATGAAGCACTTAAAGAATGTTTTTCCATACCTAATAAGCTTTGCTCTGATCTCTAGCTCTCTCTTCTCCCAGAGCTAACAAATTCTAAAAGGTTATTATTACTCTTATGCCTAGGAAAGTTGATCAATCCTGTTTTTTTGGTTTCTTTTTTTACTGTGGTTACACAATCCTTATTCTTTAAAGATCACGCTATTAAATTTTTTCAACCTATGCAAATCAAAGTGGACTGGGAAAAGACCACCAGATGTGGCAATTAAAAAATCCTTGGTAACCATGGAGAACGCAGTTTCATTTGAGTGACAGAAGACAGACTTCAACAAAAGGTTGAGGGTTGAGAGGAAGTAGAGGGGAAGAAAAGTAGAGACAATGCATACAGACAGGTTTTCTAGGAGCAAATCTGAAAAAGAAAAGAGGGTTCAGTAAAGGTTTTTCAAAGATGGGCAAGTGTTGGGCAAGTCTGAAGGAAGTAGGGAAGAAGCCAGGAGAGACACTAGAGAGGAGGAAGGAAAACAGAGAAGGACAGAAGGAGTGGGAGGTGGAAGAGAGAAAGATTAGATGGGGGCAGATGAGATCAAGGGCACAAGTAGAGGGATTATCCTGGCAAGAAGAAAGCCTACTTTATCATCAGAGACTGGAGGAAAAGAGAAGAAAGTAAGGGATGAGAAGGGGTTTTGAGATGAAGAGAAAAAGAAAGCGCTTGCTACCAGCAAATGGACTCAACTTTCTAAGTAAATATTTAGGAGTTAAGTCTTTAATTGTGGGAAGGTTTGAGGAGAAAAGAAAAGTTCTGGAATAGTTCTGTGGGAAGCGATATATGGAATTTAAATTAAGGAAGAAAAAAAGGACTGCCTTGTTGCAATGAGGGTCTAGTTGATGTGAGAGAAAATAAATTTGTAATGGACCTAGTCAACTTGATTATGTAAATAAGAAAGGAGAAGGCAGATGGTCAAAGCAGATTTTCTCCAGGTCCTAGACAAAGTAATGAGGGATGGATAGATTTGAGGTCACAATGAAAGTGAAGATGGGTAAGACATAGGAAGAGAGTAAGACATCAGGGAAGATGGAATGTTAGGTTACAGAAAGATAGAGGAATGTCAGAATTTTTTATCAAAGAAACAGGATACTTTAGAGCAATGGTAAGATCCATAATGTAAATATCTCTAAGCATGGCTGAGGCGGAGTAGAGAAAGAGATGGGATCTGAGGAGACGGAGGAATTGTGAGGTTAAGGATGTCTGAATTAGAACCCATCACTTTGAATGCTGAAGTCCCCTAGGATAATGGCAGGAGTTGAGGAGGTGCTGAACTTCTTCAAAAAGGAGAGAAAACACCTTGGGGGACATCAGATAACAGCCAGCATGACAGTTTCTACTCCCACAATATCTCTCACAATCATCTTTTTCTCTAACTCACAAAGTTGCTACCACTCCACCTCTTAGCTGGACTACTGCAATGCCTCCTAATTGGTATCCCCACCTCTAATTTATTCTCATTCCAATTCATCCTCCATGGAGCAGCCAAAGCTACTGAGCTAGTTAGATCTGACCATGATATTCTCTAATGCAATAAATTCACTTTTATCTCTAGTATCAAACACAGTTAAGCTTAAAACTGAAATAAGACTTTTGGGATATCTTATACAAACTTCTACTTTTAAAGCTCTTTGTAACCTTGCCTCAATCTGTATTTCAAGCCTCATCATACATTATTTCCCTTCCTATACTCTACAACTTAGCCGTGGCCATTGACTTTCCCCCATTTTTAGTGCATTACCTCCTTTAACTTCACAGAATCCCTTTTTTCATTCATTGTTTAGCTCAAGCACCAACACAAGGTTCTCCCTCATCCTCCCAAATGCTAGTGTCCTCCATTTCTAACTACCTTGCACTTATTGTATATGTATTCTCTATATGCTCATACATGTTGTTACCCCCAAAAGAATGTAAATTCCTTAAGAGTAAGGATTGTTTCTTTTTTCTTTGTATCTGCATCCCCAGAGCCTAGCATGGTGCCTGTAACAGAGATGCTTGTTAACTGGCTGACTAGCTACTCCCCACAATCACAGTACTAAATCTTGCCCTTTCTCTTCAAAGCCTTAGATACACTCCCACCTTGCAAACTTACAGAAATGATTTATGGTCCCTATTTCACTACAAAAACTAAGGTCATCTGATGACAACTCCTCAACTCCTTTTCTCAAAATTTCTCAGTATTATTACTCACTCTTCACCAATTCCTGTATCAGAAGACTCAGTATTCCTACCTTTTGCAAAGTTAATCCTTTTAGCTACATCTTTGATCCCATTCCTCCAACTTCCTCTAAGAGAAACATTCCTTATTCCAGAAAGATTCTCTTTTCTCCCTCTCTAATGACTCCTTCCTATTTGTTCACCAACACATTTTTATCTTTTCAGTGCTATTAAAAAAAAAGCACCTTCCTAAATTTAACTCTCTTTCCCTTGGCCAGCTACTATTTCCTTCATTCTCTTTCCTTTCAATGCAAAACTTATTGAAAAAGTTGTCAATATCCAAAATCTCCACTCCATCAACACTCTCTATTCCCACCTAAAACAATAACAAAATGGCATCCAACTGCATAACACTATTGGAATTGACTCTGCCAAGAAGTCATCAAATCCAAATGGCTTTTTTCCAGCCCTTTTCCTTAAAGTCTCTGAAGCATATGATGCTGGACACTGTCTCCTTCTGGATACCACTGGTTTCCCTGGCATCTGTGAAACCTCTCTACTGTTCCTCTTCCAACCTTTTTATTCTTATCTAGTTTGTCATCCTATTTTCACTCCTTCAAAATGAATGCACACCAAGTTCTGTCTTGGTCCTTTTCTTCATACTTGTAAACTGCACACTCATGTTTCCAAACTATCACTCCCATGGAGACAGCTCCCAAGTAGATGTCCAGGCCTAACTGCTATTTTGCACTTCAAATCTACAAATGCTTACAAGTTACCTATTCTTGGTGCGTTTCACCAAGAATTCAAAATTCAGTATGTCTAAAACTCAGCTGATGTTTCCTCTAACCTTTCTGTCAGTGGTGCTAGCATTTACGTAGTCTCTTACACCTAAAACCTTGACATTATCTTTGATTCTTCTATGTTTGTCACCTCTTACCTCTCATCAATTACCAAGTCCTTACCCCTCCTCCTAAACCCTGCTGTAACCAAACTAGTCCAAATCCTCATCACCAACTGCATTGTAAAACTGCTTCCTCTATCTGGTCTTCCCATCTCCACTTCCTGCCTATTTCTGTCCAGCCTTCACACTGTTCCCATATTTAGCCATGTCATTCTGTTCTAACATCTTCAATGGTTTCCATATATCTCTGTCCGGCTTCAAGACAGTGGACAATATGACATCACCATACCTTTCCAGACTGACTTACTTCTCCACCGACACATTCTGTGCTGCTGCTGAACCAGATAACTTGTAATCCCCTCAAAACATACTTTACCCCCCACCACCCTTTTACACAATAGTGCGAATGTTCTTCTCAGTCTTCTGTTGGTGAATTCCTACCCATCCTTCAAAATTAAAAATGTCCCTTTCTTCAGGAAGATCTTTACTGGATCCCAAGTCAGTTATGACTTTTCATATCTAGATCTCAGTACTTCTGTATCTCTCTAAAGCACTTATCATGTAATACTTTGTATCAGTGTTATCTGTATGTATATCACATGGCCTTACTAGACTGTTAGCTTTTCCATAAGGGAATGTCTTGTCTTATTTAAACTTTGTATTTTCTACAGCCCTTGGCTCAAAGCTCTGAACACAGTAGACATTTTATGCTGAACACAGTAATAACTTGTTAAATGTTTTTAATTTATTCCTCCCTCTCTTTATTCGTGTCCCTAAATTTACAGATATTTATCACCAAGAGTTGAGGTAAACTCTAAATCAATAACAATGTTATCTTACTGCTGGCTCACTAGATCTAAGATTATCATCTAAGAATTTCAGCATATTTTCTTGGTTTCCCTTTGTTATGGTCATCTTAAATTTTGTTTCTGTCTTCCAGAGTATCAGAAATCCTATCTAATTTACTATCAACTATGAATTTAAATTTTATTTTCTCTTACAAATAAATACATCCACTCAGATACCTTGTGATGACATCTGAAATCTGCTCCAGATCGGTTGTAGATTGCGTTTCCTTATCTTCTTCACATCCTTCTACAGGGGACATGCAAGAAGGCTTCAGAGGAATTACTGGACTTGAGATTTCCTTTGGAGAAGGAGCTTCTTTCTCAAATGCTTCAACAGGGGGTGGTCCTTCACAGCTTATGATCTAGAAATGACACCTACAATCATCAACTAATGCACAGCCATGATCTCAAGGATCTAAAACTTCCCTAAGTCACTCTATAACCAATACTTTTATGCCAAATCTTTATCCCAGATAAAAAACAATGCTGAAGTTGTGAATTCTTCCTAGCTACACTTTTTTATGTTAAGAATGCTTCTATTCCTTAGGCCACCTCCTTAAAACCCAATCATCTAACAGAAAAGATACATTAGAAAGCACTCATTAACAAAACACATTAAGGATAATGGAAACTTCAATTAATGGAACAAGAACCTTCAAATAAAGGGAATTTTTTTTAAACACTAAGGAATCAAATGATGAGTTAGTATCAGTTTAAAAATAAATCCTCAGAAATATCCTATAATCAGTACAGATTCATTCTAATTCTAATTTCCTATACCTCCTATATCTAAATACTATAGAATGATAATTCACAGAACAAGTGATGACCTTGAGGCATGATAAAATTCTGAATCAGGAAATGTTTAGAGTCTTTCAGACACTGTCTTAGATCAACTTTCTCAGCTCACGGATGAGACAACTAGGATCCAGAAAGAAAGAGACTTGTTCAAGGTAATTTATAGCATTATTTCAGCTGTAGAATGGTATCCAATGGCCATATTATGGAATTTCACAATGAATTTAGTACCTAACAAATAATGTTCCTCCTTCTAGAATCTACATATAACCATCACCACGTTCAAGGATTTCAAATTTCAATGGGAGTAAGGCAGTGTTCATAATACAAATTTGCTAATAACTTTCGCTGAAAAAATACCTAAGAATATTTTTAATAAAGAAAAATGCATAAAACTTACATCTGGGAGGGGAAGAGAACTGAATTCACCATCAGTCTGACGCAAACCTGCCTCTACTTTTCCAGTGACACTTATTTCTTTGGGTGCCTTTTCCCCCGCGCTAATTTTGCCTCTTCCAATTTCACCTCTTCCAGTTGCTTTTCCTATGTTAGGTCTTGGCTTCTGAAATCGTGTTCTCATTACTGGTCCTCGCTTGAGTGTACTTGATTTAATGCCATCTTGCAGACTTTCAAAAACAATGCAAAATCACAAACAAGTTCTTTAGTCTTTTAGTGAAAGCTATAGCAGTTGAGGACTTGTGCTAGAATGTACAGAAACCTCAGAAAGGAAAGGAAAAGAAATATTTTATCTCACAAGAAAACAGTAAACACCAAAAATTCTAGTTCCTGTCTTTTCAAGTGCTTGTGGGAAAGGCTGAAGTAGAATTTTCATCACTGTTCTACAATCTTATACTCTACAAGGTATAAGGAAGAAACCTTAGAGAAATGATAATTTAACAAAACCAGTCATACAAAGGATAAAAAATTAAGAAATGTTAACAAAAAAAAAAGCTTTCAAACCTCCAAAAACTTAAAATAGTAGGTTTCCAAGTTTGCTCATGAGTGAGAATAAGGAAATTTCCTATGTCTTCCCTATAACTGACCACAGATGTGGTAAAAAATGGATTAGTCATTCAGTCCTTCCAGCTAAGCTTTGGAAAAATTATCATGTATAAATATAAAATTTTCAATTACAAACCAATCAATTACAAGTATTTATCAAGCATATATTATGTGGTAAGACCTGGGAGTACAAAGACAAAACTGAATCAGTTCTTGTGATGCACTTACCTCTGATTTTCCTTAACAGTCTCAGGCTCAACTGTTTTTAACTTCTGAGAAATTACATCTTCTTTTTCACTCTTTGAACTACTGTCCCCAACATCTAACTTGCTGAATGATTGATCTTCTGTCTGCATTTGAGCCTTAAGAATAAAAAATGGCAAACATCTTATACTTTTCACATTGTGACTGTTACTCTAAGAAATGTACTTGTTATTTCAATAATTCAAAAGTTTTATTGCTGTGGGTAATTCCTCTATTAATGATGCCTCCACACAACAGTAAACTTCATGAGTTTCTGTGAACAAAAATTCTATTGTCTGAAAACGAGACTTTCTGATGAGTCTTTCTAAATTTACCTATGCTGAGGTCCATGTGCAAAGCAAAACATGTAACCAGGTTTGTAACAGAAGCCTTCTGATGTGAAAAGAATCTACTGGGATAGCCTGTGAGAACAAATCAACTCCATATCACGAAAAGGCATCAAGAATAGGACTTTCAATGGAGGAAAAAAAATACCCAATGGGGAAAAGAACTTCATTTGAAAATCCAGGCTACTGTAGATTTAAAGGAAAAAAAGGCAAGGTATTTTATTTACAAATAAAGTTCCAACATGATTCCTTAAATTTTGTCCTTTCAATACTCCTCTTAAATAGCTGATAACATTTCATATGTCTCTATTTCCTTTTTCCTCTTATTTTGACATGTCTAATGACCCATTCTTATTCCCTTTTTATTAACACACAAAAAGTTGCCAGAACGTTATCCCTTCAAATCATGACCCCCAAAGTTATCTTTCCAAATAATTCTTCATTCAGTATCCTTCCTTCCATATATTATTCAAACAGGGACCAAATGCAATAATGTATATGGTCAGTTATTGCTATTATTATATCCCTAGGGATCACATGAACCATAAGGAGTCACTGCAATACTCCAAATGGTAGCCTGAAAACAAAAACTATTTAAATCTGTTTATAAGGAAGTTGTATTGATCCCTTTCATTTATTACTTTAAATATACTCACATGACTGGTTTTAATAAAAAGGAACTCAACAAAACACAATTACAATGTATATTAAGCACAATTATATTTCAGATGTTAATAAATGGAAAGATGTGTTCCTTAACTTTGATAGGATAGTACTAACAATGACCACTGTATTTAACCAGTTTTGTTGACTGACCACTATAACGAGATCAACAAAAATAAAGATATGACATTTGTACACAGACCTCACAGTTATCATTTCAAAGTTTGATGTCAGACTTTTGGTGCCAATCGATGGTACTTATTGAATGCTCACTGTATATTAAAAAGAATAATAAATGCTAAGACCAAGATAAAAAGATTAAATAATATGAAGAGTAAAGAATCTATCAGGGACGATCAGAGAAAAATTAATTTGATTACACATAAAGGAAATATAATTCAGTTTTAAAAACTTGATTTCTACTAGGTTTTTAAAATAATAGCAGGGAATATAAAATTTTAGACAACAAATATTATTTATAGAACACTGTCAGTCTTAACTACTGACCAACTTAGGAATGCCTCGGACAGCCACACTGGTTTTGTCCCCTAAGTGCTCCAGCTGTCACGGAAGGCATTTATACTGACAGCTGAACCAAATCTACACAATCAGTACACAGGGTATTCCAAAAGTCTTAGCACAATATTAAGCTTTAATAACTTTTCTTGCTGGTTACCACAGTCATCTGATATCCATCAGACTTTCTGTTGTGTGGTTATATCAAAACTGTCACGTATGCATCAAAACCTCATTTCTATGTGATTTTAATTAAGGTTAGGATTACAAATGCAATGCTTTCAGTCACCAAGCAGCAGCTGATAAAAGCTTCTATAAAATTTAAAAAGCGACTAACACAAAACTTGTGATTTTGAATTTTAATCACAAACATAAATATTTTAACATTTTAAACTATTAACCTTTCAAATGTCATTTTTTGTAAGTCTGGAGCACTAACTGAAGTTATTACATCTTAAAGCTGCACTAAGACTTTTGTACACTATAAAATATCTAGTTTCAACTTTATTGAAAGGTTTTACTATTTAATATAAATCTAAAATTAGATTCCGAGGTCATCATAATGAACTTCACAGACATAACAGGCTGACAGAGATTATTTTATACATGTTATTTAGTACAGAAAAATGTCAATTATATCAAAGAAAAAATTCATCATGTATTTGAAAAGGGAAAAGTATTTATCTTTTTAAATAATATTTTACTTGGGTCAAGATTAAAAATTACTTTTCTCCTAAGCAAACAACTACTGCTGAGGCAGGGGTAGAAAGGAAGGGTCAACTGGAAAGTAAGGGCTATTTAAATGAGAGGTTATGGGAGATATCCCTGGAGATCTTTCTGGAATTAAAGACTGGCTACAGATTATGCATAAAGAAGATCTCTTCAAAATTCAGGTAAATTAGGATTCCCTCTTTTTTCTATACTTGGGAAATCTGTTCTGCTAACCACAGGATTTTGGCTTGTTTGTATCATTAGATTAACAAACTATTACATCTGATCTTGCATCAAAGAGTTTTTTTTTTTTAATTAAAAAGAAAAGAATACTTACACCTCTGGTGACATTCGGCTCACTTTCCTCCTCTTCCTTAGTTCCAGTTTTGTCTTCTGCTGCTAGTACTTCTTTCTGGCCAGCTGTTCGACCTATATGTGGCTCTGGTCTCTGCATTCGACCTCTCAGTAACCTCGCTGGTCTGAAAGTACTTGCCTTATTAGTTTCTTGTAAACCATGTTGTTCACTGGAAAAAACAAAAGAAATGATAAAATAAGGGATGTCTTCTCCCTAACACATGATGTGTTATTCAGTGTGTTTTATAACACATGAATAACTAAGACAATTTGAAATATAACTCATTTTGTGAAACATTTTCTTAAAAATTCTTTGTAAAAAGTTTCATTACTATCAATTGTAAAGCTAGAAATGCGTACCCAAACTGATCCTTGTCACCTTTTAAGCACTTCATTCAAATTCTATAAAAAACAAAAACAGAGGGAAAGAGGAAAGGGAGAAAGACAAAGAAGGATGAGAACTGGGGGAAAAGAATATATTGGGGAGGAAAAGTATTCTAGTTGCTTAAAATATGTTATGAATGAACTAAACAGTCTCCAAAAACAAAAGCAGCTAAAAGTTTCTCTGATAAAAGCCTCGTTTCTCAAATAAATAGAAAACTAATTCAAATTTATAAGAACACAAGTCATTCCTCAAATGATAAATGATCAAAGGATATGAACTGGCAGCTTTCAGATGAAGAAATCATAGCTATCTAGTCATATGACAAAATGTTCTAAATCACTGATTAGAGAAATACAAATTAAAACCCTGAGGTATCACCTCATACCTATCAGATTGGCTAACATGACAGAATAGAAAAATGTTGGATGTTGGGTAGGTGAGAAAACTGGGGCAATAATGCACTGTATGTGTAGGAGTTGTGAACTAAACCAACTTACCCAACCATCTGGAGACCATTTGAAACTTAGCCCAGAGGACTATAAAACTGCTATGTAAAAAAGATAAAAAATAAAAGGGAAGGAAATGAAAAGGATCTACATGTACAAAAATACTTATAACAGCTCTTTTTGTAGTGTCAAAGAACTGGAAACTGACAGGAAGCCCACCAACTGGGGAAATGGCTGAACAAGTTGTGGTACATGGTTGTGATGGAATACTATTGTGCTATAAGAAATAATGAGCAGGATAGTTTCAGAAAAAACTGGAAAACCTTACACGAACTAATGCAAACTGAAGTGATCAGAACAGCATACACAGTGACAGCAATATTGCTCTATGATCAATTATTCTCAGCAATGCAATGACCCAAGACAATTCCAAAAGACACATGATGGAAAATGCTATTAACCTCCAGAGAGAGAACTGATAAAGTCTAAATGCAGATCAAAACATACTTTTTTTAATCTTATTTTTATTGGGTTTTTTTTCTGGTCTATTTTCTTTCACAACATGACTAATATGAAAATGTGTTTTGCATGACTGAATATATATAACCAAAGCAAATTGTTTGCCTTCAATAAGGGGGCAGGGAAAAGAAAGAGGGAGAGAATTTGGAACTCAGTATGTTTAAAAAAGAATGTTAAAAATTGTTTTTACATGTAATTGGAAAAAAATAAGTTTTTTTTTTAAAATCAACTTATATTTTGTTTACATGGAGAATTTTTATATATCTCATTGGATCTAATAAGCACACCTAAGTGTGACAGCATTGCTTCATGGGTCCTGATTATCTGCTACTCAAAATGTAGTGACGTAGAGAGAGGCCCCTGGTGGCACAGAGGATAAAGTGTAGAGAACTGAAGTCAGGAAGACTTAAGTTCCAATTATGCTTCAGAGACCTGCTAGTTTTGTGACCCTGGGCAAGTCATTTAACCGGCTTCCCTCAGTTTTCCCAACTATAAAATATGGACAATAGCAACATCTACCTCAGAAGGTCACTGTGTGAGAAATTATAAAGCACTTCGCACAATGTGTGGCACACAGTAGGCACTACATAAATGCTTACCCCCCACTCAACTGCAGATCTACCACTTGGTTCCCTTTGATGCACGTGACACTACTTTTTCTCATGACAGGGAACATAAATTTAGAGTTGGAAGGGACCTGAAAGTCGCCTAGTCCAACCCTTCATTTTACGGATGAGGGAGCCCAGAAAGATGGAGTGAGCTGCCAGGTCACATGGGTGATAAGGAACAAATCCGGGCTTGGGAAACAACACACTCTACTGGTGATGACTGGAAAGAACAATACCAGATAGAGATGCCCTTTTGTCTCTTTTTTTAAAAGTAAATGTTTCTTTCTAAAACTTCCATGCTGCTGTTGTTGTGGAGCTCTGAAATGGTCCATCCATGCTAGAGAACAATTTGGAACTATGCCCAATGAACTACAAAACCATGCATACCCTTGGACCTAGCAATACTACTGCTAGATCTATACTCCAAAGAGATCAAAGAAAAGAAAATAGGACCTCCATGTACAAAAATATTTATAGCAGCTCTTTTAGTTGTGGCAAAGAACTGGATACTGAGATGCCCATCAGTTGAAGAATGGCTAAGTTATGATATATGATTGTGATGGAATACTATTGTGCTATAAGAAATAATGACCAGCATTTCTAAAACATAGAGGGAACTGAGTCAGATTGACAAGAACACAAGTCATTCCCCAATTGATAAATGGTAAAAAGACATAAACAAGCAGTTTTAGAGGAAGAAACTAAAGCTATCTACAGTCACATAAAAAAATGCTCTCAATCACTATTGATTAGAGAGCTAGAAATCAAAATAGCTCTGAAATACTACATCACACCTATCAGATTAGCTAACATGACAAAACAGGAAAATGATACATGTTGGAGAACATGTGGGAAAGTTGGAACACTAATTCATCATTGGTAAAATTGTGAGCTGATTCAACCATTTTGGAGAGCAGTTTGGAACTACATCCAAAGGGATATAAAAATGTACATGCCCTCTGACACAGCCATATTGCTTCTAGGGCTGTATCCCAAAGAGATAATAAAGATGGGAAGAGGATTCACATGTACAAAAATATTTATAGCAGCTCTTTTTGTGGTGGTCAAGAACTGGAAATCAAAGGGATGCCCATAAATTGAGGAATGACTGAACAAGTTGTGGTATATGAACATAATGGAATACTATTGTGCTATATAAGACATGATGAGCTGGTAGATTTCAGGAAAACCTGGAAAGACTTACATGAACTGATGCTGAATAAAGTGAGCAGAACTAGGGGAACATTACACACAGTAAGGGTCACTGCGTACAAGGACTGATTTTGATAAATCTAGCCCTTCTCAGCAACACAAAGACCTAAAACATTTCCAAAGGATTCATGATGCAAAACACCATCCACATACAGAGAAAGAACTATGGAGTCAGAGCACAGAATGAAGCAGACTATTTTCTTTTTGGTTGTTTCATTGTGTTTTGATCTGTTTTGTTTTTCTCATGGTTTCTCCAATTCATTATAAATCTTCTATGCAACATGACTGGTATGTAAATGTATTTAGTAGGAATATATGAGTAGAGACCATATAAGATTGTATGCTGTCTTGGGGAGGAAGGGGGAGAAAATTTAAAACTTATGGAAGTAAATGTTGAACACTGAGAAAAAATAAATTAATAAATTTTGGGGGAAAAAAGTACAGCCTAACTCCCCCCCAAAAGTAATGAGCAGGAGAGTTTCAGAAAAACCTGGGAAGTCAGGACAATATCGTACACAGTAACAGAAATATTGCAATGATGATTATCTGTAAAAGACCCAGCTACTCTGACCAATACAGTAATCCAAAACGATTCCAAAAGAATCATGATGAAAAATGAAAAAAAAAAATGAAAAAAATAAAGGTGCTTCATAACCTACACATCTACACTTAAAATGGACCTTAAATACAACCAGTAGAAACAAAAAAATCAGAAATTGGAATAAGATATGCATTTTTAGATGAGGACAATGTGGTGATTTGTTTTCCTTGACAATGCATATTTACTACAAGGGTTTTGTTTTTCTTTTTTACTTTTAAATTATGGGAAGGAAAGAAAAGAAATACAATTTAGTTGAAAAACAAAAGAAAATGAAAAAATCTGAAGTCATAATCATCCTCCATGAATACTGCCACCATCCCTAAATGCTATTTTAAAAATTATTTTTATTGATACTTACTGAGATTCAGCTTCAGGTGCTTGACTCCCTGTTTCTGTGACTCCCTTTCCATTAATATCAGGAGGGCTGCATTCATCTTTTTCAACGAGATTCTGGAAAATTGTAAAATGTTAACATATTTATACATAATAGTCATAGCAAAATAAGTTTTTGAAATTTGATTTAGTGGCTGAATTTAAAGAACAGAAGAAAATCCTCTAAGTCCAAATATAACGTATAAAAAATCTGACTGTAATATAATGTAGGATGATAGCAACTATTTTAAACAAATACACCAGAACACAGACATCCCAATGAAACTGTTCTTCTAAGGTGGCACAAAAGGACTGTTCAACCAGTATTTACTAAGCACTTACTGTATTTCTAGGCACTGTGTTAGATGCTAAGGACACAAATTTGAGAATGGAATAATCCCTACTCTCAAAGAGTACGCTCTAAGAAGGAAAGCATGATAAGTACATCGTTAAGTATATGACAAATAAATATAAACAGGATACAAGATAACTAAATATAAAATATTCAGAGGTAAGGTATTGACAGTTGGAGCAATCATGAGGTTACATGTAGAAGGTGATGTTTGAGCTGAATACTGAAGTGAGGGCACTCCATGAAGCGAAGGTGAGAAAGCAGTGCATTCCAGGCAGAAGGGGGGAGGCAGGCGGCAAATGTACTAAGACAGGAGATGTTGTGCCCTGACTGAGGAAGAGAGAGGTGGTTTGGCTAGCCTGAAGAATGTAAGGAAGAAGAAGAATTTAGAATGAGGCTGGAAAAACAGGTTGAAGTAAGATTTTAAAGGACTTTAAAAGTCAGAGAACCCTGAAGTTTAATGAGGGGAGTGACACATGGCCCAATCTGTGCCTAAGGAAGTCATTTTGGCAGCTACATGAAAGATCAACTGAGGTGAAGGTGAACTTAAAGGGACCAATTACTTGTGTGAGAAGAATGGATTGGGTATGCGAGATTTAGCAAAGGAAGAAGTAGCAAAAGATTACAGGTTTGGGCGAGGAAAAGTGAAAAGGTGAAAATAACCCCAAGACTATAAAGGTAGGAGATTGGAAGAATGGTGGTGCCTTTGATAGAAATAGAGAAATCTGGAAGAGGGGTGAAGTAAGGGAGGAAATTGTAAACTTTGCTTTGGACACTGAGTTCAAGATGCCCCTAGGATATCAAGGTTAAAAAGTCAAATAAGTAAAAGATTAAAGTTCAGGGGAGAAGCTAAGACTGAATATATAGATTTAAGAGTCAAATTCACAGATATGATCATTAAATCCAAGGAGCTCCCCAAAAGGGGGTAAAAGGAAAAGCAGGTACAGAACAGAGTTTTAGGGGAATATACAGTTTTAGCGAGTGTCACAACAATGATCAATCTAAAAAGAAGAGAGAAGGAGAATGAAGTTTCACAAAAATCAAGAGGGGAAAAAATATCCAGGGGCAGAGAGTAGCAAACAGTGTCAAATACGTTAGAGAGGTGAACAAGGAAAAAGGGCTGTGAAGAGACAGAACAAACAACAAAGAGATTGCTGTTAACAATGAAAAGAGTGATTTCAGTTGAGTGATGAAATCAGAGGACTTCAATAACAAGTTGCAAAAGACTGAATCTCCAATTAATAAATGGCAAAAGTATGTGATTTTCCTTTGCTTTCCCCAATGGGAATAGGGGGAGGGCAATGGAAAAAGAACATAAATGTTTGTCAACGAAAAAAAAAAGATCGAGGAGATAAAGGGAAAGGAAATAATGGTAAGGGGTATATACAATTTCTTCAAGAAAAAAATGAGAAAGGGGGAGGAGCCAAGATGGCAGAGTAGAAAGATACACATAGGCTAGCTCCGAACCCAGAGCCCATAAAATACCTGTAAAGAAGAACTCCCAACAAATTCTGGAGCAGCGGAAGCCACGCAACAACGGAGTGGAGGAGATTTCTGTTCCAGAGAGTCCTGAAAAACCAACATGAAAGGTCCGTCACACCCTGGACCTGGAGCAGAGCCCAGCCCTGCCTTGGCTGCGGCACCAAGAGGAGCAGATCCGAGCAGGCTTCAGGGACAGAATCTCAGGCAGCCACGCAGGTCCCTCCACCCACAGACACCAAAGATCAGTGAGAGAGTCTTTTTGGGTGGCCGAGAGGGGAGTGGGGTATCCCCATGGCTCGGGCCCCCTCAGGAGGCAGCAGTGGGGGCAGCGGTGGACAGGGGCTCCCAAAGCAGGCAGGAGCTCGGATTCATAGTTGAAGGTCTCCACATAAACCCTCTGAGGGAACTGAACTCCTTGGGGCGGCCCTGCCCCCCCCCCAGCACCTGAACTTAATCTCACACTGAATAGCAGCCCCACCCCCGCCCAAAGCCCTGAGGCTGGGAAGCAGCATTTGAGTCTCAGACCCCAAGCATTAGCTGGGCGGATCTGGAGGCGAGGTGGGTGTGGAAAGGAAACTCAGAAGTCAAGTAACTGGCTGGGAAAATGCCCAGAAAAGGGAAAAAAAATAACACCATAGAAGGTTACTTTCTTGGTGAACAGATATCTCCTCCCTTCCTTTAAGATGAGGAAGAACAATGCTTACCATCAGGAAAAGACATAAAAGTCAAGGCTTCTGTATCCCAAACATCCAAAATAAATATTCAATGGGCTCAGGCCATGGAAGAGCTCAAAAAGGATTTTGAAAATCAAGTTAGAGAGGTGGAGGAAAAACTGGGAAGAGAAATGAAAGAGATGTAAAAAAAGCATGAAAAGCAGGTCAACACCTTGCTAAAGGAGACCCAAAAAAATGCTGAAGAAAATAACACCTTGAAAAATAGGCTAACTCAATTGGCAAAAGAGGTTCAAAAAGCCAATGAGGAGAAGAATGCTTTCAAAAGCAGAATTAGCCAAATGGAAAAGGAGGTCCAAAAGCTCACTGAAGAAAATAGTTCTTTCAAAATTAGAATGGAACAGATGGAGGCTAATGACTTCATGAGAAACCAAGAAATCATAAAACAAAACCAAAAGAATGAAAAAATGGAAGATAATGTGACATATCTAATTGGAAAAACAACTGACCTGGAAAATAGATCCAGGAGAGACAATTTAAAAATTATGAGACTACCTGAAAGCCATGATCAAAAAAAGAACCTAGACATCATCTTTCATGAAATTATTAAGGAAAACTGACCTGATATTCTAGAACCAGAGGGCAAAATAAGTATTCAAGGAGTCCACAGATCACCTCCTGAAAGGGATTCAAAAAGAGAAATTCCTAGGAACATTGTGGCCAAATTCCAGAGTTCCCAAGTCAAGGAGAAAATATTGCAAGCAGCTAGAAAGAAACAATTCAAGTATTGTAGAAATACAATCAGGATAACACAAGATCCAGTAGCTTCTACATTAAGGGATAGAAGGACTTGGAATATGGTATTCCAGAAGTCAAAGAACTAGGACTAAAACCAAGAATCACCTACCCAGCAAAACTGAGTATGATACTTCAGGGGAAAAAATTGTCTTTCAATGAAATAGAGGACTTTCAAGCATTCTTGATGAAAACACCAGAGCTGAAAAGAAAATGTGACTTTCAAACACAAGAATGAAGAGAACCATGAAAAGGTGAACAGCAAAGAGAAGTCATAAGGGACTTACTAAAGTTGAACTGTTTACATTCCTACATGGAAAGACAATATTTGTAACTCTTGAAACTTTTCAGTATCTGGGTAGTTGGTGGGATTACACACACACACACACGCACACACACAGAGACAGAGAGCAAAGAGTGAATGGAATAGGATGGGATCATATCTTAAAAAAAGGAAATTAAGGGGTGAGAGAGAAATATATTGGGAGGAGAAAGGGAGAAATGGAATGGGGCAAATTATCTCTCATAAAAGAGGCAAGCAAAAGACTCTTTAGTGGAGGGAAAAAGAGGGGAGGTGAGAGAAAAACATGAAGTTTAGTCTCATCACATTCCACTAAAGGAAGGATTAAAATGCACACTCATTTAGGTATGAAAACCTATCTTACAATACAGGAAAGAGGGGGAGAAGGGGATAAGCAGGGTGGGGGGGATGATGGAAGGGAGGGCAATGGGAGGAGGGAGCAATTTGAGGTCAACACTCTTGGGGAGGGACAGGATCCAAAGAGAGAACAGAAGCAATGGGGGGCAGGATAGGATGGAGGGAAATATAGTTAGTTTTACACAACACGACTATTACGGAAGTCATTTGCAAAATTACACAGATATGGCCTATATTGAATTGCTTGCCTTCCAAAGGGAATGGGTGGGGAAGGAGGGATGAAGAGAAGCTGGAACTCAAAGTTTTAGGAACAACTGTCGAGTACTGTTCTTGCCACTAGGAAATAAGAAATACAGGTAATGGGGTATAGAAAGTTATCTGGCCCTTCAGGACAAAAAAGAAGATGGGGACAAGGGAAGGGAGGGATGATAGAAGAGAGGGCAGATTGGTGATAGGGGCAATTAGAATGCTCGGTGTTTTGGGGTGGGGGGAGGGGACAAATGGGGAGAAAATCTGGAACCCAAAATTTTGTGAAAATGAATGTTAAAAGTTAAATAAATAAATTAAAAATAATAATAAAAAAGAAAAAATATTAAAAAAAGAAAAGAAAAAAGAAAAAAATGAGAAGCTATGGGGTGTATCTTGCTGAAGGTTTTTTAAAGTTTAGAGGAGAACTGGATGCACTTAAAAGTCATGGGGAAAGAATCAGTAAAGAGGGAGATGGTGAAGATAGGAGAGAGAATGACAGTGGCAGTGACTTGATAGAGAATATGGTAAGGGATGGGATCATGGGTACATGTAGAAGGATTGGCCTTGGCAGGGACTTTATTATCAGAGAGTGGAGGAAAAGAGAGAGGAGGAGATGACATCAAAGGGTTTGAGATCAGAGAAAGACAAAGAGCCCACATGACCTCAATTTTCTCAAAAAAGTGAGTATGAAGGTCCTTACTCTGTAAAAGTAGGGGAAACTATGGGAAGCTTGAGGAGAGAAAAGAAGGTTTGGAATAGTTTGGGGGAGGGAGGTGCTGGGTAGGGAAATGAACAGAGGAGCAATAAAAAGTCTGCACAGCCACAGTGAGGGCCTACTCAAGGCTGAAGAACGCACATTTGTGATGGACCCGGTCAGAACAGTGGTTACTATAGTTTCACTCAGCCGCAAGTGAGAAGAGGAAGAAAGGGAGCGTAACCTATGGCTGAGAAAGAGGTGAAGGAGTGAGATCACTCTGTATCATACTAGAAAGCAGAGTGCAACTGCAAGGTTTAACTATAGGGCTGAAGAGGAGAAAGAAATAAAGGGAAGTCAGAGCAAGCACAAAGGCCTGACAAAGTACCACATGGTGGAGGGGCTGGGGTTTACAATGAAGACCAATAGGCTTAGGAGGAGTGATGCTTAAGAAGAGACAGAATGATAAAAACTTATGATGAGAAAGAGGAATGTCATCCAAATGGTGACCATCCTTCCTCATGATGGAGGTGGTAGGGAGGTCATGTGAAATGGGAAAACTGAGGAATCAAGAGGTTAGGAAGTTTGAGGCAGCATCAGTATGAATGGTGAAGTCCTTAGTACAGGGTATGAAATTCTAATGGCTTTAAACTGCAGTGAGACTTTTGGGATCTGTGCAAGATCAAGAAGTGGAGAGCAGAAGAAGACAGCTCAAGAGGAGAGGAAGACAGTGGTCCAAATGCTGAATTTCTTGAGAAAGGCACAAGAATGTCCTGACGGTCCGTACAGAAGAGCCACCATGATTATGCAGGGCAAAAGAAAGATTCAGTCATCTCGATTTTAAAGAAGAGGCTGCTGAGTGATGGTGATAAAGATAAAAGTCTGAAAGTGTCAGTGGGGAAGCACGCACACACACACACACGCACGCACACATGCATGTGCGCGCGCGCACACACTCACACACACACACACTCACACACACACATACACACACACAAAAAGTTGGAGGGTTCTAGGTATGAAGGAAAGTCTAGCCAGTGCTGGAGACAAAAGGCAGGGATCTAGTGACTGGTTGGGAAGACAGATATTGGTGAGAACCAAAAAACAGAAGTATAAGAAAAAGAAGTTCAGAATACAGGGAAACTGGATATTATGGAAGAGGAAATTCAGAGGACATGGGTGGGGGAGAAATGAAGAGGATGAGGAGATGAGAGGATAAAGTAGGCACCGGCAGTGCAGACTGCTCTGAGGCAGTGTTTAAGTAACACAGGGATAGCTTAATGAAAAGCAGCAGACGGAAGATGATTTAATACTGATAGACTCAAAGAGGGGGGTATTTTCTGGAAATGAAACAGGGCTATTGGACCTCAGGAGCTCTGTGTGATCCTCCAGGCTTGGTAATGATGATACCACTTCTCAAAAACATTCTTGGAAGCACATTTTCAAAAAAGTTTTCAGAAAAAATTCACAAGCTATGTAACAAATACCATATTTCCTTTAAGAGTAGCACATCTATCTCCACTTCAGATGTCTAATCTCATTTACAATTCATTTTTACACAAAAACATTATTATTTAAGTTTATCAGACTTTAGTCAAATTCATTTTGCGATATTTCCAAAACTCATATCTATCCTCACAGGACAAACACTTGCTAACATTATAGATATTGGGAGTTTCAAAAATTACTTCAGTAATGGCAATATCATTGAAATAATACAGTGATTCATTTGGAAAACTTTATCATTTGGGTTTATAAATTCTAGTATGGTGGTTTAAAAATACACAGTATTACACCATAGTCATACTTGATGCACTTTAATCAACCATTTGGAAAAAAAATTTATACTTTATTTACAACTTAGTTTCTCCCTACTCCATACCTTTTCAACATTTCCTGGAAGTTCTGGAAACGAATTTTTGCTCTCTACTTCAATCTTATTTTCAGTAGGTTCTGCTTTCTTTCCAAACGGTCCTAACAAGTTGGGTTTAGGCCTGAGAGGACGCCCTCTCACTTTGGGTTTGCTAGTATCGGTTTTTTCAGCTTCCCTAAAAAAAAAAAAAAACAAATAGCATAATACTTAAACTATGTTCAGACTAGAGAGTCTAAATATGGTCGAAGACATGTAATCACAGAAAATAATGCTAAAAACAAAGTTATTATAAAAGAGGTAGCCTACTGAAATATGGTCTTGTTTTAAAGAGGCACAAGATTGCAGAATGAGTACCTGACCTGATCCTTGCTAGCTGTTTGACCCAGGAGAGATCACTTAACATCCTTGAACCTCTGTCCTCTAATTGGTACAAAATGGATAATGATACTCAAATTACCTCAAGAGTGCTATTGGGAGAAAAGCATTTGGTAGCTAGTGATAGTTAAAAAAAAAAAAAGGAAATAAAAGGAAAAGAGGAAGAAATAAAAGAGGGTGATTGAAACACCTTAAAAAATGCACAGAAGGAAATAAAAGGTCAGAGAGAAACCCAATATGCAGGACAGTCATGACAGTAACATGTTGAATTTATGACATACTTTTTTAAAAAAGGCATATGTATTTGTGGTTTCACATATAATCCCCTTTTCTGTTCTATTTTTTATATGGAAATGTTCTCTTTTTTAGTGTTCATCAAAATTAGAATGAAAAAATATAGCTCTAAAGACTTGTAAATGATTAAATTCTTGAGTTTTTATAAAAGGTACTCTATGGGGGCTGCTTTAATCAATGATTCATAGCTTCTACTTTTTAATTAACTGAATGAATAATGAAGTAACTCTAAGTCCCTATTGATATCAGGTTATCCATATCTCCTAAATTACATCAAGTGCCAAATCCTCTTTGGTTAAATCCATGCAGTACAACAGGTTGGTCTAACCATCCATGTGCAAAAAAAAAAAAAAAAAAATTTGATGCATCAAATATGGAAAAGAAGTGCATCAAATTAATACAAGCATACAGACAATAACAACATAGGTACTGCTTGACCAAGAGTAGAGTGCAGAAGAGAATGAACCACATTCAGGAAACTGTAAGGGGTTTTCAAGGGTGTCAAACTGTGGGCTCCCACTAAGGCCCTGCTCCTTCCTCCCATTGTTTCCCCAGTGATGTTACATAGCTACAACAATGGAACACCACAAATCCCTAAAATGGCAAATGGAAAGGTGCATTTTAGACATAACTAACTTGTGCCATGTATCTCACCAACAACACCTTGAAGAAATGGCATAAAAATTCCACTCATTCATGTGAGTGGAAAAGGGTGTAGGCTGCTCATCTAGTAAGAAAGAAAACTGACTGACCAAATAGTACAATGGTATAACTGGGATAGTAAAAAAGAGGAAGGTCTCAAGTATGTTGCCTAGAGAAACAATGTAGCACTAATGAAAAAAACAGAAAAAGATGAAAAGATCTCAAAAGATCATGATGTGCACTGAGGGAAAGAATGACCACATGGATGATGTCCTCAGTCCTATGAAACCTATGAAAAAGTAAAAGTGAAAACTGACACTTGACTTAATTTCTTATAGAGGCACTGTCATAATCAGTAACTTACTAGGAATCATACACCTATTCTATAGTATCTAAAGATAAAAAGTTAATGGCAGAATGCCATGTTATTAATACTCACTTCATGGCAAAAGAAAAGTGCACTGAACCTAACCCTTGGAAGTGTCATGCACATTCAACACACCACTTCTCTTCCTCCTACAATTTCATCTATAAAAGATACTTACAGGAGTTTAATATTAGTATCACTAATTTTTCCTCCTACGTTGCTGTCAACTTGAACAATCTGAGTCAATTCTTTACTTTTGGCTTTTGAAGGAGACAAATCTAAAGCCTCTGGTTCAGAGGACTCAACTGCTGTTACTGAGGTGGCAGTATCATCTTGAATACTGAAGAAGAAAAGCATGGTGAAAGAGATATGATAGTGTTACACTTTAGCATGTATAGATATCCAGAGGTCTTCACAGCAAAGAAATTCTAAGAAATGTACAGTTCACACTTGAGAAGATGATCTCACACATTACTTAAGAAATTCAATCTGATATTGTGTTGTTCCTTTGGCTCCTTTGTACAGCATTTTCACTGAATAACATTCAAAGTTGTTTCTAATTAATTCAATTTGAAACAGTATTTCCTAATATTAACATTCTTTTAAAAATATTGGATAACAATGTCTATCACAATCAAAAATTTACATAGGCTTTACAAACAATTGGAAAGGAAGAAAATTAAATTAGCTTTTAAGATTGGACAAACTGAAGTTATTAAAGACAACCTACATATTATTTGCTTGAACAGAAAGTGTACCTGAAACTCATTTGCAAAGAAAAACTTAGTTTACCTAAGTATATTCTGAAAAAGCCCATCTTCAGAGTAAGCAGCTACTATAAGTTAACATAATAAGCTCTGCTCAAGAGAGACCCTAGGAAGTAGCAAAATGTAAAATTATTACTTCCATAAGACTGATGTATATATACAAAATATATACAAAGTATTTGAAGTTATTCATTCAAGGTTAAGTTGTCAGCATTATGTGTAGTGGGTGACCAGAAAGTAATATGGCTGTTTTCACAAGCCAAACAAACAAAAATCAATGTTTATCTGATTTTTAATTTAAGAGATTCAAACCAAAAGGCTAAGAAAAAGGAATATACTGAGTTGGCCATTGGTGGGCTGCAACACATATAAAAGAGTATTAAATGATAGAAAATTCCAGGTGGTAGGTGTCATCTCCTTCTAGTAATAATACCAGGAGATACTTTTGGAGGAGTAGAGTGAACAGTTACAGTTCTAAACTTACATTCCACTCACTGAAAACAAAATGCAATCCAATACTCCTGCTTTCCAAGTCAGGTGGCTGTGCTGAGACCATCAGATTTTGTTTTTACTATACACTAATTTCAAATGATTAAAATAACAAACTATACCCATAAGCCCAGCAGAATCCCAGAGAACTAGGAAGGCAGTGAACTTGTAGAAAAGCATTCAAATTACCTTGTCGAAGAGATGTGCTCAGTTTCATTCTTATCATTTTCACTTGGTGGTATGCAAATTATTTCATCTAGGTTTTCTAAATTGGAAACTTCCAAGTCTTTATTACATTCATCCCCATTTAATACAGTTACCAAAAGTTGACATTTCTCTATTAACAAACAATGATACAAAATGAATGTTATTTTCAAAATGCAAGAAGAGAAAAATTTCTCAGTTTTCTTTAACAGGACAGCCTCTTCTGATGGTGTCATCAAGAGTATAAAAATCTTTCTAAGCCTATAATTTGGAAAATACTCAATATTCAAAGATTGATTCAGTAAATAAATTTTTTGTATTATCACTGATTGATTACATGTAAGCCATCATACCAAGACTCTCTTAAAATCTAAAAGCAGATATTATACTATAGTGGAAAAAGCATTAAGTTGTCTTATTAAAAAACACAACTTCAAGTTACAGATCTGCTGTTCATTAGGTGTATGACCATCAGTACGTCACTTAACATCTCTGCATCAGTTTCCTTATCTGTAAAATAAGGATGATACTTGGCTATCTACCTCAAAGGGCTGTTAGGACATATATGTAATCAGGCAGTGCGTGTCAGCCACTCGGCAAACCAAAAAGAATAACATAACTGTAAGGTATTAGTGCTATTTACCTGGAGGCAAACGCTGACTGTGTGTGTCTTGACAGACCAACTATAGTTAAACCAGGGCCAAATTACTCATGATTCTTCTGATCTCTTCCCTTTAACTCCTCAGTCATCTTAAGCTATGAAATTTTAACTCACAAGGGTGGAAACAATGTTTGCTCTACACCAAGTACTTTCACATTCCCACCTCAACCGCACAGCAACCGATGGTCAAAAACATGTGAGTTTTAATAAGCATTATTACGCTACCAATAAAAATCATCTCCTAATGCCATCCCCGTCAAAACAATAAGTAACTTGGACACAATACCCTGAATATAAATAAATCAACCCTTAATAGGTGTTATTTCAGTGATTATTCAAAAGCAAAATATAATCAAAAAGTGCAGGTGCACAATAAGTATTGCATAATCTTTAATTTTACTATAGATTTCTACTAAAAAATGTCACTTACTCTTATTTGGCTTTTCTCCTTTAGAAGTATCTGAGGGGTCAGTGGCCTCTTTTGAAAGATTTTCTGCTTCTTGTTCATCGGTGTCATCCTTTTTCTTCCTTTTCCGTTTCTTTCTATTTACAACAGACTCTAATATAGTTTGTCCTGATGTATTCAAAGACTGGTCATTCTCTTTCTCGACAATCTCAGCATCCATTTCAGTTCCTTCCATGTCTGAAATTCTAGCATTCAGAGAATCATCTGGATCATCATCCACTTCACCACTGGCAACTCTATTTACTAAAAACAGAAATATCTGTAAATTTTTTATTTTCATTTTCAAATGGTAATTTTTTTCAGACAGGCTAACAGCCAACTTTAAAAGAAAAGACATAAAGGAAAAACAATGAAATGAACATAAATAAAAATGAACTAAAGAGTATAAAAAGTACAGAAAGGGGAAAGAGGATAAACAGAGAATTAAAAACCAGATCTTCTCTACATCAGTGAACACATTTTGCACTCTGGAATTACATTCTGGAAACTCGCTCCTGTTCTTAAGAGCAGTCTTGATATAAAATAAGTTGCAGTGAACTGAGGTTTCTTCCAGATACAGATCTATGATCCTATGAACTGAGAAAGCTCTAAAAGGAACTAAGTAAATCATAATTATCAGAATTATTTTTAAATTTATTATTGCAGAATTGATGTTCCTTCTTTCCCATACAGCATAGATGGCAAGTAAAAAATAGCTAAGAACTACATGCTATGAAATGAAGTACGATGTTCTCAATACTACTTCCACAAAGAGAGACAATAAAGTGGAAGAAGCACCCAAGAAAACTTTGGCTTTTGCCCTAACTCCATCACTGACTAGCTGGTTTGACCTTGGTGAAGTCACCTGAGTTCATCAGCCTCAAATTCTTCAGGTATAAAATGATTATTAAATAATTTTCTAGCTCTAAGATTCTATATAATTCCATTATTTCAGTAGTATATACTATGTAAGGAGGATTTAAAGGACACAGTTAAGAAAAATGACAATATTTATGCTTATAGACCAAGAAGTTTATGTAGAAATAATTTTCCAACAAAAACCAAAATTGTCTTTTAGAAGCCAGTAGTACTCAAATGCATTAAAAGCATAAAACAGATCATCTAAATTAAAAGAAAATTAGATTTCTGTTAAAAAATAGAGTCAAATACAAAATAATTAAAGATTGCTTTTACACTAGAAATCAGTACTGATGTATTATGATATGGTGTTAACTATATAAGCATACATAGATAACATATACCACCCAAGATACTCCAGGTTTTTTAGAATGCAAATATAGAATGAGCATGTATGTGTGTATATACAATATATATATACATTATGTATGTATATATGTACATGTATGTGCATATGCGTGTGTGTGTGTGTGTGTGTGTGTGTGTGTGTGTGTGTGTAACATTGATACAGTATCCAAAAACTATTTAGGGAACAGCTCCCATAAAGACCTGAAAGAATCGAAATAACTATGAAACTGAAGAAAAATCAATTACCCTTTAGTTGAATACTCTGATGTTCTCAACTTACTGAATCACCTATAAACCTCAAAAATTACTGAGAATAAATATGCAACCAAATCAATACTATTTCACACTCTCATTTATAATAAATACCATTTTGTTTTTTTCGAGGTCTAGAAGACTTCTTCTCTTTTGCATTTTGATTTTTAACAGTTTTCTGTTTTCTTTTCTCCTCTTCTGCAAGGACCTTCTCAAGCAAACGAGCAAAGAAATCGAAGTCAAAGGGGCGTTTCTCTTCTGTCCAAAATAAAATGCAAAAAAAGTTTCTGGTCATGATTTCCAAAATATCCTAAGACTTAGGATACATATATTATCTAATGACCTCAGAGTCAAAAAGTCTACCCAGCTCTACCTATCCTCCTGTTACTATCACCTTCTAAAATAATACATGGGAAAAACAACCTAATAATGACAAAAATCAGCTAGGTGGCAGAGGAGTTAGAGTGCTGGAAGTCAGGAAGATCTAAGTTCAAATTCAGGTTCAGATACTTATTATGTGACCCTGAGCAAGTTACTTAACCCATTTGTCTCAACTTCCTCATCTGTAAAATGCTAATTACAAAAGTGAACCTACCTCCCAATGTTGTTATGAATACCAAATGAGATACTACTTGTAAAGCACAATGTCTGGCATATAATAGGTATAAAAGCTACTTTTTGTTAATTACTGCTACTAATACAACCACTACCACCATTATTATTATTATATCCCTTTCAGCAGCACTGGGAACAACAGACAAATGAATGGAACTGCAAATCATCAAGGAATGCATCCAAAGCAGTGGCATTCAAAGAATCTATAGGTAGATCTGGAAAGGACAACAAAACATTCTGATCCAAATTCTGTGCCAGTTTTGATGCTTTATATATTACTGTAGATAGTCTGGTCAGAGGCGAGTCTTAGAAAGTGAATCTGACATAAGAAAAAACTTGGTGCATTGAGAAATCAACTACCACTCTACATTGTGATCAAATCTTCAATACTGGACATCTTAGGTCATTCTTAGGACTAAACCTATAATATCACAAAATCTATAATCTTATGAGTATATTCCAAAAGTTCCTGATATGCTCTGTTGCAAACTAGATTGAACCAGACGATCTGAATGTGAATCCCAACTTTGCTATTTACTATAACTGTACGTCAACCTCTCTGGGCTTCAGATCCTTATCTGAAAAATAAGAAATTTGGACTAGATGCAAAATAAAAGTCACAGAAAAATGTGCAGGTTTAAAAATGTTAATTTTCTGTTACAGATTTGGATCTAGAGAAAAAATTAACTTAATATAGTTTATTGACTTCTTTTCACATCATAGTCATTTCAACACCATCTTCTGAGAGAATCCTCCCTTGTGATAAAGAAAAATAATTAAGCAAAAATAATTGATAAGGAAACTTGTTCTGACAATGTATATAGTACTCTGTCATATCTGCCTTCCATCTGCCTCAAGGGAAAAACATATTTGTTATCTGTGCTATAGTTCACTGGTTGCCTTCCTTTTACTGATCTGTTAACTTACACTGCTGCAATGACTGCTTTAATATCATTCTTTAGGTTCTACTTATTTCATTTTGCATCAGTTCATACTAATCTTTCTGTGTTCTTCTTAATTCCTTATACTTATGCATTATTCCCTACAGCACCAAATTAATATTTTTTCAACTGTGGCAAATTTCACAAAACTTCCAAGTTGGAATAGACCTGAGATCACTGAGCAAAACCTGGGCAGATTTTCTTTCAATAAGATTCCTGACAGGGGAATCCTGCCTTTGCTTTAAGACCTCCAGTAATAGGAAATTAACTACCTACTGAAGCAGCCTATTCTACTTTGGGGTATCTTTAATCCTTAAGGAGATATTTCTGAAGACTGAGTCAAAACTTTGTCTCTCAAAATCTTTTATTCATTTTTCATATCTGTGTCTTCTCAAGCCAAGGTTGCAACAAGGTGGATTCCCTACAAGACAACCTTTCAACTGAATGTAACTACTGAACACAACTCTCCTCTAGGCTTAAAATCTCCAGTTCCTTCAACTGATATGGCTTGGCCTCCAGCCCTTTTATCTTCTCGGTTATACCTTCATGGACATGCTGATTTATAAATGTCCCACCAATAAACAGGGCACTCAGAACTGAACACAATATTCTACATATGCTTTGACTAAGGTAACCTGAAGTTGTGTTCAGTTTTTTGGATGCTCTGTCACGTTACTGGACAAAGTGAATTTGTACTCCCCTAAAATCCCAAATCATACAACCTGCTGCCTACTTGCCCCATGCCTGAACTATGCAGCTAATTTTTATAATCCAACAAGGGAAGGGATTTACATTTATCCCTATTAAATTTCAACTAATTAGATTTGTTCCATCTGTCCCAGATATATTTTAGAAATCTGAGTTCTGTCACCCAACATATTTTCCCTTATTTACTGAACACGCTATTCTTTCCAGATTTGTGGGATCTAAAATCAAATAACTATAGATAGGACTGATATCTTTAAACAAGTCACCAATAAAAATTCTGAGAACTGCCACCAAGGACTAATCCTGGAGCTCTTGGTTAAAGGCTAAACTTTATTCTTGACCTAAATCCATAAACACAATTCTCCAGATCTGGTCACTTAACATGTTCCACACCAAAGGCACTATCAATGAGCTCCATCTTTTCCACAAAGACATCATAAAACATTATCAAATGCTGTCTAGATTTGGGTATACTATATATAGCATTTCCCTTCTCAACCAGTTTAGAAAATGAAAATGAAAACCAGATGATCAGTTTTCCTTTAAAAAAGGTCACAAAGCGTTCCTTTAATAAAGTAACCCTAAAATTTTTCAGGTATAGAAATAAAGCATACAGGTCTTTAGGGTAAAAAATCAACTTTCTGTACTTATTTGGAGATATCAGAACATTTCATTTACTCATCTTTAATCCTGAAGTGCCTGTCCTCTTTGCTATGATTTTTCAAAGTCCACTATTAATAAGTCAATGATCATACTGACAGTAATCTCCTTGATGACTTAGCAGACATGTTCCACAACTTGAAGCTGGTAGTCATGAAGAGTGGTCTTTGTTCCTACTCAACTGCTCCATAGCCCAAAGATTTTTTAGCAACAGCGCTCTCAAATGGGAATAACATAGGGTCAATTTAGCCCTCATGCTAGACACCATTCTAGAAATTGCCAAAGCACTTGATTGGGAGGAGTGGAGGGGGAGAAGTACTCTTATCTGTCTCAATGTACATTAATTTTTTAAAAATTAAGCATATATTCAAAATACCTTGAAGTTTTTCTCTGCAAATTTCTTTTTCTAATAGCATTATATTTCTGATAATACAAAAAGCTTCTCAGGTCTCTCTGAGACCCTTAAGATTGCCTTTGCTCTGGAACACTTCTCCTTCATTCTACCTGTCTAATTAATACCCTAAATGTGGCCCTTTTCTGAAAATTTCCATACTTTCTACTAGAAACACTGATGCCTCATGCTTGTACAATAAGATATTATGGGCTAAGCCCAGGCATTTCCTTGTCTATTACATTAGAGATGGAAAACCAAGTATGACTGAGTGAAAAATCTGTTCCCTTCCTCTAAAATATATGATATTTGCTCCTTTACACAGCTGCCCTGATGTGGAGGAGACAGCCATCATACACATCAACTAGGATAAGTAATGCACAGCTAGCAAACCTAGACGTTTCAAGTGTAAGGACAAGCTCTCCAAAGCACCTGATCACTTCCTCCCCCTGCCATGGCCTGAAAATTGCTGTGATCAGTGTTTCAGATCTTCCTACTTGTATACTTCCACTTGCTCCAAGTGTCTCATATTAGACCTTAAGCTTACCTCTTTAATAATGGCCCGTTGCATTACTGGCCTGACTTGTAAAAACTTACATTAACACTCCAAATTTAACCAACTTGTACACCATTATTTTAATAATCATTTAATATTGATATTACACATTCCTGATGAACATGATTTGCTTTAATGATAAAAACTTAAAGGTCAGAGTAAAATTAAAAACACTTTAAATATTTAACATCTTTGTAATTTTCCTATGTGGTATACTTTCAAAGAGAAAAAAAATTCTAGATAAATCCTCAAATCATAGACATGAACTTTAAATATCAAATAGCATGTGAGAGAAATTGTAGACATTCATATATATGAGAAAAAACAAACAAACCTGACATTAGGACCTGGTGATCTTAGTATCACCATTCTATCAGATAACCGCCACTCCACTGACCTCTTTATGCCAATGATTAACACTTGTATCCTGAGACACTAATATGTTTCAGGCAGTATAAAACTGGGAAGAAATCAAGTAGCTTTGTTCTACTCTATAATCAGTGCTCAGTCCTTACTGATTCTTGACCTCCTAGAGTTTGAATTCTCCATCAGATATGGTACATACCTATCCTACCATATATTCACAGACCCCCTTAGATCTGAATCATGTTTCCAGAGTCATGGTATTTGTCTACTCCAAGCAGCTTTTGAATGATTTTGAAATGATTTATTTTCCACCTAGGCCTGAAACATGTGTCAGATACTTTTTTGTTCCCCATCAATTTGGGACTTAGACCCTCCTAGACAGCTATATTCCAGTAGTGTCCACATCTCCCCAGGGTGATAATAACAAGAAAGTCTACTCTGAAATAAAGTGAATAAAAATATATGGCTTATTAAAGGGCCCTCCAAATAATTTTTTAAAATTATTTTTAAAAGTTAGAATACTTACGAAATGCTTTGTCAATTCTCCACCCATTTGTTTTTTCCTCACGTTTAAATTTATTCTGTAAAAATAAAATAAAATTTTATCTGTAACTTTCCTTCAATAGAAAGAATGCTAAAATGGCAGGAGTGGGGGTACTTAGGAGGGGGTATTTAGACTTGATGACCTTTAAGGTCTCTTACAGTTCTAGATCTATGAGACTATGAGGTACAAAATTCTACGGAAGGTCAAAGGAAAGAAAGATCTTACCTAAAGGAAAAGGGGAAGAACAAGGAGAAGGAAGCCTTATCAGAAAAGTAACAGTTAAGATGGGGTTTGAAAAATGTGTAACATTGTGACGGGTGGAGATAGAGGGAAAAAGGAAAACCCAAGCTTAAGGTAAAAACATGGACAGTAACGCAGAGGTGGGAAAATGCAGTGAAAGTTTAAGGAATAACAAGTGGTCCAGTTTACCAGAAGCATTGAAGAGTAACAGGAAAAAAATACAAGGGATATAGGTAGGGGCCAAAATGTAGAGGACTTTGAATGTAAAAGTAAAGAGTTCAGATTTTATTTGATGGGCAACAAACTAACACTGAAGATTTTCAATTAGAAAACAGTGTGAGCAAAGCTTTGCTTGAGAAAACGGAAAGGTGAACCTGAAGCGTGGTGATCTAAAGGCAGCAATATCAGTCAGGAAGTACAGCAGGTCAGCTAGGCAGCGCAGTAGATTAGAGCACCAGCCCTGAAGTCAGGAGGCCCTGAATTCAAGACTGGATTCAGACACTTACTAGCTGTGTGACCCTGGGCAAGTCACTTTACCCCAATTGCTCCCCAAACCCCCAAAAGAAATATTGACAACAGCTCAACAATAAAGGACCTGAACTAGGGTGGCAACAATGGGAGGAGAAAGGCAGCAATGATTTAGAAAGTTATTGTGAACACACGATTAACAGAACTTGACAAATGGCAGGATGAGAAGAAAAAGAAGGGAGGAGTCAATGAAGACTACTAAGTAAGATAAATAGGAGAATAACTGTTACTAACAAAAAACAGGGAACTCAGAAACACTTAAGTAGATAAATTAAAGAACACCCACACAACAATACCGAGCTCATGCCAAAGGAGGGTTTACAACAGAACTCAATCTAACATTAGTCCTTCCCAACAGTTACTGAGAAGGCAGGCATACCACAAACAGGAGACAGTCAAAGACTCTACCTCTTATACAAAGTGAATTCAAAGTGAACACAAAAGGCTAGAATCCTCAAAAAAATGACTATAATATCACAACAATGCCATCCTATGCTGGCTTTAGAGAAATAATAGTAACAACAGATACAGTGACTAAATAACTCTCTCCTCAAGAGCTGGAAGTGATACTATGGTTGGCTTCTACACTCCAGGGAATAGATAACAGTAGATATGGCTGGAATAGGAACCAAGCCCAGAATTTTGGTGGAAAGGGTCTAAGAAGACTGCCAACTATTCATCTACTGCAAAAAATAAAGATAAAATTATGCTTAGAGACAGTGGGGAATAATGAAAACTGTAGGGGACATGGAACAAGGAAACTTGGCTTTGAATGCCACTTTGTCACTTCCTCATTTTATTACTATGGGACAACTCATTTAACCTCTCTGAACTTCAATTGTCGTACATGTAAAAAAGTATGGTAACCATAGTACTCAGCTCACAAGGCTGTTGTGACAATCAAACGAGACAAAATTAAAACGCCTTCTCAATGCTAGCGATTGTATCACTATGTGATGTTATATCATGCTGTCAATCACACTTGTTTATATGATACATACTTTAAAGACTGAGAAACATACTTTTCATATAGCAAAGAGTAAGTGTAAAAGAAAGCAATGAAATGAAACAACAAAAGAGAAACAAAAACCCAAAACTAATAGGAAGACATGCTAAGTACTTCCTGCCCCTTTCCTGATTACCCGCCACAGCATACATTTATTTTTTACCTTAATTTCTATTCTTGCTCTGTGAGGAAAGAGTTGTCCAATCATGGAAAAGTCAGTTCCTACCATGCTGATGGCTAAGAAGAACATGTCTGTTTCTATTAAAACAAAGTTTCAGAAAAATTTCAAATTAACTTCAATATCTGAAAGTAGAAAAGTTATAGATAATAAATATGTATACAATATTAGTGCATTTATATAAATTTAGATAATGCTTTAATGCTTTCTGCCTCAAGTTCATAATATCAGTGGTCATAGAAAGTAGCTGACATAAAATAAAAATCACATACAAGTATATATCATTTTATAGAACATTCAAAAAAATCTCATTATATAGAAATGAAAAATATTTCCAACATGTCATTACAGTGGAATTAGCTTAAATACAACTTAAAATAAAGATAGTAACCAAGCAAGAAATACATAGAACTTAATATAAGGTCGACTACAAGAAAATTTTTGCAGAAATAAAGGAAGAACTAAACAATTCCTTAGTTAAGCAAAGCCAATATAATAAAAACTAAAGACGATAAAATGCAAGAAGTATTTAGTAAATGCAAGGCATTGTGGTAGGTGTCAGTATTTAAAACAAAAAACAAAATAAAACCAAAAAACTTTTACTGCCCTACAGGAGGATTCTTGTAGGTCATGTTACATGACCTAAATCTTAAATAAAGCCAGGGATTCTAAAAGGTGAAGGTAAGAAGGAAGACCATTCCAGGCCATGAATAAAGCCTGTGTAAAGGCACAAAGATAAGGGATGAAATGTCTTGGACAGGAAAAAACAAGTAAGCCAAACTGGCTGAAATATACAGGACATGGGGAGTAATGAGAAATCAATCCTGAAACAGTGGCTAGAGTCCGATTACAAAGAACTTTAATGACAAAATTTCTCTCTTATCCTAGAGGAAACTGAAAGACACTCGAGCTTCCTAAGCAAAGCTGTGCTTCAGTCACACTTGTGCTTTAGGAATGTTTTAGCAGCTATGTGGCAATTAGTCTGGAGAAGGAAGTGATAGTCAGCAGTGATACTAAATAGGTGGAGAGCCTGAACTAAAGCAGCTGTGGTGTTAATGGAAAGAAAGGGACAAAAACCAGATCTGGGCAGATCTTGACCAAATGGGAGGGAGAATCATTCCCAAATTTCAAATTATACCATATGGACATAATTACCAAAACTAAGTTTTATGAGATTTTTAAAGAGATAAGTGAAACATGTTGAAAATACTAAGACTGCAAGCTCCTCCATTAGACTACAAGAATACACTGTCTTTAACCTTTCTTTATATCACCAGTACTTAACACAGTGCCTGGCGTGTAGTATCCTCTTAATAAATGCTTCTTTGATTGATTACTAAGCAAAAACCAGGTGCATACAG
Organism: Notamacropus eugenii; assembly: GCF_028372415.1. NCBI lineage: Eukaryota > Metazoa > Chordata > Mammalia > Diprotodontia > Macropodidae > Notamacropus > Notamacropus eugenii. The sequence goes on along the minus strand of NC_092875.1, from coordinate 463,688,715 downwards.
TAGTCTAAAGTTTGTCCCCCCAAATTTGGTTGAATAATAATCTACCCAGTGTTTTATGATCTAGATACAGCAAAAATATCACAATTAAAAATGGACCAGTGATAGAAATATTTCTTAAAAATTAAAGGACAAGGGATATTGATATGCTTTACAAGGAAAAGGATAAATTCTTAATAAATCATGTCCTGAAAAATTTATGGGAAATAAGTTTGCAGAAAATGTTATCAATACAAACACAAAAATCAAAAGGTTTTTTGTACAACAAAAAGAAGTTCATCCAGAAGTTTCCTGGAAACAAAACAAGGCGGAGAAGGGGAAACTTCAGCAAGGGATGACAAACATCTAACATACAAAATTTATAAGGCACTGACACAAATTTATCAGAGTAAAAGCAATTTTTTAAAATTAAAATGTGGTCAAAAGATATGAAGAATCAATTACAATTAAAAATCCTATCATATCAAAAATCACAACAAGAAATCTCCAAATCCTATTAAGGGGGCCAACAATTCTGGACAGCGATTTGGAATTATGCTAAGAAAGCATACGCTTTGATCCAGATATCTAAAAATAGGCATGTTGCCAAAAGGGTTGAAAAAACCCATCCTCAACAAAATATTTATAGCAGTACCTTTTGTCACATCAAACAACTGGAAACGAAGCAAATACCTATTATGGGACAAGGGGGAAAATGACTATCAAACCATGGTATGTAAATAAAATGGATTATTACTGCACTGTAAGAAATAATGACCATAAAGAATGTAAAGATTTCTATCAGTTGATACAAAATGAAGTACATTACCTGAGTTATAACACAGAGTTAGCTAGGTAGTACAATAACTTATTAATTCATCAGTATATGAATAAAAACATACACACAGAGAGAAATGATTTGGGACCAGAATTAAATAACATCTGGATTACAATGACAAAACTGCACCACACTTTCAACAATCCTGAAGTGTCCCTACCACAAAAACCCATCTTTTAACTCCAATATTCTTCCTGTGGTGGGTGTAAATTAAAGTACACAACTATATAGAAAAAAAATCACTATTACTGCAACCTGAAGGGCCATGGAGCTACATGGTAAATATGAGTGGGCTGCAGCATATTAACTAGTGATTACTTAAATAGGACAAATCAAGTAAGATATATCAAGAACAATGTCATAAAAAGTATCTAAAAACCAAAAACAAGCATAACATGCAATGGGGATACATTAGAACCTTTTCCAATAAATAAGAGTGAAACAAGGATGCCCATTCTCCTCACTATTATTTGACACAGTTCTGAAAATGCTAACAAGAGCAATATGAGAAGAAAGAGAAGAGAAAGAAATTAAAGGAGTAAAGACAGGCAAAGAGGAAATAGAACTATCCTATTTTCTAATATGATGGTTTAGTTAGAAAACCCAAAGGAATAAGCAAAAATACTCACTGAGACAATGAATAGCTTCAGCAAAGTTGTGAGCTCCAAAACAAATAGCATTTCTACATAATAATAGCAAAATCTAAGTGGCAATAATAGAACAGGAAATCCCATTCCAAATTACTACAAAATGCAAGAAATATCTAAAGACCAACCTACCAAAATAAATAAAAGATCAATAGACCAGGCAAGGGAGAATCACAAACAATAGCACTTAAATAACCTATTGAAAAACAAATTATTTAGCAAAGAACTTTATATGTGACAAATACATGAGAAAACTAGAAAGTAGTGTGACAGAAACACTTTTAGGACCAACATTTTACATTATGTTTCACAATATATTCTAAATGGATTTTGTTGTTGTTGATCAGTCATTTCAGTCATGTCCAATTCGTCATAACCCCATTTGGGATTTTCTTGGCAGTGATACTGGAGTGGCTTGCTGTTTCCTTCTCCAGCTCATTTTACAGATGAGGAAACTGAGGCAAATGGTTACGTGATTTGGTCAGGTTCACCAACTTATAAGCATCTGTGGCCAGATTTGAATTCAGGAAGATGAATCTTCCTGACTCCAGATCTAGCACCCTATCCATTGAGCCACCTACCTGCCCTAATACATGACCTTACTGTAAAAGATAAGAAAAATTAGAAGAAAAGCAAATTATATATCTCTGACAGGAGATATCTTCTTAACTAAACAAGGGATAGAGGAAATTACAAAAGATAAAAGAAATCTTTGATTATATAAAGCTAAGAAGCTTCTACACAGTCAAAACTATGCTAAGGGAAGGGTAAGATCTTTATACAGAATTTCTCTGATAAGGATTTGGTATCCATAATATGTAAACAATAGATATCTATAGAACTCCAAAACCTATTCCCCAACAAATAAGTGGCCAAAAGATTTCAACAAACAGTTCTCAAAAGAATTGCAAAGTATTAACAACCATATAAAGTCACTAATAAGAGAAATGCAAATCAAAAAAACCTACCAATTGGCAAAAATGACAAAAACCAGGAATAGTCAAAGTTTGAGGGTCCATAGAAAGGCTGTTGGAGCTTTAAATCAGTATAATCATTTTGGAAAGCAATTTGGAATTATGAAAATAAAGTGACTAAAAAGTCCATGCCTTTGGACTCAGAAATTCCACAAACAGGCTTATATGTCAAGAAGACCAGTGATAAAAAATCCATATACACCAAATCATTTATAGCAGCACTGTTTGTGACAGCAAAGAATTGGAAACAAAGTAGATACCCATCAATAGAGAAATGGCTAAACAAACTGTGGTGAGTAAATGTAATGAAATATTACTACTCTGTAAGAAATGACAAATATGAGGAATACAGAAAAAAGCATGGAAAGATCTACATTTGATGCAAAGGGAAGTAAGCAAAGCCAAGAAAATAATATGCACAAAGATTACAATATAAATGTTAAGAACCACCAATAAATGAATGTTCTAAAATTAAAGAGTTATGAGAAGGCACCTCTCTTCCACCTCTACAAAAGGGTAGTAGGTCTACAAGTGTGATAAACTGCACATATTTTCCAACTTTTTTAAGATGACTTTTTTCCTCTAGTCTTTAAACATATTATTTGTTATATGTGATGGCTTTCAGGAGGTGGGGAGTGGGGTGGACATACTAGGGAAAATTTTGGTCATGTAAAAAAAAAAAATCAATAAAAGTTTATTTGGAAAGTATCAAGGATATGTATGATCAGAAAAGCAAATGTGTTTATAGATTCTATAACATTACCCTCTCCTAGTCCATTCTGACCTCACTTAACTACTCCTTCTCTATCTTCTTGAATAGATCATCATTGATGTCCTACCCCTATGTATACTTATAAGTCAGGTCTCCAATCTGAGACCTCGTTTTCTCTTTTTATTTCCTCTGCCTTGCCTGGGTGATATAATCAGCTCTGATGGAGTAAATGATCATCTTTATGAAGATAACGCCTACAATTTACATTTCCTGCCCTTGTTCTCCTTCCTGAGCTCTGGTCCTAAATCACCAACTGCTTTCTCAATACTATCACCCCAGTGACCCATATGCATCTCCAATTCAATATGTCCAAAGTAGATAACATTACCTCCCCCTCAAAATTCCCTTCTGTTCATAACTTTCATATTCTTCCAGTTACCCAGGTTCTCAATCTCAGAGTCATTTTTAACTCTTTATTTCTCCCTTATCTCCCACAGTCAATTTGTCAAATTTTGTCAATTTTATTTCCACATTTCCATTCCCATTATGGCTCTAAAATTCAGTCAGTCATTTCTGCCCTGACCTACTACAATAGTTCCTAACTTGTCCCCCTGTTTCTAGTCACATGCCTTTTCCAAACTAATCTCCACAGAAGATGCCAAATTGACACTGCTAAAGCACCAATGTTATTCCCACTCACTCTATGCTCCAGTCAAACTGGCCTAATTACTGTTCTCCACATCCAACACTCTATCTCTCTCACCAATATCTTTGCTCAAGGTGTGCACTATGCTCTTCTTCTTCTACTGTGTCTCTTTAAGGTCTCTTCCTTCAAAGGTCAGGTAAGTGCCTTCTCTTACATAAGACCTTCTCTCATCTCCCAGATGATCAGATTCTCTCCCTTCAAAAATATATTTTCATTTTGAAAATACTTCATATATATATATTTTAATCTAGTCACCTGTGCTTGCTACAGTGGATAGAGCATTGGATTTGGAGTCTGGAATATTTGGGTTCAAATCCTGCCTCAGACACCTACAAGCTGTATAATGCTAAGCAAATCACTTAACTACTGGCTTCAGTTTTCTTATCTGTAAAGTAAAACGGCTGGATTCAATGTCCTCTAAGGTCACTCCCATCCCAAAATCTATAATTCTATGATCCAATGACCTAATATTTCCAAAAAGTGCTTAGCACAGTGCCTGGCACACAGTAGGTGCTATGTAAATGTTTACTCCTTATTCCCCTCCCCACCTGGATGAACAATTTTGTTTGTCCTCTTAGAGCCTGACACAGTGTCTGGCACAGAACAGGTATGCAATAAGTATTTGCTGAGAAGATTTAAAGTGACCATACTATCTGCTATAATAATAACCACAAAATGTTTTTTACAAAAACCTAGGAGAAAGTCCTGTTTTCACTATATTGAACTGATCCACTCCAATAGATTTATCAGAGGACATGGTTGTAAATTACCCAGGAAAAGCACAATAGAGTTATAATCTACACTGGTGAGGGCATAACCACATCAGCAAGCGCAGAGGATAATCTGTTATAAATCAAAACAGTCTATGGAAATAATTTTGTTCCAGAGAACTTTTCGATAAAACTGTTTATTTGAGAGCAGGGGTTCTTCATCTTTAAGTATCATGAACTGACATTGGTGCCTGAAACACATTAGCTTATTTTAAGCTATTCATTCTACAATAATAAACAATGGTGAAATGAAAGACAAGTTATTACCAACTCACAAGTACAAACTTTAATTAGGGAGTTGAACTTACATGAAGAATTTAAACAGGCCCATCAAAAGCAAAACTACAAATTACCAAAAAATTTTTATAGATCTAGAATAAATAATATCAGAATTCATCTGGAAGAACAAAAGGTCCAGAATATCAAGGGAATTAGATGAAAAGAAATGCTAGGAAAGGTGACCTGGCCATACCAGATCTTAAATTATATTGTAAAGCAGCAATCATCAAAACCATAAGGTACTGGCTAAGAAATAAAGGGGTAGATCAGTGGAATAGGATGGATATATGACACAGAAGTCAATGACTATAGTACTCTACTGTTCAAAAAACCCAGGTACCAGCTTCTGGGATAAGAATTCACTGTTTGACAAAAACTCCTAGGAAAACTAGAAAATAAGTATGGCAGAAACTGGGCATAGACCAATGCCTGATACCATATACCAGAATAAAGTCCAAATGCGTAAATGATCTAGGTATAAAAGCTAATACTGTAAACAAATTAGGGGAGCAAGGAATAGTTTATTTGTCAGACTTATGGAGAATGGAGGAATTTATGACCCAACAAGAGACAGAGCATTATGAAATGCAAAATGGGTAATTTCGATTATATTAAATTGAAAAGTTTTTGCATAAAGCCAATGCAACCAAGATGAGGATGGAAGCAGAAAACTGGGAAAGAATTTTTACACCCAGTGTCTCTCATAAAGGACCCATTTTTAAAATATATAGAGGACTGAGTCAAATTTACAAGAATATAAGTCATTCCCCAATTGATAAATGGTCATAGGATATGAACAGGCAGTTTTCAGAGGAAGAAATGAAAGCAATCTATAGTCATATGAAAAAATGCTCTAAATCACTATTAGAGAGATGCAAATCAAAACAACTCTGAGGTACCATATCATACCTATCAGATTGGCTAACATGAAAAACAGGAAAATGATAAATTTTGGAGAGGATGTGGGAGAGCTGGAACACTAATTCATTGTTCGTGGAGCTGTGAACTGATCCAAGCTCCCTCAGTTGGAGAGTAATTTGGAACTATGTCTAAAGGGCTATAAAAATGTGCATACCCTTTGACCCAGCAATATCACTTCTAGGGCTGTATCCCAAAGAGATCATAAAAATGGGAAAAGGACCCACATGTACAAAAAGATTCACAGCAGCTCTTTCTGGTAGCCAAGAACTGGAAATTGAGAGAATGCCCATCAACTGGGGAATGGCAGAGCAAGCTGTAGTATATGAATGTATGGAGTACTATTGTGCTATAAGAAATGGATTTCAGAAACACCTGGATAGACTTAAATGAACTGATGCTGAATGAAGTGAGCAGAACAAGGAGAACATTATAGACAGTAACAGCCACAGTGTGTGAGGACTGTTTTTGACAGACTTAGTCTTCCACAGCAATGCAACGACCTAAAACATTTTCAAAGGACTTATGATGCAAAATATCATCACACATCTGGAGAAAGAACTATGGAGTTGGAGTGTAGAATGAGGCAGACTATTTTCTCTTGGGTTATGTTTGGTTTGGTTTAATTTTCCTCATGATTTCTCCCATTAGTTTTGATTCTTCTATGCAACATAACTAATTTGAAAATGTGTTTAATAAGAATGCATACGTACAGTACATATTAAGATTGCATACCACCTTGGGGAGGGAGGAGGAGAAAATTTAAACTTATGTAAGTAATTGTTGAAAACTGAAAATAAATAAATTAATAAATTTCAAAGAAAATAAAACTACAAGTAAAACACAATAGTAATTTTACCAAATGATCATCAAAAAATTCTACAAAAGAATAAGATATGTATTGCAGTCCTATCCTTACTCTCATTATTAATAACTCTTATCATCATAGTTTATACAGTTAGATATCACATTAAGAAGAGTTTCATACAAGCCCCTGTCAACTGAAATGGGACAATGATTACCTTTATTTGACCAAGGTTTAGAGTAATAATTTTTCCTAAAGCTGGAATACGTAGTTGTGGAACCTCTTTCAAAAATGGGATCATTTTCTTCAACAACACATGGGCCTTTCGTCCTTAAAACTTCTACAGTTAAACTGAAAGACAAAGCATTTTGAAAGACATGAAGAATACAATACTAAAAATGAGGTTACATTTTTTAATTACCATAACAGATTCCTTAAATGTGACTGCAATTTTTATTTTTTTATATTTATTCTCCTTATAGTTATTATGCATACCCTAACATATGACAAAGTTATCTGAGTAGTATATAAGAGTAAAGATTGTTTCATACATTGTATTCATATCTCGAGGGTCTACAAAGTATCTGGTACATAGCAGGCACTTAATACTTGGTGATTATATTAACATGGTTTAAAGAGATGCAGTAGTTTATATTATTAAGTATGAGAACAATCTGTAAAATAGTTCAAATTTCGTCAAAAGAAAAAATTATATTGTAAGAATCCATCATCATTTAACATATCATTCTCTCTCTACACACACACACACACACACACACACACACACACACACACACATGCACATTGTGTTCCTACAACGGAAGAACACCGTTCACAAAGCAATGAAAATTTTTAAAAAATAGTGCAGTACAAGACCCTTGTGTTCAATTAATTTTTATTTTTAATGATATTTTGAAATTTACTGGCATCTAATTTAATTATTGATTCTTAGAAAACAGTATTGCCAAACATTTATCATTGTGAATAATTATCAAAGTATTATGATCTTATACTGCATTATTTCATTTATTTTTCTTTTTTTACTATAGCAAGGCAAACAAAATATCACCATAAACAATAAAAGGTAAATTTCAAGATGCCAAAATTATGATAACTTATTTTTAAGCTTAAGAGTGTAAACAAAAAAAAATTAAGGCCATTGAACAAACTTGCCTCCAAAATCATAAAATGTGTATGCTCATTCACTTGTAAGGTTTATTAAAAGTGAATCTCTTGAAATTTCAATCATCTTAACTGACTGGATACATAGCAGCAATGAGGTCAAGTTTTTGAGTTCAGTTCCCCTCAAGGTGAGCAAATACAAAAATATTCTATTCCCCAGCCACAAACCCCACATACCCCAACACTAATCATGCAAATCTCCTTTCCTGATGACAAGACCAAACAGCATGTGAACAGTTCAGCACAAACACTAAGGCAAAAAAAAAGACCAACTGGATGGCTAATTAGTAATATCATCTTCGTGTATAAAAGATAACACAATTAAAATTATCAAAATGGTATATAAGTATATCCCAGTTGATACCAATAGCATTTGTACAAACTACACATTATGTAGATGAAAAAGCTGAAACACGGTGAGGTTAAGTGACAGTGGCCCATAATGATTTGACTAACTGGGTATAATTTCCAACAACACCAATTTTTCTCTTTCTTTACCTTTCTTCGTCCAGAATAATAGAGCCATCTTCTGCCACTTTAACACGAGGAACGAGTAAAGGGCCATCATTGCTCTCTTCCTCCATTTCTTCAACATCATCTTCACCATCAGGAGTATTTTTCTCTTCTTGACTAAAATATCCCGAAAGTAAAAACAGTTTAACTTAATTGTGGAAATAGCATTTCCTGATCAGTATGAACTTATAAAAATTATTACTAATGTCATCTTGTAGATGATATTGCTAGAAAGATTAAAAGTGCAATGTATTTCTAATAACATGATTTATAAAATACCCTCACATTGTACTATCATTAAACTTAGCCAGACAAGTGTTTTCCCAGTGGAAAAAGACAATTTGTCTTTTATGCACAGTCTTAACAGAAGTACTACTGTGAACTACCCTAGTAACTATGAAATGAACACAAGATGATTATCTAAATAGGGAGAGGGCATAGTAGGTGAGTGTTAAGGGTGTCAGGATATCAGGAAATTGCACAGCTTGTTGTATGAGCTTCAGGAAAACAGACACATAATGCACCATTGGTGGAACTGTGAAATGGTTCAGCCATTCTGGAAACCAATTTGTAACACAATACCAAAAGTGACAAAACTATGCTAACCTTTGGAATCAGCAATACCACTACTACTAGACAGTACCCCAAAGAGATCAAATAAAGAATAAAAAGACCTATATATATATGTGTGTGTGTGTGTCTGTGTGTGTGTGTGTGTGTGTGTGTGTGTGTGTGTACACAAAAATATTTACTGCAGTTCTTTCTATAGCGGAAAAGAGCTGGAAACTAAGATGTTCATCAATTGGGGAATGACTGAGAAAGCTATGTTATATGAATTAATGGAATTACTACTACGCCCTAAGAAATGGCAAAAGGCCAATTCAAAGAAATCAAGATTTGTATAAATTGATACAGAGTGAAGTGAGCAAAACCAGAAAACAATTTATACAATAATAATATTAAGACAAACGACTTTAAAAGACTTTAGACTCTGATCAATGCAATGACCAACCACGATTCCAGTATAACTCATGAGGAGGCACACCTTCTCTGACAGATATATTTATTCTAAAGGGGCAGATGTGGTCACTTGTGTATATTCGTTTTGCCTGACTGTGCTTATTTACTAAGAGTTTTTTTTCTTCCCCTCATGTTTTCAGGTGGAGGGAAGGGTTGAGGACAAAGGATTGATTAGCAATGAGGACACCAATAAAAAGGGGGTCACTGAAGCATATTTAACAGTGCACAGAAAAAAAGAAAGTTCAAAAGAAGCACAAAAGAGGCAGTTCTGAAAGTGATGTGTGGAAAACACCAAAAAACTGTGAGATGGAGGGAGATTCATGGTTTTACGTACAACCCTTTTTTGCATTCTGTTGTTTACTGTTGACATGAAATTTCAAACTTTAAAATAAAAGGAAGGAAGGAAATGAGATCTCCCAATAGTTCAGTCCACAATTATCCCTGATTAAGTGAAAAGATCTCCATTAGTCCTAAAGACCTCATCATGTTATAGCAATGACAGATTTTAAAGTCTATTACAGTGGACCACATAAACTTTGGTAGGCACTAACAAGCTAGAAAAATATGGGCCCAGTAACAAACTATTTCCATCACCTGAGGATGAAAACTACCTAAAGTTCAGATACATCACTGAGGTGATGAATGTTTTTGGCCACAGAAATTTTCAAAAGTTCTATTTGAAATTATAGAAAGATTGTGATTTATGTCAGTGGAAGGAATATTCATACTGATGAAATCACAGATAAGTAAGAGTGAACGGAACCAGTAACTCTTGTGTTAGGACTTGCTGCTCTATCTTTTGGGATGACTGTTTGGTAATTAGCTACCAAAAGCCAATGGAGAGATAATGGCTAAAAAGCAAATGCAAGAAAAATCCTGAAAAGCACTCTATGAAACTGTACAAAAAAATTTGCTGTTAACCCTCAATACTCCATCTTTTAATTCCCAAATTACCCTAAAATAAAAGCTTTAGTGTGAGCTAAATTTTAAATGCAAAATCATACAAATGGTTTTCCCATATCAATTTAAATGAATTATTATATTTGTTAATGATTCTATTAAGTAGAATCCAACCAACTATACTTGACTTTTAATAGTACCAAAATAATTCTTTTTAAAAGTACCAAAATAATTCTTTTTAAAAGTATATATAATAGAAGTTTTCACAATTAGAAATAGAAACTTACTCTTTGGTTTGCACTAGTGGTGTAGATTTTTCAGCTTTTGCTTCTTGTTCCAAAGAAGATCTATTAACCAATATATAACACAATACAATTTGAATACACAATTATTACTTCTAATTTCTTCTTTAAAAACCTGATATTTAATAGATCAACTTTAAGTCACTTGTCAAATCTGTCAATGAAAAAGATACAGCAATTGATACCTCTGTCAATGAAGAGAATGAGTCCCAAAGAGATGCTTTTTCAGACACTTTATTATTAGAAAATAATCTGTAGAAAACATAGACGCATGATCCAGGAGACTTTCAGTAACTTGCCCTCCTGGTATTTCTTTCCCTGCTTGCAAGGCAGGCTAGGGATTCCCTTGCCTTCTCAGTAAGTAATCCAAACTCTGTCTATATAGTGCAAGCCAGTCATGTGATAGCTGCATATGCCCTGTCTTAGAGTGATCCTTCCTAGCCATCAAAGTCATGACTCTCTGATGTCCCAAAATACGGTCTCCCTCTCAGCTATACCCTGGTTGCATCCCACCAGTAAGAAGTTTCAAACTGAGATCACAACACTCAGGCCAACTTTGTTAAAAAGATATTTGTTCCCAATAGAAATGTCACTGTATTTAATTATTCCAGGGCCAGTTTTAATGATGTATCCATTACTTCAGATTCAAGCTTAAAAATAAAGTTATAGTGCACATTGATATGCCAGTTTATGATTTATGAAGTGCTTTTCTCACAACTATGTGAGTACTTAAGATAAGAAAAGTGAGTCATGGAATAATTAAAGGATTTGCCTATAATCTCTTTCTTTAGTTAAGAAGAAACTAGGCCTTTGGTTACAGAAGATTGGTGTCAAACTTAGTTTCACAGAGTACCTCATGATAGCTAACAAAACCAGACAAACACTTTTAGTCTCAAAGGCATTAAGATTTGCTATAATTCTGTTCCTTTATAGTCAGGCACCACTAGCTAGCCTCCACCAAAGTTAATTACTAAAACTTCTTTTTTCCTTCATAACAATCTAGGTGAAAGAACTTAAATATGCTATAAAGACATGCCAAGGAATTTGAGTCCTTAGGTTGGGGAAGCTTTAAACAAATTCCTAGAAATAATGTTAAGATGATTAAACCAAATCAATGAAAATATAAAAACACGTAATTAGACTTACTTCATAGGATTGCTGTCCGGCAGGTAATATATCAAGTCTCTCATGGTCATTTTAGAACGGTCTGGTGGCATTTGGCTTTCATTTCCAGCATATTTGTTTTTCCATTGCTTCTATACATACACACAATTATTTAATATTATTTTATACATACAAATCTAAGGCATGCTGAAACACGGAATGTAATAGCCCACTGTCATTATCTACTTTCTCAACTGAAATTTCCTTAGAAATATCCCACCCCATATTTTAAGGAAAACATTATCAATGCTGAATATTAAAAAGATGAAACCTCCTAAGAAGTTAGGGGTTAATCAAGTTGAGGTAAGAGTAGCTCACTTTTATACAGCATTGAGTAGCTAGGTGATACAATGGATAGAGTGCCAGGTTTGAAGCCAAGAAGACATTTTCCTAATCTCAAATCTGGCCTCTGACACTCACTAGCTGCGTGACCCTGAGCAAGTCACTCAACCCTGTTTGCCTCAGTTTCCTCATCCATAAAATGAGCTGGACAATCAAACCACTTGAGTACCTTTGCCAAGAAAATCCCAAGTAGGGTTGGTCCTGAAGAGTTGAACACAATTAAAATAACTCAACAAAACTGAAATTTACCAAGTACTTCCTTCACAATAGCCTTGTGAGAGTAGTACAAGTATTAATGTCCTCATTTTACAGAAAAGAAATTGAATAAAAAAAGATGAAACAGGGATGAGGGCTGCAATTCATTATATATAATAAATTCAAAATGAATTAATAATCTAAGTATTAAGAATCCATTAAAAAATTGAGAAGATGGTAGGATGTTATATAATTTCATAACTATAAAGAGGCTTTTAAATATTCAAATATTTAAAATTGAAGGAGACAAAACAGATTGGTTCAATTAAATAAAAAATAAAGTTTGTGCATAGCAACAAGCAATGTACCTAGAACAAAGAATTGGAAAATTTTCTATTTTATACATATTTTTCATAAGTCTAACTGTGAAACTGTTCAAACTCTCTAATAATCAAAGAAACTCGCAGCTCATAAGTTGAGATTTGAAAGTAATCTTAGAGGTCATCTAGTTCAATCCACCTATTTTTCAGGTGAGGAAGCACAGAGAGGAGGGAGTGGCTTACCCAGGGTCACAAGGCAGGAAACAATAGAGCTGAGATTTGAACCCATGACCTCAATAACTTAAATTTCAATGCTCTTTATAATATGTCATGCTTCCTCTCAAATTAAATTAAATCTGGAAATACATGACATTTAAATTGGCAAAGATAATTAAAAGCAATAAAATTCAGTGCTATCAGGACTGTGTACAAACAGGCACAATCTTAAAAGGCTGGTCAAGCTGTCAATTGGTGCAATCTTTTCTGAAAGCAAGATGACAATTCAAAAAGGCAGCCACTGGTGCAGTGGATGGAAAGCTGGTCTCAGAGCCAAGAAATCCACCTCTGACACCTGCAGGCTATGTGATTCTGGACAAGTGGGTTAACCTTTCAGAGCTCCAAGCAACTCTCCAAGCCTCTAACCTGAAGATGCCAACATGTATTGTAGAGGGATTCCTCATTCAGGAGTTCCTTGTATCAATGAAATTACAGGTCTGGTCCCCCTCTCTATCCCTATAGTAAGAGTGATCAACTTGCTTATACCCCTGGACATGATAAATATCACCACTCAGCACTATATAAGAATATTACTGACAGGAAAAAGAAGTCTCTCTTTATAAAAATATTCCTACAACTCCATCTGCATGGTTCCAAAGTTAAATTTTCTATTTAAATCTGAAATTGGTCTAGTTAAATTTGCTCTTATTTTATACACATACGCTTAAAGCCAAGCAAAACACATCATGATTTTTGTGCTATGTGTTCAAATGTATCCCACTCCTAAGATTTTAAGGTTAACTTAGTTGACAATGCAAATGACTTCTCATTTAACACCAATAATGGAACTCCTCAAATTTCAGTCATTCTCAGTAAAATCAAGTTATAAACTGACACCAGGTTTCTTTTCTAGTTGTATGGAATGGAAGGTAGGGTAGGGGGCTACTTGGGATTCAAACAAACCCACCCTTCCCCTCAATGGGCTCCAATCAGAACAAAAGGTCTTAGGATAAAAATCATGTGACAAGGTCCCCTTTGATTCACAAATGATTTGTTCCTTAAAAAGGGGGAATCTCTGACTTTAAGAACTGGCTTCAGAAACACAAAGTACAATGTTGCCTCTTACCTTCAAGAGGAAGGACTGAGAACTGGGGACCTAAATTGACTGTAAATAGTAGGCAGAACTTTTAACATCCAAGTCTTTTGAGGAACATTTCTCTGGATTCTTTTTCTCTTCCTATTCAACTGCGGAGCCACAATCTAGGCCCTGTAGTTCCCTTTCTCTACCTAGCACATGGGGGAGTAGAGATGTCTTTCTTCTGCTCTATTTTTTCACTCTTTTCCTAGCAGTTATAAGAACAAAAGTTTTTGGCTCTTTCAATCCCTTTTGTTCTCCCTGGCAAACTGGGGCTTCTTGCTTTCATACCACCTGTATTTCCCACTGCATATCCCTGCCCATACCCCTCTTCCCAGAGTCATCCTTATAATGGACAAAAAAGGAAAAAGAAGTTTCACCAAACTAAACAACATATTAAAAAAAGTCTGCTACGTAGTGCTTCGCAACCATAGGATCCCTGCCCTATGCGAAGAAGGGGATTGAGGGGCAGTTTTTCTTATCTCTTCTTTGAAATCAAGCTTGTTCATTACAATTTCACAGTATTAAGTTTCGATTGTTTTGTTGTCCTTTCCATCTGCACTGATGTAGTCATTGCACAGATAGCTTTCCTGGTTCTGCTTGTCTGACTTTGCATCGGTTCATATTAGTCTTTCCATGCTCCTCTGAATACAGCATGGTCATCATTTCTTACAGTACAGTATACCACAATTTATTTAGCTATTCCCTAGTCCTTTGCTAAGATAAACAGTGTTGCTATAAATATTTTGGCATATATGAGGACTCTCCATTTGTCCTGATCTTCTTTGGGTATATGCCTTGGAGTAGAATCTCTAGGTCAAAGGAAATGGACATTTTAGTCACTTTCCAGAAAAGCTAGAGATCAGTTCACAGCTCTACCACTCCGTGTTCAGGGTTTCTAGTGAATCTGTCTTTCTATAAGCTTTCTAATACTGACAAAGCTCATATTTTATCGTCTTGCCCTATTTACTGGATGTGAACTGTAACCAAGTTGTTTTGGTTTACATTTCTCTCATTATTAGTGATTTGAAGCATTCTTTCATAGTGCTGTTAATAGTTTGCAGTTGTTTTGAAAACAGTTTGCTCAAACCCTTTGACTACTTATCTAGTAATGAGTGGCTTTTGGTCTTTTTTATAATGTGTGTACCCTCTCTATATATATAATTTTGGATATTATACCCTTCCCAGAGATATTTCATAGATTTCCCTAAGATAACCACTTCCCTTTTTATCCTAGTTGTATTAATTTTGTTCAGGCAAAAATAGTTTCGATTTAGTGCCTCTATTCCTGGTTTGATACTGAATTTACCCCTTAATAGTAGCTGTGGAAGGTTTATGATGGTTATGTTGTCTTCTAGATTTTTATGTCATGACCATTAATATTCAGGTTATGTACACATTTTTAATTTACTATGGAATATAGTATAAGATGTTGCTCTAAATGTAATTTCTAACATAATGCTTTCCAGCTTTTCTAGTAGTTCTTCTCATGTGAGTTCTCTCCTAGGCATTATGTTTTGGAGCTTAAAAACACTGAGTTCAATTATTTCTGATTTTTTTCTCGTCTATTCTACTGGTCTACTCTTTTATTTTTTTTAACTAATACCAAATCATTTTAGTGATTTTTGCTTTATAATACACTTTGAGGTATGGAAGTGCTTTTCTTGTTCATTTCTATCTCTTTTCATTAATTCTGTAGTTATGTTAAATCTTTTGTTCCTACAAGTGAATTTTATTATATCTAACTCTGTAAAGTGTCCCTTCAGTAGTTGAATGGAAGAGAACATTATTAAACTAAATGTAAGTTAATTTTAGTAGCATTGTCATTTTTATTATGCTAGCTCAGCCCAGTTAGGAACACAGAGCTTTCCTATTTAAGTTTTTCTTTATTTCTTTAGTATGTTTTAGCAGACTGATTACCAGATGTCTGACGCATTTTGCAGTTATGTTGAATGGAACATTCCTTTCTAACACTGCTTCCTGGATTTTATGTTAGTACATAAATATGCTGCCAGTTGATGTAGATTTATTTTGTTGCCTGCAAATTTAATGAATTGTTAATTTTCTCAACTGATTTCTTTTCTGACTCCCTAGGATTTTCCTAGTGAACCATTATAAGATCAGTGAAGAGTGTTGGTTTTGTTTTCTCTTTATTTTTATGCCTTTATTCTTTCTCTTATCTTATTCCTATTGACAGTTTTTCTAAAACCATGTCAAATAATACTGGAGAAAAGGTACTCTACTCCTGTCTTTATTAAGAAAGCATCTAGTATTTGCCCTTTGAATATAAAGCTAGTTTTTGGGTTTTGACAGATAATTTTCCAATATTAAAAAATCATTCCATGCATACACTTTGCAGTTTTTAGCCTAAATGAGGGTTGAACTTTGTTTAAAGGCTTTTCCCAGGAGGGGCCTCTTCATTCTGTCCTCTTGCTTTTATTTCTTTTATGTAACACAAAGGAGAAGGTGCTCTAGCTCTCTCTTCCTGGTAGATAGCTGGATAAGAAGTATCTTCAACTTTCATCCTTCCTAAGGATAAAGTAGCAACCAACAGTCTTTTTTTCTCTCTCTCTCCCCGTCTCTTCATTAACAGTTGTAAAGACTGAGTAATTCTAACTGTATTTAGGAAAGGTAATCTACTTGCTACCATCTTCCATTCAGAAATAAAAGTAAAAGATTCTATTGTCAGCAAGTTATTTTTAATAGATGTATAGAGACAAGAATAACCTTCATAATCTATGCGCTTACCAGTACCTATTAAGTCCCTTTCAAACAAAACCGAATGTTTACTTAACAAGGTTACAATGACCATTAGTGAAAGTCCTGAAAACCATGATCCTCTAAGGGTTTGGAGTCTAATGTTCTCATTAACACAGATTAAATCCGATAAACTGGACAAACTACCACCCAGATGAAGCTCTGACAAGATTCTCACTCTACCACATAAAATATTTAGAATTCCTATTGAAAGTATAAATTCAACTATTTTTAAAATTAGAATATCTTCCTACATATTTACATCCCAAAAGCCTAATAAACATCTACACAGAGGCTATTCCCACACTTTTATCAATTTTACTCTCTCACTGAAAAATGAGTTTTATCATGTTTCTTTCTCTCAAGAGTATGGCTTCTCATACAGAACACTACATATTCCTTGAGTTAAATAAATCCTCATATGACTTAGAAATCTATATTTGAAAATATGACTGGTTTAGCCTAATATTTTAAAAACAAAGAGACATATATGAAGAGTATACAAAAATCTTTAAAATTAAGCTTAATAAAAGTTGTAAACTGTTTCAGTCATTATGGAAAACAATTTGGAACTGTGATAGCAAGGTGACTAATTGGTTCATACCCTGTTGATCCAGCAACAAGAGCTTCTGGTATATACCCCAAGTAGGATAAAGACAGATGGAAAGAGCCTATATGTACCAAAATATGTATAGCAGTACTTTTTACGGTAGCAAAAAAATAAAACCTGGAAACAAAATAGGTTCGTGTTTATTAGAAAGTGACTGAATTGCATTATATAAATTTAATGAAATATTTTGCCATAAGAAATGATAAAAATGAGGGATTCTAAGAAACTTGGGAAGTTGTTGGAAATGACATATAATGAAGTAAGTAGAACCAAAAGAACAGATACAACAACCATGATAATATAAGGGAACACAACACTTATCAGTTTCATAAATCCTCTCAATGAAGGGCTGGCATATTATCAAATGGGGTATATCCATTTAGAAATTATCAATGAGTAAGTTTGTTTTGCTTAGTTGTACTACTTTGTTGCAAGGGAAGTTTCTATATAAATTAGTACTAAGAAATGACAGTAAAGTTAAAAAAAAAAGAACTGGTAAAGCATTTTTAAAAGAAAAAAAGCCTTTTACAAAAAGAAACAGAATTTATATAACAAACCATGCTGCCTTTCATTACAGTCTCCCCCAAAAGAATCAAGAGAGATATTATTTGCATGGGTACAAGACTCCATGGACCTTTTCACATGTAACAATTCCCAGAATATAGTTTTCTGATACTTGAAAAGAATTCTAGCAGAATGCTCAAATCAAAATTCCATTCTTTCTCCCTATCTCATTCTTAATGGCGGTCCTTACCCGTCTTTTTGTCATTTCCTCTCTTAGCATTTCTCTCAGCTTTTGAGCTTTAAGTATCCTATAACGGTCTGAGCACGGTTGTTTCTCTTTTACTGGAAGGGGACTTGGTTGTGGTGCTTCCTCTTGAACAGTGCCCAAGGACTGGGGAACTGATGAAGCAGGGGCACTAGATTTAGTGAGACTAGGCACAGTTGATATTCGCTTTCTTCTTTGTAAAACAGTCATTGAAGATTTACTGGATTGTCCAGCACCATCCCCAGTGGGCGTTTCATCACTGTTGAAATACCAAAAAATGTATCATGAATTATCTTAAAATATTTACCACAGACATTCACTTTCTAATTTTAAAACTCAGCTAAAATCACAAAAGTACTAAGACAAATGTGGTATAATCTTACTCATTCAGATGCCAATAGTACAGAACACAGATTAAAGAATCATCTGTATAGAAATCATAATGGAACCCATGACAGCTTATGAAATCACCAAGCCAAATAGTAGAGAATACAAAAAGACCCAGGGCAGAACTGTGGGAGAAGCCCATAGTTAATAGTTGTGACATCTCCAAGAGACTGGTCAAAACAGCTGGATAGACAGGTAGAAAACCAGGAGAAATTTGTTTCATGAAGGCCCAGAGGAGACAGGATATCCTGAAGGAGATAATCAACAATGTCAAATGCAGCACAGGTCAAGTCAGGTCAAGTCAACAAGCATTCATTAAATCCTACTATGTACCAGGCATTTCTGCTAAGCACTAGGGATACAAAGAATGGCAAAAAATGGTCCCTGTTCTCAAGGAGTTCACAGAATAAAGGAAGAGATAACAGGCAAGCAATTATATATAAACCAGATACATTCAAGAGAAATTGGAAAGAACCTCAGAAGTAGCTTGCTAACACTAAGGCGGGGCCAGCAATGGTTTTGTGAAGAAGGTGGGACTCTTGCTGAGGCTTAAGTAAGTCAAAGAAGTCAGTGACAAGGTGGAGATGATGGGGGAATGGGGTAATTAGCTGGAAAAGACAGGATAGAATGGGGTCACTGCACAGCATGTAGAGGGATCTGCCTGCCTTAGAAAAGAGAAGGGACATATTTTCACGTGAGACAGAACTGAAGGAGGAAATAGTAGCTGAAGGCATCGGAGTGATGTGAGATAAACAAAAGGAAGAGGGAGCTCTGAATGAATAGTCACAATTTTCCAAGAAAATATGAGACAAGCTGCTCAGCTAAAAAAGTGGTGATGGGGGGAAAGCCAAGGAAGTCTGAGGAGGAAAGAAAAGATTTAGAAAGGTTACTGTGATGAGTGGAATAGGGAAACAATAAGGAGGGCATGGAAAGACTGCCTTGCCACTGTGAGAGTCCAGTTAAGATTATGAGAGAGGCTGAAAGACAAATCTAGTACACTAGATAAGGCTGCCCTATGGTGCCATGCCTCTTGAAGAAGTTCCTTTAAGCCAGCCAAGGCTATCAACTTGTGAGAGCTACTGAGTGCTACTAAATGCATGGAGGGTATGAGGAGTGTGAAGTTTGCTCCAAAGCCTCCTTAATTCTGAGGGCTAAGTGGGTTTGGCTTCAATAATAGATGAGAACTGAGCAGCCTAAAGCTTTACAAGCCTTGGGAGCACCTCTGGCCTTGATCTTGCTCATCAAAGAATCTTGCCTATTCTTGGAATTCATTCTCTAGAACCTGAAGCTTTTCCTTGCAAGTGCAGCATAGGTTTGAGTAAGACAAAGGATGTCTGCAATGGTTCTGTTAAAGTATGCTGAAGGCGGAGCCAAGATGGTGGAGTAGAAAGACGCACATACACATAGCTCCGAACCCAAAACCCACAGAACAGCTAGAGGGGACCAACTCACGGTGAATTCTGCACCCAGAGGCCATGGAATATTGGAACGAGGGAGATTTCTGTTCCGGAGAGATATGCAAACGTCTCGCGGGGGGTCCTTCGCGCTGTGGACTGGGCGCCGGGACTGGGAGCAGAGGGCAGCCCTGCAGCGGCTGCGGCACCGAGAGGAAAAGATCCGAGCGGGCTACGGGAACGGGATCTCCAGCAGCCACGCGGGTCCCTCCACCCACAGAGGGACCTGCAAACCTCTCGCAAAAGGTCCGTCACGCTGCAGACGCGGAGCCCAGCCCAGACCTGAGGCGGCCGCGGCTCCGAGAGGTACAGACCTGAGCAGGCTTCAGGGATGGGATCTCCAGCGGCGGCACAAGCCCCTCCACCCACAGGTGACAGGGGTCGGTGAGAGAGTCTCTTTGGCGGGTCGAGAGGGGAGTGGGGTGCCCCCATGGCTCGGGCCCCCCCCAGGAGGTAGAAGCTGAGAGGCGGCGGCAGACAGGGGCTCCCCAAGCGGGCGGGAGCCTGGATCCATTGTGGAAGGTCTGTACCTAAACCCCCTGAGGGAACTGAGCCTGAGGGGCGGCCCTGCCCCAACCTCACCACCTGAACTTAATTCTCACACTGAATAGCAGCCCTGCCCCCGCCAAAAGCCCTAAGGCTGGAAGCAGCATTTGAATCTCAGTCCCCAAATGCTGGCTGGGAGGACCAGGAGGTGAGGTGGGTGTGAGGAGAATATTCAGAGGTCAAGTCACTGGCTGGGGAGAATGCCCAGAAAACGGAAAAGAAATAAAACTATTGAAGGCTACTTTCTTGGAGAACAGACATTTCCTCCCTTCCTTTCTGATGAGGAAGAACAATGCTTACCATCAGGCAAAGACACAGAAATCAAGGATTCTGTGTCCCAGCCCACCCAATGGGCTCAGGCCATGGAAGAGCTCAAAAAGAATTTTGAAAATCAAATTAGAGAGGTGGAGGAAAAACTGGGAAGAGAAATGAGAGGGATGAAAGAGAAGCATGAAAAGCAGATCAGCTCCCTCCTAAAGGAGAACCAAAAAAATGTTGAAGAAATTAACACCTTGAAAACTAGCCTAACTCAATTGGCAAAAGAGGTTCAAAAAGCCAATGAGGAGAAGAATGCTTTCAAAAGCAGAATTAGCCAAATGGAAAAGGAGATTCAAAAGCTCACTGAAGAAAACAGTTCTTTCAAAACTAGAATGGCACAGATGGATGCTAAGGACTTTGTGAGAAAGACAGATATCACAGAACATAGCGTGAAGATTCGAAAAATGGAAGATAATGTGAAATATCTTATTGGAAAAACAACTGACCTGGAAAATAGAATCAGGAGAGACAATGTAAAAATTCTGGGACTACCTGAAAACCATGATCAAAAGAAGAGCCTAGACATCATCTTCCATGAAATTATCAAGGAAAACTGCCCTGAGATTCTAGAACCAGAGGGCAAAATAAATATTCAAGGAATCCACAGAACACCGCATGAAAGAGATCCAAAAAGAGAAACTCCTAGGAACATTGTGGCCAAATTCCAGAATTCCCAGGTGAAAGAGAAAATATTGCAAGCAGCTAGAAAGAAACAATTCAAGTATTGTGGAAATACAATCAGGATAACACAAGATCTAGCACCCTCTACATTAAGGGATCGAAGGGAATAGAATAGGATATTCCAGAAGTCAAAGGAACTAGGACTAAAACCAAGAATCACCTACCCAGCAAAACTGAGTATAATACTTCAGGAGAAAAAATGGTCTTTCAATGAAATAGAGGATTTTCAAATTTTCTTGATGAAAAGATCAGAGCTGAAAAGAAAATTTGACTTTCAAACACAAGAATGAAGAGAACCATGAAAAGGTGAACAGCAAAGAGAAGTCATAAGGGACTTACTAAAGTTGAACTGTTTACATTCCTACATGGAAAGACAATATTTGGAACTCTTGAAACATTTCAGTATCTGGGTACTGGGTGGGAGTACACACACACACATGCACACACACATACATAGAGACAGAGTGCACAGAGTGAATTGAAGAGGATGGGATCATATCTTAAAAAAAAAAATGAAATCAAGCAGTGAGAGAGAAATATTGGGAGGAGAAAGGGAGAAATTGAATGGGGCAAATTATCTCTCATAAAAGAGGCAAGCAAAAGACTTATTAGTGGAGGGATAAAGAGGGGAGGCAAGAGAAAAACATGAGGTCTACTCTCATCACATTCCACTAAAGGAAAGAATAAAATGCACACTCATTTTGATAGGAAAACCTATCTCACAATACAGGAGAGTGGGGGACAAGGGCACAAGCAGGGTGGGGGGTAGGATTGAGGGGAGGGCATGGGGAGGAGAATGCAATCCGAGGTCGACACTCATGGGGAGGGAAAGGATCATAAGAGAATAGAAGTAATGGGGGACAGGATAGGATGGAGGGAAATATAGTTAGTCCTATACAACACAACTAGTATGGAAATCATTTGCAAAACTGCACAGATTTGGCCTATATTGAATTGCTTGTCTTCCAAAGGGAAGGGGTGGAGAGGGAGGGAGCTAAAGAAGTTGGAACTCAAAGTGTTAGGATCAACTGTAATGTTCTTACCACTAGGAAATAAGAAATACAGGTTAAGGGGCAAAGAAAGCTATCTGGCCCTACAGGACAAAAGAGAAGACGGAGACAAGGGCAGAGAGGGAGGACAGAAGAGAGAGCAGATTGGTCACAGGGGCAATTAGAATGCTTGGGTTTGGGGGGGGGGGGGGATAAAAGGGGAGAAAATTTGTAACCCAAAATTTTGTGAAAATAAATGTTAAAAGTTAAATAAAAAAAAAATAAAAAAAATAAAAAATAAATAAAGTATGCTGAAAAAGATCTATTCTTTTTTAAAGTATAGGAATAATTTGCTGTGTGCTTCAGGAGCTTCTGAATGAACTTGATCTTGTTTTTCTAGGCAGCCACAGAACAAGCAAGAGTGTAAATTCTGCATCAATCTAACCGGCACCAGGGAGCTGCTCTTCTTTGTCTGATGACAGCACTAGTGCTGAGGTTAAGATATATTCTCATGGAAGTTTTTGCACAACCAAACCCAATGCAACCAAAATCCGGAGGGATGTAGTAAATTGGGAAAAAATTTTTACAGCTAAGCTCGGGGATAAAGGCCTCATTTCTAGAATATATAGAGAACTGACCCAAATGTATAATCATACAAGTCATTCCCCAATTGATAAATGGTCAAAGGATATGAACAGGCAATTTTCAGAGGAAGAAATTAAAGCTATCTATAATCATATGAAAAAATGCTCTAAATCACTATTGGTTAGAGAGATGCAAATCAAAACAACTCTGAGGTACCACATCACACCTATAAGATTGGCAAACATGACAGAACAAGAAAATGATAAATGCTGGAGAGGATGTGGGAGAGTTGGAACACTAATTCATTGTTGGTGGAGCTGTGAGCGCATCCAACCATTCTGGAGAGCAATTTGGAACTATGCCCAAAGGGCTACAAAAATGTGCATACCCTTTGACCCAGCAATATCGCTACTAGGACTATATCCCCAAGAGATCATAAAAATGGGAAAGGGTCCCACATGTACAAAAATATTTATAGCAGCACTCTATGTAGTTGCCAAAAACTGGAAGTCAAGGGGATGTCCATCAATTGGGGAATGGCTGAATAAATTATGGTATATGAATGTAATGGAGTACTATTGTGCTATAAGAAATGATGAACAAGAAGACTTCAGAGAGGCCTGGAAGGACTTATATGACCTGATGCTGAGTGAAAGGAGCAGAACCAGGAGAACTTTATGCACAGCAACAACCACAGTGTGTGAGAGTTTTTTCTGGTAGACTTAGATTTTTGTAATAACACAAGAACTTCTGAAAAAAAAAAAAATCCCAATGGTGGACCTCAAGGCAAAATGCCTTTCACACTCAGAGAGAGAAATATGGAAGTCACTCACATAATGTAGCAGATCATGTTTGTGTATGTGTATCTGTTTGTGTATCATGTTCTGATTTGTTATACGGATTCTTTCATTTATCTTAGTCTGACTACATAGCATGACTATAGTGAAAATATACTCAATAGGAAAGTATATGTAGAATCTATACAGAATTGTATGCAGTCGTGGGGAGGGAGGGAGGTAGTGGGGGGTGGGTGGGGAGGGATAAAATCGCAATTGTATGGCAGTGACTGTTAAACATTAAAAAAATAAAAAAATTAATAAAAAAAAAAAGATATCTTCTCATGTCAACTAGTTGGAAATTAATAAAGTTATTTTTAGTTTCTATATAGTTTCTATAAGGGATACTTAAGGCACCTCAGAACTTCATAAATGTTATTTTTTTGCTTTAATTTTCTGTCTCCATTCCTCATTGGTCACTTGAACTTGGAGTCACTCAGACGAAGGAGTCTTGAGTCCAAATTTGGACCTGGCTCCAAATAGGGCCTCAAAACATCTACTAACCGAGCAAATCTCTCTAACTGCTTCAGTTTTTCCACTGTAAAATAGGGTTAACAACATCTACTTCATAGGGGTGCTGTGAAGCTCAAAAAAAGATAAAGTGTAAAAGCACCTGCAAATTATAAAGTGCCTCCTTTACTCTCCTTCACCAAACATCATCTCTTCCTCTGAAGTTCATGAAATCCCAAATTATCTCCCAATGCAAATCCTTGTGACTATTATCTGTTGCCCAGGATATCTCTCTTTCCTTCCTCAATGAGTTCATTGTCGAACTCAATCTTTCTTCCCTATTTCCCCTCATATTAGAATACTTCAACATACCAATGCTCTCTCAAAAATCCTAACTAACCAATTCCTCAATCTATTCAACTCACTGACCTACACCTCAACTACAGACAATACCCATACTCTTACCCTTAATCATCCCTAAGTGTTCTGCTTCCATGTTAATGAATTATGAAATTCTTTTTTCAGAATATAATCTTTTCTCATTCCATCATTACCTCTACCTTAAGACCATGAAGCTTGTTCTTAGATGTTGCCATGATCTCCATTCCTTTAACCTTTCAGTTCTTTTCTGGGCCATTATTCCTATAAGCTACACTCTCCTCCTTTCCCAATCTCAAATCCTTGGTAAGTCAGTTCAACTTGGCACTATCTTCTACATTCAAGTCCCTTGTCCTTTGTCCTACCTCCATCACACACTGCCAAGTCCTAACTCTGGACTACTACCAAAGACTGACTCTTCTGCTCTTATTCACAGTGATACTAACAGGACACAGAGGAAATTATGAAAAGGTGCCCGCTCTAAATTCACACTATTCTTAGGTGGACCCTCACTCCAACAAGGCAAACATCCCTCCTTGATTGACTGGAAGAGCATCTCTTCCACACCATTTCACCTCCGTCATCTCCAGATCTTCAGATTCATCTTCCCTCCTTCAGTGAGCTGAATCCATGCTTCACTGCTTTTCTCTCCTCCCCAATACCTGCTCTCATACTAGAGGACTTCAACACACACAATGATTCTCTCTCAAAAATCCTAACTTACCAATTCCTCAAAATACTCATTTCTAATGATCTCTACCACACAACTAACCAGAGAAATGAACATGTCCTTCCCCTTCCCATCCCTTGTAAGTGCTCCACATCTAAATCCATGAAATTCAAAACTCCTATATGGGCTCATAATCCATTACTGCTCTACCTCTCTCTGCTATTATTCCTCTTCACTGTGACTTCTGATTTCTCCAGTCCTCGGTGCTTTCCAAAGTCATTACTACTGCACTCTCTCCCTTCCCAATCCTGACCCTCATACCGACTGAGAAAATATTTGTAAAGTGTTTACAAAGCCTGGTACATAGTAGGCATTTCATGAATGCCTGTTTCCTTTCCTTCTCATCTTGACCCCTGGTGAACTAATTAAATACTGACTTCTCTTAAGTCCCTTTAATTGTTATTATACATAAGATCTTGTCCTCCAAACCCCAATTAAGGATTACTCCCATCATCTACTTAATTTGCTTCATTTGCTGCTAAAAAAAAAAAAATTCATGAAACTACATTGATTGATTGAGTTCACTTCAAATATGTTACATAATGTCAACTGGACCCTCCAAAGCAGTAAGGCAATCCTTTACACTTTCCTGATTGATTCATTAGCCCACTTACCCCAGATGTACCAGATTTTAAAGTTTCCCTTACTCTACCTCCTCCCTCAACTGAGAACACTGCCTCATATTTTATTGAAAAAACTGAAGCCTTCACTAAGAACTTCCTCTTCTCTTTATTCCTCATCTTACATCACCGAGATGCCTTTTTCCACTATCTCGTCCTTCATCCCTGTTTCACAGGAAGATATGGCCTTTCTCCTTAACAAGGCAAAACCCGCTTCATGCGCAAATAATCCCATCTCCTCAAGCAGAATGTCCCTCTATTAGGCCTACTTCTCTCTCATCTTCAATTGTTCTTTCTCTATGGGCTGCTTATCTACTATCAACAAACATATATATATTTCTCCTCCATCCTCAAAAAAACCCTTCATCTGATCAACCATCCCTGCTCGCTAACATCCTTTTATGTGTCCTACCTTTCGTAGCTAAACTCATTGAGCAGGCCATCTACAAAAGATGCCTCCATTTCCTTTCTTCTCATTCTCTTCTCAACTCTTTGCAGTCTGGCTTCCAACCTCATCAGAGAAATGAAACTGCTCTCTCACAAGTTACTAATGATCTCAATTCTCGTTCTTCTGCAGCCTTTAACATTGCTGATCATCCTCTTTTCCCTGAGAATCTCTTCTCTCTAGGTTTTCACAACACTACTCTCTCCTGATTCTCTTCCAAGCCACTTGACTACTACTCCTCAATCTCCTTGGCTAGGGTCACCCAAGACTCTAATCTGGGCCTCATTCTTTCTCTGTACTATTTCAGTTGGTTTCAATTATCACCTCTATGTAGGTCACTCTCACATCTACTTGTCTAAACCTAACCTCTCACTGGTCATAGTCTTGCATATCCAACTACCTACTGGACATCTGAAATGACTATATCCCATGATATCTAAACTCAACATGTCCAAAACTGAACATCATCTTTCCCCAAAAACTTCCCTTTCTTTTTACCTCACTATTACTGTTGAGGATACCATCCTCTAAACCACTCAGGCTTACAACCTAGATGTCAACCTTGACACCTCATCCTCTTCCCTCCCCAATAACCAATCAGAGGTGAAGTCCTGTTATTTCCATCTTTCTAATATCTCTTCTACATGGACCCCACATGTCACCACCACCAGCCTAACACCTAGATTACTGCAACAGTCTCTGTTGGTTGGTCTTCCAGCCTCAAGTTTCTCCCCCCCTCCATATATCATCTACTGAGCTATTAAACTGCTCTTCTTAAAACACAAGTCTGTCCACATCACTGATCTAGTCAATGAATTCCAGTGGCTCCCTATTAGATAAAATTAAAAAGCCTCAGTTTGGCTGTCAAAGCATCTCGAAAGCTAGCTCCATCCTACCTTTCCAGTCTTCTGACACCTCACTCTCCTCCACATACTCTTCTGACATTGGGCTCCTTATTGTTCCTCAAATCAACAAGTACTTCTCATGTGCCTACTATGCACCAGGCACTCTAAGTGCTAGGAAAACAAAGGCTAAAAACCACACTCTGCTCTCAAAGGGCTCACACCCTAACGAGACAACATGAAAACAATTACGAACAAACAAGCTACATACTTGATTAATTGGAGATAGACAATAGGAAAGGTATAGGTGAGATTTTAGTTGAGACCTCAAGGAAGTCAGAGAAGCCAAGAGATAGAAATGAGGAGAGAGTGCATTCCAGACACGGAGATGGAGTGCCTTTCACTATGAACAGCAAGGAGGCTGGGGTCACTGGATGGAAGAGTATATGGGGGAAAATAAGGTTTTGGAAAAAAAAAAATAAGGTTTTGGAAAAGTGCAAAAGTAGGATGGGGTCAGGTAACAAAGGGCTTTAAAAGCAAAACAGAGGATTTTATATTGGATTCTGGAGTTAATAAGAGGGCACTGGTATGGAGGAAGGGGAGGGTGATCAGGCTGTGGCTTTAGGAAGATTAATCTGACAGCTAAATGCAGGATAGACTGGAGCGGGTAAAGACTTAAGGCAAAGAGACTAACCAGAAGGCTACTTCAATAGTCCAGGCTATTACAACCATCCAGGTGTGAGATGATGGGGCCTACACCAAGGCAGCAGCAGTGGCAGAGAAGCAAATATATACAGCAGATATTATGAAAGTAAAATCCACAGTAGTTAGCAACAATCTGGACTGGAGGTAAGGGAGCTATGAAGAGGCAAGAGCTGATGCTGACACCAGGGTGTGAGTCGAGGTGACAGGAATACACAATTGGGGTGGCAGATTCAACAGTAATAGATGAACTGGGAAGAGAGGAGGCTGTAAGGAGACCCTCCACTGGAGACGTCCACCAGGCAGCTGGAGATGCGCATGGAGCTGAAGGCCAGGGCTGGATACGGAGAGGGGTAAATCACCCCACGCTGGGGATCCGAGGTTCCTCCCACGAGACACTACCACACATCCCAAGTCCTAGCCTGAAGTTCTCTCCTCACCGCCTTCAAGACCCAGTTAAAAGCCAACGTTCCGAACGAAGTCACTGGCGATCCCTCAACACTGGTGCCTTCCCTTGGGTGACTGTGTCCCAAGCCGTAACAGCTTAAAGCTGCACGGGTACTTCGGGGTCACTAGGAGCGCTCTCTCCCTCCAGGGCCGGCTCCGGGGCTCCGAGCCCCGGCTCGGCCCCCGCCGGACTCGCGGCTGCCTCCTCCCACCCCGAGGCCGGGGCCCGGGCCAGACGGGGCTCGGCCGCCTCTTACCCGCACTCGGCCGCCTCGTCCTCCAGGGGCTCGGCTCCCCCGGGATCCAGCGGGGGCCCCGGCGGGGTCTCGGCCGCTTCGGGCGCCGGCGGCGGCGGCGGCGCGGCCGGCTCGGGCTCCCGGGGAGCCTGCTGGCCGCGCGGGGGCTCGGGAGCGGCCGGGGCCCGGCCGCCAGCCCCGGGTCTCACGTTGGGCTTTACGCTGAGTCGCGCCCTCCGGAACATGGTGGCGGACGACGGGAGGCGCGGCCCCACCGGCCCCTGATGCGGCCACTGACTGGGAAGAGGGCGCTGGGAGGCGACGCTCCTGCCCCGGAGCTCCCCCTGCCACCCCCCGGACGCTGCTACCGCCGCTGGGCGGCCCCGCCTCCGTCAGCCTCCCGCCGCCGCCTCTTCCTCATGGCCCCGCTGCGGGCCGCGACCGGCGGGCTACCGTCCCTCCAGCTCCGAGCCCAGCAGGCAGACGGCCCCGGCCGGGCCTGACGTCATCACGGCGCGCGGCGCCGCGGGCGCGGTGACGTCACCCGCAGACGCCCGCAGGCCCGGTCGCCGCCCGTGTGTGGGTACCAGCATGGGCCGCTGTGGCTGCTGCGTGTCCGCGGCTCCGGTCGGGGAGCTCGGTGCCAAGCGCCTGCGTCCGGCCTCCCCGCGGGGACCTGCGGCTAAGGGCCATAAATGGAGCCGGAAACTAGGGAGAGAGAGGCGGGCGGCAGAGGCCGGGCCTGGGCCTGGGCCACCCTGCCCACCGAGCGGGCCGGCCCCGGGATGGCGGCTCACGCTTCCCCCTCCTAGGACTCTGTAGGTATGGGGAAAACCAGGGGGAGAGGGACGGAAAACGCGGACGGATCTGCTAAAGAGGGTCCTCCTGTGCCTTCCTGCCTCTGTCTGGAAGAGTTCTGCCTTCCCATGAGAGGGGCCTCTCCAGAGCAGGCTGTCTCCGCAGAGGGACCCGCACTGAAGCACTTTGAGATTTTGTGTTTGGAAGTTTATATTCCTGGAGTTTTTAACTGTCCGAGAGCCTCGGAAAACTCAGGAGCAACAGCCTCCCCGTTCCTTGAGAAAGCGTCCGAAAAGGGCTAGTCCGCGTCTATGCGGTACTTCCCAGGGTTACAAAGGACATTTTTCATTCCAGCTCGGTGAATTAGGTGATGCTGCTTCTGGAGAAAGAACTTACCGATGAAGTTCTTCTTTTGACAACATTTCAGATCCTCTGGCCCACTGGAAAGTAGCCATTAGTATCCACTGTTTCATGTACAGTTCCCTCCTGTTCCCCAATAAAAATGTTCATTTTATTTGGTAAGTTCAGAATTTTTTTAAAAAATGCTTAAGGGACTGAATCTGATGATGCTCGAACCCCAGCCCCTAGAACCGTGTCTCTCCCCAGTCCAAAGACCCCTATCTCTGGCAATATAATTCGTGAGTGAGCCCCCGTGAGGCAAATGGCTTCTCCTGTTACAAAAACAAGCTAACCTCTATAGACTTTGCCTTGTTTGAACAGGACTATCTTATACCAGCAGGACTATCATGTTCTGATTACTGATTCCCACAGTTACGGCATACAGTCCAGAGGGCAAGCTAGAGATGTCAACTCCCGAGGCTAGCTTGTTACAGAAGTAAACGTACAGATGTACAGACCCTCTCCCCCCTCAGGCCATGATGCTTGTGCCCAAGGTACAGAAACTGTGTGTTCACCACCTGATCAGCACACTTGGCACACCATTCACTGAACTCTTCATAAGCTTTAACATCATTCCTGTTAGTCTGTGAGTTCCATAAGGAGCTCTACCTGCCTTTCTTAGCATCATAATAAACTTTTTGCCACTCTCCTGAAAGACTGCTTGAATCTAAATTCTTTCCAGACAACTCTGCTCTGAACCTTGATATTTTGGGGTCTTGCACCTCTAAGACTGCATTAAATCCAAACTTCACAGAACAAATGCTTTTATTGAGGGAATTTTATTTATATCTATTATATATTTTATACATTTAGCTATATCCCTTTTATTTGTTCTGTGAAGTTTGGATCAGTCAAAGGGCCTCACTTGTGGCCTGGAGGCCACAGATTCCCCACCCCTGGCCTAGGCAATCTAAGACTGCTCAGTAGTTGAATAGATGTTTTAAGTTCTTTCTCCAGAAGTTGCATTACCTACTTCACAGAATTGGCATGAAAAATGTCCTTTGAAACTAGAAGGCACTATATAAATGTGAGCTATTAGCTCTATTTCATCCATCCATACCCTTTTGCTTTACCTTCCCCCACCTTTGATTTTTAGCAGTAGCTAGGCACTCAGCTAATATTCAGGGAAGCCAATTCTAACAATTTGCTCAACAATCCTTGGCGTATCATTTAGTCTAGTCTGAATCAGAAATTTTTATTCAGGTAACTGAATGGGTACGGGTAGGTAACTCCAGGTGAGTAAGTGTTTGGGGGTAATGCAGCCATGTTAAAAGCACCACTTGACTCGAGCCTAGGTGCTAGTCATAGACTTTTTAGAGCTGTAAAGATCCATAGATTTACATCTTAGTTGGGTCAGAGATTCCTTAGCGTTATTAAATCATCAGATGATGAAGGGAAAATATTCTCCTTCAAATGAATACATTTTCATTTTGCGCCTGTTACCTGTATGAGCCCAGATTTAGCATGACTGTATTACTCTGAGCTTCATTTTGCCTTTCTACAAAATGAGGGTCTTGAACTACATTATCCCCAGGAATCCTTTCTGGCCCTGACATTGTTAATCATGTAACACTGTGGTAGGGATTCTAAGAGATACAAAAGAAATACATGACAAAGTACGTGCCCATTGATTGGGAAATAGTTAAACAAATTGTAATGAAATGTGTTGAAATGAATGTAATGAAGTATATTACTGTGAAGTAAGAAATTATTAATTTGATGAATACAGAGAAACCTGAAGTTATATAATTTGTTGCAGAGTGAAGGAAATAGAGTCAAGAAAACAATGTACACTGTGACCACAAGAGTGTAAATGGAAAGAACAAAATAATCAAAAATGAATGTTGCAAAAATATGAAGAGATATAAGAAGACACCCTCCCCCCCCCGACTTCTTTGTAGATGTAGAGTGTTTCGGACAATTTGCATTTATTGATTGGCTTTGCTGATTTTTTTCTTCTTTAGCTTTTAAAAAAATATTATTATATTTGATTGGTCCCTGCAAGAGGAATAGGGAGAGGGATAATAAGAGAAATTTTGACGATTAAAAAACAGAAAATATCAATATTAAACAGTTATATACTTTATTTTTGTTTTATATTTATGTTTAAATGTTTAATATTTATATAACATAATGATTATAATTCTATAATATGTAAAGATATTAAACAGTTTGTTAAAATACATAGTATTGTCACCACCCTTAAGATAGGAAGGGAACATACATTTATATAGTACCTAATAGGTGCCAGGCACTAAAGTGCTTTTTGCAGATATTAATCACATTTGATTCTCACAACAACTCTACAATGTAGGTGCTATTATTAAACTCATTTTACAGTCGAGGCACACTGAGGTTAAATATCTTGCCTAGGGTCATTCAGCTCATAAATATCTAAAATTGAATTTGAGCTCAGGCCTAGCATTCTCCCCACTGTGCTACCTGCTGCCTTACTATTTACTTACTTACTGTTTAAATTATTATTTAATCACAGAGTCAAGGCTTATATTCACAAAGGCCTTAACTGAAAACAGGTTGTGTTCCAAATGTCCATCCCTAAATTGGTTGTTTACACTCCTGATTTAATTTTCCCATAAAACAATACAGTGGTCATCTTTCCTGTCCAGCCTTTAAACCCATTGAGCTCAAGCTCAATATACTATACTAATAGGAGGATTGGTGAGCAGCTAGGTGGGGAAGTAGAAAGAGTGCTGGGCCTGGAATCAGGGAGACTCCTCCTCCTGAGTTCAAATCTGACCTCACAAACTTACTAGGTGTATTACCCTGGGCAAGTCACTTCACCCCATTTGCCTCAGTTTCCTCCTCTGTAAAATGAATTAGAGAAGGAAATGGTCAACCACTCCAGTGACTTTGGGGTCACAGAGAGTCAGACATCACCAAACAACAGTAGGAGGATAGACCCTCTCCCACACACACATGAAGAAAGTGCCTTGTCCATATTTTATGTATCTTGTATATGCTTTGTATATGCGTATTATCTCCCCATATAAAATTTAAGCTTCTTAAGGACAGAGACTGTTTTATGTCTTTATTCCCGGCACCTAACATAGTACTTGGGCACATACTAGTATTTACTTAATAAATGATTGTTGATTATTAATAGCCATGAATAACAACATTTCTACACTTTAAAAATGCATTTAGAGTGTCAATTAGAGATGATAGAAAAGCATCTTTGCTAGTTTCCCCCATCTCAACAACCCTGGCCATTGGAACAAGGACTCTCCCTTCCCAACTGTTCCTTTCCTGCCAGGAAATAGAAGAGGGGATTTTCTCAGTTCTAGCTCTTTGAATGCTCTCTATGGACAAGGGCAAGGACTCCAGCAGGTTGGGGAAAATCTACAGAAGATCAAAACAGTTTTTTTTTTTCAAATAATTTTTTCCATTTCCTTTACGATGAAGGCAGAAAGAATGACTGACACTGAACAAGTACATATGAGAAAAATCTGTGCTAGAGAACATTTACATTTAAAAGAGCCAGTTATTAATTTTAAAGCTGTCTTAAAGAGGACAAATTGTTGTTTTTATGCCACCAACAAAAAAGTAGAAAATGCTGGCAACTACCAGCCTACATTCTTACTTAGACTATTAAAATTTTGAGGGTATTATCAATAAAAACATGAGAAAACATTCATAAATCATTTTCTATAGCAGATCATATCTTTAGGGTCATGTGGTTGATTGGGAAATATAAACTTATAGTTTTTCATTTTAAGGAAACGTTTAATTTGGGAAATTGAAATGCAGCCTTGAAAACTATCCTGAAGATGTGTCACATGTGACTTAGAATTATAGAAACTTGCATGGTAGACATGACAAGAGATAAATTTATGTAATCTGAGCATTGGCATCAAGTAAGGTGCTTAAGCAAGATAGATATATATTCACTAAAGATTATTTTTCAGCACTATGCAAAAATATGTTCTGCATAAATGGCCAAAGAAAATAATGGCTTTTTATTGATTTCTAAATATTGCTATTTGCAAATGAAATTGTACTCATTGAATCAAGCCCCCAGAACACACAACAGAGCCTCTGTAAGTAAAATAAATCCACAGTAGTGCAATAGATAATGATTCAGCCATCTACACAGAAGAACTAAGTAAAAAACTCATTGCTCAGATTATCGAAAAAATGGCAAGCTTACTGAATTAAATCAATCAACATGTATCTTTGACAAGCATTTGTTACTTGCTTTTTTGCAGCTGGAGAATTAACTGAGAATGGACTTGAGTAGAAGGGGTAACTGGGACTTTTTTGTTTCACTGATCTCAAACTGCTGATGTTTGCAAAAGTCCACCCTTTTAACACATTGGTTTCTCTAGTCATGCTGTATAGCTCTGATTCAAAGAGTATCAACCTTGGAAGAAATAAAATTACAACTAAATCCAGATGGCAATGAAAAGATACATAATAGGTATAGTAACAACAGAATGTTTTTAGTTATTGTGTTGCACAAAAATGTCTAAAGGAGAATATCAAGGGTATGAATGACCAGAAAAGTTGGAGTGGTCACTTACCAAGAAGGAGAGACAATGGATGAAAATCTTAAATGGAAGATATATTGGATGTTCCCACAATATTAAAGAACCAGAGGAAAGCCTCTTTTATATTGGGCCACTCTGGAGAATTTGTGATAAAGCATGAGCAGTTATTACAAATAATGGAAAGCTATGGAAGGATTATGATTTCCATTAGTACAGGGAGTCCTTACAAGTAAAATTACAAATCCTAGAATATCTTATCACTCTTCCTCCCTTCATATCCATTACTAAGTCTTATCCTTCTTCCACTAAAATTATTTACAACCTTCTCATTCTCTTGTTAAGACCATTAGTTTCTTGACTAAAGTCACAGTGACTTTTCCCATACTATTCTCTTAATAAAAAGTTTTGAATTAAATTGAATTTTCACCAGATCACTCAGAAAGGCCTGATCTCATCTATATAGGTATTCTTTCCAACAGTGCAGGTCACAATCTAGCCAACCCTGTCCATTCTGTGCCAATCTTATACATGCCCTCCTGTAAGTTTACCTTATGGGATCTATCCAACATGCTAGAGTATTTCCTTACTTTCTCTTAGTGTTATGAGGTTACTGTTGGAACACATAAGCTGTTCATCTGTTATTCCTTCATCTTACCATAGGACCAATTTCACTCATGCTAGGTACCTTTCCAGTGCCTTCTGGGTGAGAATCATTTCCAATTTTTTGGAGACTATAGTATTCCAAGTCTCACAGCCATACAACATTGGTGCGAAGTAGATGCGATTTTATTTCTGGGAGAAGTTTGTAATCAAGAAATGAATTTTGCATCTTCCCTAAGACAATGCCATCTACTCTACTTCTCCTGTTTATTCTCGGTTCAACATGTCATCTGTTAGCAGTGTCTGTTCATGAGACATAAACTGATTGGTAAGCTCCATGAGTGGTCCGTGATATTTCATATCATGGTCCAGATACTAGGTATTCTTCATCCACATGATTTTTCCTGCTTAGATAATTAGACCACATTCTTTGAAGTGGTTATATATCTCTCCTGCAGTGTTTCAGGCAGTGTCATCTAAAAAGAGCAGCATCTGGAGGACCTCACTCAACTCAAACTTGGAGCTGGATCTTATTTATGATAGTAGTAAAAACTTGTGACCAGGGCCATTTTCCTGTTTTATGCCTTATCTGATATTAATGATCAGACACTCATTGAACATGGTTCTTTCTGTTGTATCTTTCAGAAATCCTGTGTAACCTTGTGTGCACAGGGGGCCACTTCTTGGAGGAAAGTGTCAGGCACCATTGGAATACACTTATTGGAGGCAGTGTTTGGCTCTAATAAATCAAATGCTTTTTTATAGAACACAAAAAGTAAGTACAGTAGGAGGATGTATTCTCTACATCTTTCAGTCAGTTGTAGGATGGTAAAGATATTGTCTTCAATAAGAGATCAGATCCCATGATTGATGCGTGAAAATACTCATGAAAATTTTATATAGATAGGAAAGAAGCATGAAACTAAATTTAGAGCCAGAAGGGACATGAAAAGCCAGTTTGTCCCACCTCCTCCTTCTACAATGAGAAAACAGGGCTAGAGAAGTGAAGTCACTTGCCCAAGGTCACACAGGTAGTAAAGGGAATAAGCATTTATATAGCACGTACTATGTGCCAGGGACAGTGCTCAGTGCCTTACAGATACCTCATCTGATCCTTGCAACAGCCTTGGGAGGTAGGTATTATTATCCCCATTTTTACAGTTGAGGAAACTGAGGCATACAGAAGGGACTTGACCGGGGTCACACAACTGGTTAATGTCTGAGACCAGGTTTATGCTCAACCCTTCCTCGCTTTAGGCCCAGTTCTGTTTCCACTGTTTCATCAACTGCTTGTAGTAGTAGTAGCAGCAGTAACTGTAATAATAATAGTGTTTTCAGATTTGCACAGGGCTTTAAAAATAGCTCATTTTATCTCTACAGTAATCCTGGGAGGTACTTTTGGCGACTCCTCTCCAGTGTTCTAGATATCACAGGTCAGGCTGGAGTTGTTTTACTTCCATGCCATACTTTTTTCTTTACTTTATGGTATTCTTACGCCTTTCTTTATTCTAGCTCTGTGCTCATTGTACAGTATCTAACAAATCTATGATCTGCTGATCCCCATGAAAATAATCATATTTCCTGTTAAAAGAGTATTGATTAATATAATCAATGTTGACCTAAGTGTCAAACTCTGTCAAAGGCTCCAAGTCACTAGAAAGATTCATAGGTGCTGCCCATTAAAATGTAATTGGGGGATGTTTAACAAAATAAATAAAAATACACCAAGGGATAGATAATGTAAATTTGTGGTTTTCTAAGTCAATATGCATTCTGAAGGGATCAGTTTCTATTTGAGCTTTGCACATTAATCTAAAGGAGGATAAAGTACCCTTGGCCCTGTTCTGCTCACCATTTTTATCAATGACTTGAAGAAGACAGATGGAATGCTGATCTAAATGGCACATTAGATAACCAAATAAGTATTTGATAAAATTTCACCAGATTGGGATAATGATATTTAATAGGGAAACTAAAAAGTCCTTTATTAGATTTCTCTTAATTGCCAAATCTGATAGTCTTTTCTCATTCCTTAGCCTTCTCAACCTATTTGCTACTTTTGACACAGTTGACCAGCTTCTCCTAGATGTTCTTCTCTGAGTTTTGGTAACTAGGGAAATGTTATATTGTAAGGAGAACTGTCCCTAGGTCTTTCTGGCCTGTGTATCTTCCTTTCCCCATTTTCCAGCCCCAACATATGTTTAATATTGTTCAAGTCATTATCTATCAATGGACCTCAAAGTTTCTGACTTAATGAATAGTTAAAAACTGTAAAGTTTATTACATTTTATACCATTAAACTAAGGGCTTCCAATGATCCAGTGAACAGATAAAAGAGTTGTTTGACCTCATCCCCATCTTTTAGAGCCTAGTGGATTGTCCTCTACAGAATAAAAAAATTGTTTATCCATACAGTAATATATGCTGGCAGATTTTTTGAGATTAGAAATTGACTTCATCTTTTTACTCAAGTTCTGCCATTCTACTAGCCTTGTGACCTTGAACAAGTCTTTTCTGAAGTTCTCTGAGCCCCAGTTTCCTCCTCTTTAAAATCTACTTCACCAAGTTGTGAACAAATGAATAAAATTAAGTTAATGGCTTTCTTATTTTCCTCATACACAACCCTCTGTTTCCTATCTCTGTGCTTTTGTACTAGATGTGCCCCCCATACCTACAAAGCACTTCCTCCTCAGACCAATCTCTTAAAATCCTTAGTCTTCTTCAAAATTCAACCCAAGTGTCACCTTTATAGGAGACATCTCATTGCACTCTCCCCAAGACATAGGAGCAGCTAAGTGGTACAGTGAATAGTGCCAGAATCGGGAAGACTTGAGTTCAAATCTAGCCTCAAGACATTTACTAGCTGTGTGACTCTGGGCAAGTCACTTAACCCTCTTTGCCTCAGTTTCATCATCTGTAAAATGAGCTGGAGAAGGACATGGCAAACCACTCCAGTATCTTTGCCAAGAAAACCCCAAATGAGGACACAGAGAAGAGTTGGACGTGACTGAAATGACTCAACAACAACATATATGCATAGGATCTTTCCTTATAGGATATAAGTAACTTGAGGACAGGAACTTTCATTTTTGTCTCTGTATCCCCTGCACTTAGCATTACTGCCAGGCACTTAGTAAGCACTTAGTAAATGTTTGTTGATTGATAAACTGATTACTGCTTTATCTAAAAGCAAATTTTTAATCATCTCTAGAACTAGCATATAGCAAGTTTAAATAAATGTTTGTTGAAAGTATAACCCCAAAGTGGAAATATGAGAAGATACTTTGTTCTTTTGCTGAAATGGAAGGTTCATAGATGTGAAACATTACATATATTTTCAGATATTTTCAATGTACTGATTGGTTTTTGCTGACTTTTTTCTCTTTTTCTTAATAAAATGTTTGTTATATGGAATGACTTTCTGGGAGGGGAAAAAGTTAGGAATACTGTGAGAAATGTTAGTAATGTAAAAGACAAAAGATCAATAAAAAAATTTTTAAAACCAAATATTGAATTATCCAGAAAATACTTCTGGGTTGATTGTATTACATACAATATTCCCTCTGTCCCCTATTAGAAAGGTTTTTGAGAACACTGAATGAATTATATGAATGAAAAGTATTTACTAACTTCTTATTAAGTGCCAAGAATTGGGCTAAGTACTGTTCCTGTAGATACAAAAATGAGAGCTAAGTGCCCTTAAAAAGTTTATATTCTAATGAAAAAGGAACACTTGTACAGGGAAGTGATGGCTAGGGAAGGATGTCTTTCTCTGGGAATTCACTGGCATGGGGAATAAATGACACCCCTTTTCCACAAGCAAATAGTACTGATTTGAATTCAGTTACCATAATAAAAAGTGTGGGGAGGGTTATTATGAGATAAGTATGCTATGATATGATAAGATGAGTGGCAAGATGTCCTTGGTGCACATCTAGAGACATGGATTTTGCCTTGTCTGCATTGTGGGTACTCTGCAAAAGAAGGATATTTTATAAATGTTCACAAGTCTCTCATATATATGGATGTGCTGCCATCATGTGACCAATTTTCAGACTTTGCTCAGAGTTGATCAGTTGAGTTGCTCAACTGGACTTCCCTCAGTTGTTTGGTTTCTTGAGGATAATGTCTATGGTGTGATTACTGAGCTTGGTTGTAAATTTTGTAGAATTGGGTGGTTGGGTTGGGTTGGGTTGCTGCAGAGCTGTGTCACTTAAAAAGAGTTCTCTGTATCCTGGGTGTGGATTGTTGGATAGTGCTGGTTCCTTGGCATTTGGGCACCCTCAAGTTTCATACAGTCCTCCCTTTGGCAGAGAGTGGAGTAAATGTGGGGAAATCCCCAAGGAAGATTTCTTCACAAAGAAATTCCTCTTAATCTATGTTTATTTCTTCCCAGAGGATAATCAGGAACCATAAATTAAATGTCTCCAAATGTATACTTAAATAGCTTTTTAAAAAAATCCGAGATACTGATTCAATCAAATTCTCCGAAGTTGTCATTGCTTAAAATTATCCACTAGTTTTGTCAGCTAGGTTCAACAGAAACCTGTCATCATGAGAATCTGTTCTTGATGTGAAGACCATCCATGCTGAAATTAAAAATAGCATTCAGAGATACTGGAGGTGAGTCAGGAAGTGCTGTTGTATATCTTTAGGATTATCCCTTATTCTCCCCTGGAGGATGAATAATATTCCTGTTGCCAAGTGGCTATTCAATTCTTCAACAGGAAAAGAATTTATTTAGACCATAAGCAATACTGTTAGCATAAATAATAATGTACCTTAAATCTGATCTCCTTGATTCAGTTTAAAATTCCAGCCCCTATGGTATTATTACAACTCACATTTTGATTAAATTCATAACATGTCTAGCCCTTGTTGCAACAAAGGACACTCTTGCTAAGATCCTTTACTCCCTAAATGAAGCTATCCCCACAAAGATAACTATTTCTAAGCTAAGGAAGAAAAATCCATTTCAGGCTTGATAATGACTTATATGGTGATTCCTCCTCCTTTCTTATGCTTTATCTTTGGAAATCCCTTCTCACTTGGACAAGTTTCTCAAGTCCTTCTCTAAAGTAGTATCCTAACTCTGATGATCCTTTCTGGGTGGAGCTCAGAAGAAATTACTTCTGGAATTCTGGTTATTCCAGTGACCAGTCCTGATTTCAGACTGAAGTATTCCTTCTGTCTCTTGGCAGAGTGGTGATGAATTTGTAGCATCCTTTTATAATAATAATAAGTTCATTTTAATACAGGTTACAGATATACTATTAAGGTCCACTTGATTCTTTCATTTTTGGCTTTAGGAAGGGCTGTTTTTGTTGCTTTAGATGAAAAGTTCTGAGTTCAATTACAGTTCTGAGTTCAATTACAGTTGCTCTGAGCCCTCATTTAGGAAAATTCCTAACACCTAGGCAGAGATTGGGCTGTCCCCCTTAATCTGAATCAGTCTCTAGTTAATTCCTGGCTTCATTGTGGTTGAGGTCAAAATTCACATTATTGGAAATATTTGGGTAAATAGCAGATAATATTTAGTGTTTGGGAATAGACAGGTATCAAGGGGGGAAATTTGGGAAAGACTTCCCTAAGCTAAGGTGCCTGTAGAAACAATGACATGAATTTTCATTCTCTCTCCTATGGGCCACAACTCAACTCTCTCCTTTCAACTGCTCCAGTCCAGAAGCTCATTTTATACAGGCCCTGTTAACACTTAGTTCTTATGGTTTGGTTCAGCCAAAAAGTGTCACCTAATCAAGGCATCAGAACCAAATGAGGTAATGTTAGCCCCACCCTTACAAACTATTAAAGCTAGGAACAGCTCATTTTTAGGCATGGCCACAGCATTGGTTTATCAGACGAGCCTAGAGGAGGTTTTCTGTTCAGTTGGAAGGTGATGAAACATTTTTTAAAAAGCATTAATAACATTAAAAATAAATTATTCGCAATGAAAAGGAAATTTTAAAAACAACTGAGTTCAGAAGGGACCACAAACATGGCAATTTTGTTACTGTTAAATGTAATGTATGCTTAAAACTATGATGTAACAACTTCAGGAGTTCATGTAGTCTACGATACGTGTGCTGGTAACTGTTACTTCATAATAAAAAAAGATTTAAAAGAAAGCACCGCAGGTCTCTCAGAACAAAACAAGACTAAGATGACAGTACACAAATGGACCCTTAACGAGTTTCACCTTTAACGCATGCGCCTTAACTACCGCTGTTTCCATCGAGCTCCGACGAATGTTTTTCTCGTTGCCGTAGGCGGGGCCTGGTGACGACACAGGCACCTGAGCCTATTTAAGGTCGGGCGCAGCGGCGGTTGCTGTCCAGATCTGTTGTGTGGCGGTGGCGGTGGTGGTGGCGGTGGCACGTTTGCGTGAACTGTTGGTTTTCAGAGTTGGTGGTTCCCTTCCAAACTCCGGCGGTCGCGATGGCCCGTAAGTGTTAGCGGATCGGCTGCGGGCACCCAGACTACAACGTGCTGAGCTCCCCTTCCCGGGGCTGCGGCCCCAGATCGTTGGGATGTCCACGAGACTACCCGAGGCTGGAGCCTTCCCGGGGAGGGCTTGTCCCGCTCTTGGTGACCCCGAGCGACCCCCAAACTGCACCCCTGCCCTTATCTAAGGGCTTCGCCCCACT
Source organism: Notamacropus eugenii (assembly GCF_028372415.1). Taxonomy (NCBI): domain Eukaryota; kingdom Metazoa; phylum Chordata; class Mammalia; order Diprotodontia; family Macropodidae; genus Notamacropus; species Notamacropus eugenii. Next base: position 463,647,070 of record NC_092875.1, on the reverse strand, counting down.
TTGGAGCAGGGTGCAGAGCCAACTCTGCCCTCCTGTGTATCTGGGGGAGGGAAGGGAAAGCGGGGCTGGCCTGGGGCACCCCTCCAGGATGCACCCTACCCCTCACCCCCCACCCCACCCCCCCGGTCAGCCCCGGTTTTAGAAAGCGGCAATTCCACAAAGACTTTTTTCTTCCCTACGGTTCTCGCTGGTCCTTATCCCCTTTGCTAACCTCAGTGGTCCAGCCTGTAAGTTTCAGCTTCAGCACTTTGAAATGCTCCGCGGCAGCCCTCTCCCCAATTTCCCATCCATTTTAGATGTAAACGTTTGATAAACGTCTCCTGAGGAAGGTATTCTTACTGCCTGAGTCTATGTAGACAAGAAGTGGAGCAGGGGAGATGGGATGGAAGAGGAAAGAAAAATGCCCTATTATATATTGTGGTCTGTTTATGGATGATGTCTAAAGCCATGATGTAACCAACAGTTAGGATAGAGACAAGATTGTTTCTCTCACGATCTTTTTCTCTCTTTTGAGAATGAGGAGGAGGATTTTTTACAAGCCTAAATCCAACATATTCTATGTACAAGTAAAAAATCATAACCATTTTCGTGGGAGCACTGACCTCATACTAGGACAATTTGTAATTCATTTATCATCTGTAAAAGTATGTCTTGACTCCTGCCTACTGCAATCAAGCTGCATACAGTGCTGGGATTTGGGCAGAGGACCTGAGTAAGAGTCTTGTCTCTGCCATTTATTATTGTGTAATAATGAACAAGTCACCTGATTTCTCTGGGCAGAAAGAAAAGAAGTATTTATTAAGTACCTATTGTGTGCCGAATACTGTTTTATCTCATTTGATCCTCACAGAGGTAGGTTCTAATAGTACCCCCATTTTACAAATGAGGAAACTAGGCAGATAGTCATTAAGTGACTTGCCAAGATTAAATGGCTAGCAAATGAGGCAGGATTTAAACTCTGGTCTTCCTGACTCCAGGGCTATAGTCACTGTATCACTTGCCTTCAGTGAAATGATACATTGAACTAAGTGACTAAGGTCTCTTCCAACCTTAAATCTATGGTCCTATGAACTTGAAATGATTTTAAGAAAAGGCTGGTCTGGCAGCAGGCAATGTTAATATTATTTATGGTACAGCCGTTGCAATCATCTATTTGCCCTAGCCTTTGTTTTGATGTATGCACCTGGAAACTGTCCTTTCCAAAAATGCAAAGGAAGTCAAGTAAAGTATTGGAGAGAGGAAATGGCCTAAGTGATGAACGGCTGAAATTATACAGACATCAGTACTCTGTGTCAGTGTGCTTTCATGTGTCCTAATACTGTTATACCTGTAAGACCCTGCTGCCAGGTCAGACTAAAGATTTACTTGTATGTCCTTTAAATGGACCTAAGAATCTGAAGAAGGGGCTGAAAGGATGAATGCCATTTATTCTGTCAGGTGGGAACCAACGGGAGCTTGCCCGTCAGAAAAACATGAAGAAAACCCAGGAGATCAGCAAGGGGAAAAGAAAAGAGGATAGCCTGTCTGCCTCCCAGAGAAAGCAGAGGTAAGCTTTTAATGGGGTCATTAAGTAACTGGCTTTTTACGTGACCTTTTAAACTGGACACAGAAAATATTCTTTTTTTTAAATTTATTTACTGTAGTTTTCAACATTCAGTTCCACAAACTTTTGAGTCTTAAATTTTCTCCACCTCCCTTCCCGACCCCCTCCCCAAGTGGCATGCAGTCTGATATGGAATCTACGTACCCATTCATATTAAACATATTTTCACATTAGTCATGTTGTAAAGAAGAATTAGAGTCAATGGGATGAACCACAAGAAGGAAGAAACAAAACAGAGAGAGAGAGAGCGCAAATAGTATGGCTTTATCTGCATTTTCTCTCTGCAAGTGGATAGCATTTTTCATCATGAGCCTTTTAGAGTTGTCTTAGAACCTTGCATTATCAAGAAGAGCTAAGTGCATCTAAGTCATCGCTCCATGTGGCTGTAACTGTGTACAATGTTCTCTTGGTTCTGCCCACCTCACTAAGCATCAGAAAATACTTCTTACAGGTGATTAGATACCACTTCTAGATCTGTATCCAAAGAGATCATAAAAATGGGAAAAGAACCCACATGTACACATATTTATAGCAGCTTTTTGTGGTAGCAAAGAATTGGAAGCTGAGGGGATGCCTATCAGTTGAGGAGTGACTGAACAAGTTGTGGTATATAAATGTAATGGAATAATATTGTGCTATGAGAAATGATGAGCAGGCAGACTTTAGAAAAATCTGGAAAGGCTTATATGAACTGATGCTGAATGAAATGAGCAGAACCAGGAGAACATTGTACACAGTAACAGCCACATTGTGCAATGACTGACTTTGATAGACTTAGCTCTTCTTAGCAATGCAAGGATCTAAGACAACTCCAAAAGACTTGCAGTGGAAAATACCATGCCCATCCAGAGAAAGAACTTTGGAGTCTGAATGCAGATGGAAGCAGACTATTTGCTCTCCGTTTGTTTTGATGGCTTGTTGCTTTCATTGTCCCCTTGTGGATTCTGATTCTTATGTGTCTGGGCCTTCCTGCTATTTAATGTTTACATGGATGCTGTCAGTAATATATTCTGGTTTAACATTCTTCGCTGAGCTTCACCTTCATATCTCATGTCACCACTTCTCAGCTACCCCCTAGTCATTATATACCCAGGGGTTGTTTTGCATTTTGGGGGGATAAGAGTTTGGGGGGATGAGTTCACCTATGTTAGTGGATTCGTTAATGGACATGTGATTGTTTCTAATATCAGTCTGAAAAAAAAAACCAAAGTATATGTTTCTAAAACATTTTGGATTAACAAATTTAACATTGATGTCTTTCTAAGAACATACACCTATTTCCTGGTCTATCTACTAGTGAATTATGAGATTCTAAGAGTGAAATCTAGCAAGGAGACAACTTTCTCAGGATATTTTAGCACAACAAAATAACAATAAGAATTATGGCTCCATTAACAAGGCAGTATATTTCCAGTTGCTCCTATCTATTCCTTCTTACTAAGGAATAAAATCGAAGGGGAGAAAATAGGGAAATGTAATTTTATTTTCACTTGTTTTTCAGATACCTCAAATGCTTTTTCATACGTAAGAGAAACAGGCTATCTGTGGAAAATAATAGCTAAAATCAGTTTAGTTTTTTGATAACAGCTCATGTTTTTGTTTCTCATAGGGATTCTGAAATCATGCAACAAAAGCAGAAGGCCGCTAATGAGAAGAAATCTCTGCAGACAGGTGACAAATGATCCACAGTCATTGGAACAACAAGGTGGATCACAGCATCTGAAATCAAGAATTTGTAGAATGACCAGCCATTAAATATCTAACAATTTATCATATCCTTAGACTTGTTTACTTTCTACTTGTTTCTTTTTAGTCCATGATAACTTAAGCTGCATGGTATAGAATAGTTCTAAGAAGTGGAACATTGCTTCATGCTTATAAAAGTGATAGAAATTAATGAATCTCTGTGGTTCATAGTAATATCTGGAATTACATAGATAATTAGTTTGATACTTTTTAAATTTAAGCTTCAAATCCTCATCCTTTCTGTAGGTATCTTCATGATATATTAACTTTTTCTTTGAAGTAAGTCATTAAGGTCCATTATAATTTTTTTACTATCGATTTATAAAAGTCAAGTTTTCATGTAACTTTTTAGAGCATGTTTTGCATGAAATATTATTGAAATATGATATCTCTCTGATTAGTAAACAAATGTTTTAACAACAACAATCTGAATTGGCATTTTTATATTTCCATTTAACTTTAAAAAATTGTGAAGGCATGAGGACCACCCTCTTTCAATTCAGCATTGACCTTGCCTACAAAAATGTTACTTTCTGAAGAGATCAAAAGCAAGTCCTCAAAAGATGTCAGCAATCTGTATCAGTATACAGTGTAATATAATTCTGGAGGGAGAAAAAGGGAAGAATGCCATTCACTGACATTTTTTATTCAACTAGCCATGACCTTCCTCCTCCTTTTACAAATGAAGAAACTAAAGGCCCAAGACACAAAGTTACACAACCAGTAAATGAACCAGAGATTCCATCCCAGGTCCTGAGTCTTTAATAGACCCATCTGACTCAATAATGGAAAGATGAATGCTTTTTTTATTTTTAATGGACTTATGATTTTATCTGTTTAGGGAATTCTCCCTATCAAGGCAAATCAGCACCTGCTCTGCAATTTGTAGTTTCAGATTTGCTTGAGGTACTGAAGGTTTAAGTGTGCTTCCTCAAAGTCACAAAATTGTATGTGTCAGAAGAGAAACTTGAGCACAGGCCATCCTGACTCTTAAGGCCAATTCAATAATCTACTCTGTCACACTGCCTCTCAAATGTATGGTGGATAAAAAGGAAAAAAGAAAGCCGTTAACATGCTACAGCTATTTGTATACATTTATGTTGACCTCATTTTACAGGAGTGGAAATGGCTCAAATTATTAGTTGTTCAAAACTACATTGTTGAACATTAAAGCAAGGACTTCCTGGCTTTCATATTATTAACTGTTAGTTGTAGAATGTTGTCCTCTTTATTAACAAAAAATTCTTTAAAAAAATCCGGCATCAGCTATATTTCTGACCACATTAAGGAAAACGTGCCACTTATTAGTTACAGAAGTAGGCCATTTCTTTAAAACCATGTTCTTCTATCAATCTGTGTCTGTGATTAATTGAATGTTAGCGTAACACTTGCGTAGTTTACAAACATTATCTTCTTTGATCTTCAACTCTTATTAGGTAAGTACAAGTATTATATGGTTTTTAGAATTGTGGAAACTGAGGCTGAGAGAGTAAGTCACTTACTTGCTTACACTGTACACAGCTAACACGTCAGACATAGGATTCAAACTCAGGTTTCCTCAGTCCATTCTATATGTTATATACCACAGTATCCTGCCCCCAATTACAGATAACTCAGAAAGCAAATAAAGTCACATTTCAGCCTAAATAGGCTGTGACATTTTACTCCCGGTGTTAATAACATGATAATCAGAAAAGGTAGTGCACTAGTACAATGTCATGCACGTGAAACAACAGAAATACAGTCCTATGTTTGGAATATTAAACATCTGAAGATCATACATGTTAGGGAGAACCTCTATAGAAAACCTGGAAAGATACAGGTACCAGAAATCAGTGAAGAAAATAGTTGAGACAAATTCAGAAAGGTAACAATACAAAGTTGGCAGAAATCAGCATTTCTAAGTACTAACAAAACCCAGGAAGAAATAAGAAATTACCTTCAAAATTAATGCAAAATGCAAAAAGCATCTGGAAGTGAATCTTCCAAGACAGTCCAGAAATACTCTTTAGAGAAGTTAATGAAGGCACATAAATGGAGAACTGTCAGAATAATTTTTTAAAATTATACCTAACTTTAGACATAAAGCTATAAGAAATAACCAAGGAAGGGTTCTTTACAGAACTAGACAAAACTCTTAAGGGAAACATGTAATAATGGAATGACTGACTGGAGTCATGACCTGGGTTCAACTTCACCTCTGATTCTACCTTTGTGACCCTGGGCAAGTTACTTCTTGGACCTTAGTTTCCCCATCTGTAAAATGAGAGGGTTGGATTAGAGGGCTTCTGAGGTCCCTTCTAGATCTATGATCCTGTGACTATGAAGATGAGATCCATCTTTTCTTCAGTAAATGATGTAAACATGAGATGTGAAATAACATTTGGAGGGGGGAAAAGTCCAGAATCTCAAAGGAAATAAGGAAAAGTACAAATAAATGGGGAGGGGCAGAAGTATTTCCAGACCCCTCTCATATAAAGCAGCTGTTTCCCAAAACTATTTAGATACTCAGTAAAAAAGAAATAAAATAGGAAAATAGATCAGTGGAACAGTATGACAAAGAACAGTAGCAATAGAAAATAGCCTAGGTTTTAAGTTGGCTTTTTATAAATTCAAGAATATTAATGGGTGAAGGGCTTCCATTTTGACAAGTTACTATAAAACTGGAAAGCAGATTAGAATAAATCAGATTCAAACCAACATCTTACACGAGTAAGTTGAAAATGGATATTTGAACTGAGTAGAGCTCACATCATTTAAACATTAGCAAGAGGAGATAGGGGAGAATTTATAAGCAAATAGGGAAGAGGTCATAAAAGGTAAAATATTCTACCTTGATTACCTAAAATTAGGTAATCAAATTAGGTTTTTACTTGCATCAGTCAACAAAGATGAAAAAACAATTGAGAGGGAAAATATTTGCATCAAATATCACTCATAAAGGACTGATATCTAAGATACATAGTAAAATGATGCAAATGTGTAATACCAAGGACCATGCCTCAATAGATATGTGCTCAAAAGATATGAATAACTTTCTAAAGAACTGAAACTTATAAAATGATCATTTAAAAATTTTTCCTATCACTAACATGCAAAATGAAACAACTCTGATATTTCATCTTACTACTGCTGCATAATGACAAAAGATGACAAAATAGGAATTGTCAGTGTTGGAGGAGCTACAGGAACATGGACACACCAAATACACTTTTAAAAATACATTTTCTTGACATTTTGTTTTTACATTATCCACAGTTCATAATATAACCTTTTTTTACTCATTAGAGAGCAGATCACTTATGATGAAAAAAAATCATTAAAATTAGCCAACATATCAGCACGGACATTATATGCTGTGTTCCACGCTGAGTCCTCCACCTCTGCAAAGAAACCAGAAAGATTCCTCATATGTCTTCTTTGGGGCCAACTTTGGTCATAAAATTGCAGCATTGAGTCTTGTTTTAGCCTTGTCCTTTTCCATTTCCATTGTGAATATTATTTTCTTGGGTTTGCTTACTTTGTACTAGTTCATAGAAGTCTTCCCATGCTTCTCTGTATTCATCTTTCTTACAGCACAGTAATACTCCATCATATTGATGTACTAAAATTTGTTTAGCCGTACTCCAATCAAGGGGCACCCATTTTGTTTTCTTGACTACTTCAAGAACACAACACTGATACACTGTGGACCTCAGAACTGATTCAGCTATTCTGGAAAACTATTTGAAATGATAAAAGATGAGTGATTAGCTATCTGGTAGCAAAGACCTGGAAACAGAGTAGATACTCATGATTAGGGAATGGTTGTGGGGAAAAGCACAAAATACTGGTATTTGAGGGCAAGGGAATATTATTAAGAAATAACATGGGAAGATTTGTATAAACTGAAGCATGAAACAAGCACAGCCTGGAGAATAAGATGTACAATGACTGCAACAATGTATCACTGGGAGACAGTCAGTGCTTAGTATTTAGTGATGGACCTGGAGGCCAGATGATAAAACACATACCTTCTTCCCCATGGTACAGAAGTGGCAAATTTCTGGTCAGAGGATTGAATATATGGTTAGATGCAATCATTGTATTGGGCGTTTATGCTTGATTGGTTTTCTTTGTTAAAATGAACGGTTTGGTTTGCAGAGACTAGAAGTTGGGAAAAGAATGGTCTTTTTCTAGAAATGACTGTGCTATAAAGATGAAGCAGTCAGTAAAATATAATTTTTATTAAACTGTGTAGTTAATAGGATAAGAGGGAAAACATTTGGGAAAAGGCAATAAGAAATTATTCCAATAAAGTGACTAAAATGTCTGCATACCAGAGAGTCTACGGATAGGGACATACCCCAAGGAGGATAATGCTAAAGAAAAAGCCCTGTATACACTAAAATACTTAGAGCATCACTTTTTATAGTACCAAAAACCTAGAAACAAAATGGATGCCATCAGTTAGAGGACGGTTAGAACGTGGTACATGAATGTAATGGAATACTAACTGTGCTGTGAGAAATGAACAAGATGAATACAGAAGTTCATAGGAATACTTCTACGAATTGATGAAAAATGAAGAATCAGGAAAAAACAACATACATAACAAGGTAAATGGAAAGAACAGCAAAACAATTAAGATTGATTGCTGTACAATTATAATGACCAAAGTTGGCTCCAAGGAGATAAATGTGAAAAAGTACTTCTCCCAAAGTCTTTGCCAAGATGGGGGACTATTGGTAAATAACACTGTATGTAATATAAGTCTCTTTCAATGTGTTGGTTAGGTTTGATGAACTGTTTTTTCCCTAACAGGTGGGATGAGGGATAAATTAGGAAATATAAGTTTATATGAAAAGATATGATTCAATATTTTAAAAATGATATGGTCTAAAAAACATGAACTTTTAATTGCAATGACCAACTTTGGTCCCAAATTACAGTGGTCACTATCTGTATGACCTTAGGCAAATCACAACTTTCTTGGATCTCAAATTTCCTCATATATAAAATGAGAGGTCCTTAAACAGTCCCAGATCTATGATCACCACCTCATTTAAACAAAATTGGCTTTGACAATTCCTTACCCCTCTGATATTTGCTCCAACAAGGAAAATTAATTAGATGATCTAGTAGTAAGTCTATACTCAACTCCCATGAAGCCCAAAAATTTATTTGAAGTGATCCTGTATGAAGGATAAAATCCTACTGATTCTGTATTTAAGAGGAAACAAATGTTATTTTGAAACTCTTAAAGGAAGGAGACTTTTTAATAGCAACTGCCTCTGACAATATAAAAAGCAACTGTAACTGCCCAAGGTTAGTTGCAACTGGGAAAGTCTCACACGTACCACTAAATATGCGATAAAGAACCAGATAAAGCCAGGATAAATTGTAGAAACAGAAGCACCTTCTCCATCCAGTCCAGAATGGCACAAAAAAGGCAGCCTGATAAACAAACTGGAAACGAGCTTGAGCTCTGATAAACACATCTGAAGCCAGCCAGTGTTCTGCAAAATTCTGTTTTGTCCCTTGATCATCAACATTCCCCAAATCCCTTTCCAGTCTTTACCTCTTATTGCCTACCACATGCTCTTTGATCCAGTGACACTGGCCTCTTGGCTGTTCCTTGAACAAGAAACTCCATCTGTCAACTCCAGGCATTTTCTCTGTCAGTCCCTCATGACTGTAATTTTTTGCCTTCTCATTTCTGCCTAGTTGCTTCCCTGGCTTCCTTCAAGTCTCAGCTAAAATCCCATCTTCAGAAAGCTTTTCCCAACCCCTCCCAATTCTAGTGCCTTCCTGTTTTATTTCCAGTTTTTCATATTCTGTATATAGTTTGCTTGTATATATTTGTTTGCTTGTTGTCTCCTCCTTGAGGGCAGGGACTGTCTTTTGCCTCTCTTTGAATCCCCAAAATTTAGCACTGTGTCTGGCACATAGTAGGTGCTTAATGTTTATTGACTTGAGTCTGATAAAAGTACAGGCAGTACAGAGGGAAGGAGCAGGACTAGGGATTCTTAGAAATATGGTTGAGGGAATGTATTGCAGACATTGGGAAGGGAGAAAATATTTTGTGTGAGAGAAAACAAGGTGGCCAATTTGTACTCGAGTGTATGATGAGGAATAATGTGTGCTAAGTCTAGAAAGGAAGGTTGCAACCAGACTGAGCAGAGATTTAAATGCTAAAGAGTAATGTTTGTATTTGATTCTAGACTCTATAACAGAGAACCACCAGAGTTTCTTAAATTGGTCCAACACTCCCTTAGGAATATCATTTTGGCAGTTATGTGAAGGATGGAGAGGATTGGGGAGATCAAGATGGCAAGTAGCCACTGAGGCTACTGTCAAGGGGTGACAAAGCCCTTCTGGGTAATAGAGGTAAAATTTGCAAGATTCAATAACTGTTTTTTGAATATAAGGGAAGGAGTGAGAGGAGTTAAAGAATGAAATAAAAATCAAGGATGATCCCAAGTTGGATGACTGGTCTTTCAGTCATGAGATCTGGAGGCTGGGAAAGACTGAATTATTTTGGAGAAGCTGAGCTTGAGATAGCCGACAAGTTTAGTCCAGTCTTTTTTTTCAGTCATGTCTGATTATTTTTTTTTTAATCTTTTTTTAAGTCCAATTCTTCATGACCCTATTTGGGGTTTTCTTGGCAAAGATACTTGCGTCATTTCCTTTTCCAGCTCATCTTACAGGTGAGGAACTCAGGCTGGCTTTGCACTCATGCAGATGCGTCTTCCTGATTTCAAGCCCAATGCGCTCTTTACTGCCCTACTTAGCTGTCCAACTTAGGGTTTTCAATAAAGATGATCAAATGGCTGCTGTAGCTATGTGTGGGTTTGCACATCAAGACAACCCTAGAACAGCAATCCCACAGCCACAACTGCAGTTAATTGCATGAAAGTGATAACTCTAAGCATAGAACTGGATGAGATCACCAGGAAATATGATACAGGAGAAAAGAAAAGGGTCCAGGAGAGAGTCCTGAAATACATATCTGTTTGTGAGAGGAAAGATGAATGATCCAGCCAAGAGAGACAAAAGTAACAGTCTGGCAAGTAGGATAAATTAGAAGGAAACAATGTAACAAGTAAAGGAAGAAAAATTCACAAGGAGTAGGACCGCATGTTGCAAGGATGAAGCCTGGGGAAAGGCCTTTAGATTTGGGACTTTGGGACCCCGAAGAGAGCAGTTTTAGTTGACTTGGAAGTAGTTTTTCAAGGGGCTAATACTGGAGAGGTGAGAAAAGAAAGGCTTCTTTTTTTTAAAAGCAGTTTGGCTGTAAAAAGACAGTGGCTTCGGGGACTGTGGGGTGCAGTGAAGATTTTTAAGGGTGGGGGGTAGTGTGTGTCGAGGCTAGGGGCTGAAGAACGACGACAAGGAATTCATGGTGGGAGAAAAGAAGATGGAATCCAGGACAGGTAAAGGGCCTGCCCTAGCGAAGGGCGGTTGGGTTACTCCGTGAGTGAACTCAATTCCAAGAAAAAGAGAAGTTAAAGACTAATTAGAGAACCTGGACAGATAACACTGGGATGGAATCGGGGGGCCGCTTTACCTCTCTCCCCCTCCCCTCCTTCTCCCTCTCCTTTCCGCCATACTCGGGAGTCGCTACTTCCGCCGGAAGTCGCGTGTTTCTCTGTATCCGGTCCGCGTTCCTCATTCTCTCCCGGCAGCCTTAGGGACGAGAGGAAACTGTCACAACCGGAAGTCTGGCAGGGCGGGGCCAGGCGGAGCGGAGCCTTGGAGCCTGCGCGTTGGGTCGCTGGTTCCGCTCGCCATGGCTGCGTTAGGCGGCGGCGTCAGGGAGCACGAGGAGCCGGTGTTGTTCCGCAGAGGTACCGGGCAGGTAAGGGAGCCCCAGGGGGCCTCGGCGTCTCGGGCTGTGCCCCGGCCATCGTCTTCCCCCTTGGGGACCGACGTGCTCCATCTCCCCGCATCTGGCCTTGAGGCCGCGGTCGTCAAAGGAGGCGGCCGGGCCTCGGGCCTCGGGCCTCGGGCCCCAGGCCCCAGCCTCGCGGCGGAGCGGCTGGGCCTCTCCCGGGCCACTCTCCCGGAGAGCGCACGCACATGCGAACGACCTGGCGGAGAGAGGCCGTGCCGGGAGACACCGGGGACGGTGCCTCCCGCTGCGCGATCAGAGTGATCTTCAGGTCCGACGGTGTCACCGCCGGGACCAGCCATGAATCCCCCCGCCTGTTTCCCTATACCCCCCACCCCCCATAAGTGACTCTCAGTGACCGCCTGGCTTTCTTCACGAATTAGCCGAAATCCCACCTTCTGCAGGAGGCCTTCCCCTGCTGCACCTCCCGGTCACCCGGCATTGCCGGTGCGCACCTAGTTGCCTGCTTGTTCTTTCCGCCCATTAGAAGATGCGCTCCATGGGATCCCGTTTTTCTCTTTGTATCCTCCAGCACTTAGGTACGGAAAGGTTCCTCATCTTACAGTATCTGGCACATGGCGGTTTAATGAATGCATGTGGATTGTAAAGGTGGGAGGGGAGCAGCCTTAGAGACAGTTATTTGGCCCCAGCGCATTATCTTGGACAAGGTTCTTAACCTCAGTGTCCTCTTCTTTCAAATGAGAGGAGAGTTGGAATTCTGTCTGGCTGGAAATCTTGATACCTGCTGCTCTTAGAGACAGTAAATTGGTAATTCTATGTGATTGTTTTGTGCTGGAGGCAAATTCCAGAAAAATGTGCTGGTTACTTCTGTGGTAGCATCCCAGTTTTATAACTGGAAGGAAGCTTAGTGACCTCCCCTCATTCTTACACTTGAGGAAAGAGACATGATTTCCGCAAGGTCATTCAGGTAGCAAGTAGCAGAGCTAGGTTTTGAACCCAGGTCCTCTGACTCCATATCTTCCCCTCGACTCCATCCTTTTTTGCCTCTGCTGACATTTACTTTATTAATCATTTCTTTTCTCTGTGGCATACTCAACCTCTCCTGCTTGTTCCCTGTCACCCACAAAAAATGTTCAGGTTTCACCTGTCCAAAAGAAATGCTTTCCCTTATCTTACTGGTTCTTTAAACTATTCTCCTATCTCTACCCTGATGCTGCCTATGGAAATTTCCTCCTCATTCATTTCTTCTTCAACCCCTTGGACTTGAGTTTCTGCCACCATTGCTCTCAGGAAACTTCTTTCTCCAAGGGTTACAGTTACTTTCTTACCATCAAATCCTATGACCTTATCGTTCTTACCTTCTTTACATCTTACATTTGATACTGTAGATGACATTATTCTTGGTTTTCTCTCCTTTGGTAGCCTTGCAGTCTTGGTCCTGCCACCCTTTTAAAGCTTTCTTCCTGCTTTGTCTCCCTCGCAGGTTCTTTACCTCCTTCCCACTCTTTCATTTAAATTCAGCAACATTCGTTACAGATGTGCTAGGTGCCTGGCCTCTCTATACTGGTTCTGAGAATTCAAAGACAAAAACCAAACACCTCCCTTGAGGAGTTTACATTCTCCTGGGAGGAAATAACATGTACACAAATAAGTAAATAGTAAATACAAAGCAATGAAACTAAACAGAACACGTACTCCCCATGTGGCCAGGACAGAGTCCAGTTGGACCACCATCCCCATGTACCTGGGCCTGTTCTTCTCTCCTATGCGTCCTAAGATCCCATTAACCATTTGTCTGCCAAATCACACAAATGACTAAAATTGAGCTTTCAGGTTTTCCAGCAGCATCTTCAGATCCTTTTTACATGTACTGCTTTCCAGCCGTACCTACCCTGTCTCACGTCTGTGAAGTGGTGTGTTAGTTTTTGTTTTGTTTTTTTTAACCCAAATGTGTTTGTCCTTTTTACATTTTCTCTTGATTTGGCCTTTCAGAATATTTCTGAATCCATATTCTGTTATCTAGTGTGTTAGCTATCCCTCTTGCCTTTGAGTCATCTGAAAATTAACCTGTGCCATCTGTCCTTTTACGTAAATTATTGAAAAATATGTTACTGTAGATCCATCACAAATTTCAGGGGCATGCCTCTGGAGACCTTCCAGGTTGATATTAAACCATTAACAGCTACCCTGAGCCATTCAGCAAGTTCCAAATCTATCTAATTGTATTAATGCCTACAGTATTAGTATGAAAGCTTTATAGAATGCTTTACTCTGCCTCCTGGCTTCCCTGTCTTTCTTCAAATTCCAGCTTACATCCCAGCTTCTACACTTGGCCTGTGCAAACCTGCTGCCGCCTAGGTCCCAAAACACACCAAAGGATGTCAGGTGGCCTGCAGAAAAATGTAGAGGAAAGCATCCTTTGTATGTAGAAGAAATCCTTTGGTATGCTGCTAGTGAACCACAGGCCATAAGAGGGCCACAGGTTGTGCAGGCCTGTTCTACAAAAAGCCTTCCCAAACTTTTAATTCTGGTACCTTCCCTCTGTTGCTTATTTTCTCATTATCTTGTATTGCACTTTTTTTGTAGACAATTTGTTTGCCTGTTGTTTTCCCTTATTTTAGATTGTGTAGTCAGCTCCAGGGCCTGCCTTTTGCCTTTCTTTGTATTCTCCAAACAGTGCCCAGCATAGAGTAGGCACTTAATAAATAAGCATTTATTTGACTAAGCAGTAAATAACAGTTTTTTGACTAATTTTGCTAAAATCTATATTTCTTCACATGAGTGTTGGACAGTTAGATGGAAAGTGGCTAGAATGCTAGCCTTGAAAGACCAAAATCAGATTCTTCCTGCCTCAGAAACATACTAGCCATGTGACATTGGGCAAAGTCAAATAACCCTCTCTAAGTATCAGTCTTTTTCTCTGTAAAATGGGACTGATAATGATAGCACCTAACCGACGGGGTCATTTTGAGGATGAAATGAGATAATATATGTAAAGGGCTTACCAGACTTTGAAGCAGGATAAATGTGAGCTGCAGCTGCCACACATGAACATTCATTGTTTATTTTTATTGAGCACATCATTTTATCCAAGCTCAACTCTTAGAATCATTCGCCTCAGTAACGAACATTTATTAAAGCAAGATGTGGGCAATATGATGTACTAGGTGCTGGGGAAAAGAGGAAAAACACAAAATTGAGGTGATTTCTCTGCCTTCCTGAAGCTCCTTTTGTATTCTTTTCCTTCCAGTTACTCTTGGAGTTCTGTTGATTGCTCCTGATTGAGATTCCTCTGATTTTTCTTTCTCTTTCTACTCTGACTAATCTACTTCAAGTCCTTGTCATCCTTTGGCTAGATCTAGTATCTTCTGTGCGTTAGCAGTGAATGTAGACACCTTAAAAAGTTTGGCAGGGAAAGGAATACTGAATTATAGCATGAAATAATATGATCAAGAGAAAGTTTTTTAAGGATAAGGGAGCCCTAAGTATGTGTGTAATAATCAGCAAGCATTTATTAGGAGCTTACTGTGTGCCAGGGAATACGAAGAAAAGCAAAAAAATCCAGAACAGTCCCTGCCTTTAAGGAATTTACAAGAAGGTATCAGTAGATTGGGAAAGATGGAAGATGAAAAATGGGAATAATTGATAGGGCCCGGTCCTTAAAGAAAAGGAACAGGATAGGATCAAATTAATCTTAGCAAGGAGTACTACCTCATCTTTCTGACTAGGACCCTGGTAGAAAGAATAGGAAAAGGTGTGGAGAGATTGGCGGTTGTGGAGGAGTAGTAGAAAAATTAAGCGCCTAACCGTCATCTGGCTTGTGAGGATGCTCCACCTTAGTAGGAGGCAGGTTCATTTGCTAGGGTGGAGATTGGAGGAGAAAATTTGAAACTGTCTAGTCCCTGTTTGGAGTGAGGGCCTGTGAAAATTTTTAATACTTTTTGTTTTTATATCATCTCCATATCCCACTGTATTCTTTCCCCCTCTCCCAGAGAACCTTTTCTTATAATAAAGAATTTTAAAAGAGAAAGAAAAACAAAGTTCAGCCAAACTAACATTAGAAAAAAAATCTGATTCTACATGTGTTATTCCGTACTTGTGGGTACCCTGCTTCTGTAATGAAATGGGAATGGTGGTGTCTAATCACATCTCTTCTTTGGGGCCTTTGACTTTTTTTAGTGGACCCTTTATAATTTTTTGTTTTGTTTTCACTTTCTCCAGTAGCTTGGTATTAGGACTAGAAAAAGCAGATGATAGAGTAGCCCATGCTTAGAGATTAGCCATGGTAAGACCAGAAGGAGACCAAGAGTGATGGACTTAAAGTTAAACTATGCTATCTTATCGAATGGGTTAACTCTGAGCTTAAGACTGAAGGTCAGAATGGGACTCATTGGACAGAGAGACTAGGGAAGGATAAAAGAACCACCTGTTTTGTGGAAACAAAGAGTTTTAGGAAGTGAGAAAGATGGAAGGACAAGAATTTGTGATGACCCCGAACTAAGCCATTTCCAAACCATACCAGCATGTTTGTATATTGCCTCTCCTACCCAGCCACCACCACCCCCTTTCCATCTCTGCCTCCCCATTATATGTTTCCCTATTACTATAAATACTTAATAAATGCTATTTCCATTATTTGGGAGCCTATTAACTGAAGAAAAACTAGGATTTGAACCTTTCATCTCATAAAAGAGGGGGAAGACTTCAGGATATTTGTCATAGGGCTATGCCTTGGAAAATTCAATCAGTTTTAGACTAAATTTCAACTTTACTCAGTAATTTTGGATTGTGTTGACTTTTGATATTCCTTATTTTCTTTTTCAATTGTGGTTTTGAAGATAATAACATAATTCATGCTCTCGTAATTTGTACTGTCTTTTCCCTTCAGAGTGATGATTCTGACATATGGGATGATACAGCATTGATAAAAGCATATGACAAAGCTGTGGCATCATTTAAGGTATTAAATGTCTTTTTTTTCCTTATTTACAGTTGAATTTGTATTTGTGGATTTAAATGGAAATCTTTATTTAAAGTTTTGTTGCACATGCTCCACCCCCATCCCTCTTCCTTATAACAAAAGAAAAAGCATGTATGCAACTGTTAAGCATCTGTTCTCACCTCTCTCTGGAAGTGAGTTTCATCATCTCTTTTCTAAGACAACAATTGATCATTACAATTCTTTTGGGTTCAACTTCCTCTTTGTGTTTTCTTAGACATTATTATAGTCAGTGGTCCTTTTTTCATTTTATTATTTCATACGTCTTCCCATTTTTCTCTGTCGTCTTCAGATGTTTTTTATAGCACAATACTATTTTACTACACTCATAAATCCTACTCCTACTTTGTTTAACCATTCCCCAATTGATTAGGTTATTTCCTGTTTTTCCTGCCACCGCTGTGAATATTTTGGGGTATATAGGAGGACCTCTCTGTCTTTGCTCTCTGCATATATGCTCATTAGGACCTTTGGTTCAAAAGGTATGAACAGTTTGATGGGCTTTACCGAATAATTCCAAATTGTTTTCCATAACGTTTGGTCCAACTTTGGTCCATCAGCATTGTATCTATAGCCTTTCCAATAGAATATTTTTTTTTAATCACCTTTGTCAGTCTGGTGTGTGTGAGGTGAAACCTCATTGTTTTAAATCGTGTTTCTCCTGTTAGCGATTTAACTTAGGACTCAACCAATCCTGAGTGCCCAATTGCCATGGGAACTAGCAAGTGAATCACACAGCATCCAGAATTTTCAGGGTAATCTATGTTAGTTTACTTTGTCTTCCTCCTTATAAGCCTTAAGATCTTATCTTCTTAGAATCTCACTCATTCCATTCTTTAGTAGTGCTACAGAAATTTAGCATTTTCAGCCTCCTCAGGGTCAGTGAAGCAGTTCAGACTTCAGCTCTGCTCTGTTCATGAAGAAATCTTTTGTCCGGTGTAGCTTTCATATACCGCTGTACAACGACGATGGTGTTGGCGGTGATAGTGATAGTTGATTTCTATATAGTGCCTAAGATTTGCCAGACCCTGTGGGAAGCGTTTTACAAATGTTAATGTCATTTGACCATCACAAAAACCACAGAAGGCAGGTGCTATTATTATCCCCACATTTGGATTTTGGGTTTTGTTTTTTTACAGATGAAGAAACTGGGAGAGATGGAGGTTAAGGGACTTGCCCAGGTTCATTCAGCTAGTAAGTGTCTGAGGCTGGATGTGAACTCAGGTCTTCATTACTCTAGACCTGGAGCTCTTCCCATTATACCACCTAGGTGCCCTTTTCTCAGCTTTTGTTTATTTTTTACACGTAGTATTTTATTTTGTTTCGAATTACATGTAAAGATAGTTTTCAACACTCTTTTTTTGTAAGATTTTTAATTGCAAATTTTTCTCCCTTCCTCCTCCCCAAGACAACATATAGGCTATACATATGTAATCATGTTAAGCATTTTTCTACATTAGTGAAAGAAGAATCAGAACAAAAGGGAAAATCATAAGAAAGAAAAAAAACCCCCAAAAATGAAAATAGAATTCTTTGATCTGCATTCAGACTCCATTGGTTCCTACTCTGGGTGTGGATAGCATTTTACGTCATGAGTCTTTTGGAATTGGCTTGGATCATTGTATTTATGAGAAGAGCTAAGTCCGTCAAAGTTGGTCATCTCACAGTGATGCTGTTACTGTGTACAGTGTTCTCCTGGCTCTGATCTCTTCACTCAGTATCAGTTTGTGTAAGTCTAGGTTTTTCTGAAATCATCCTGCTCATCCTTTCTTATAGAACATTCATATGCCACAGTTTGTTCAGCCATTCCCCAGTGGTTGGGTATGCCCATAATTTCTGATTCTTTGCCACCACAAAAAAGATTCATTAAGACTCATTATTGTTCTTTTCCCTTTGGAAGCTGAAAAATTAATGTGGCTCCTAAATTTTTGGGCCACTGACTCAATTTAAAGCGCATTTGTTGAAGCCTGCATTACCCTGTTGGTAAACGTGATTAAATGGAATCAGTGACTTGAACCTGTAGAACTTGTATAAATGCCCTTCCTCCTTAAAGTCTTTATCTTGCTTCAGCTTAGCACCCACATCCTTGAAGCCTTTCCAGATTCCTCGTTTATAGAGTTATTCTCTCTACTCAGATTCTCTTTTCCTTTACATATCTGTTCTATAAGCCAGCTCAGCCCAACATGAACACATTGTGTGCTCGGCATACATGTTGTATGCCCCAATAGAAAATTAGCTTCCTTAGGGCAAAAATGTTTTTTTACCTTTATACACCCAGCCTTGAGCCTGTTTCCTTGCACTTCGTAGACCCTTTGTTCATGTTTGTTGGATGGAATTGTGGTCTCTAATAATTTCATAATTATTGCTTGTTGTGTTTTGTCACTGAGCCACAAGACCTGTAACTTTGGTTAGCAAGTTGAGGAAGCCACTTTGAGTTAATGAAACTTGAATTAGTGAATTTTTTCAAAGAAATATTCTTCCAAGTAGATGCAAGAACAGGAGCTAGGCTAGCAAAATTATTGCCCAGTAGAGAGCTTTTAGAAGATCTGTTTTATTTTTTGTGTTAATTTTCTTTTATTGGTACTTTTTTGACACATCAAGAAGAATACACAGGACCTGGAGAACTTATTTATATCATGTAACAGGCTGGAAATGAGAGATTTTATGTGTTAAAATGTTAAGATGTTTACCAGTTCTATTGATATATAGTAGCCCACTCAAGTGTTCTTATGGTGCAGTAGTAACATTACAATTCATGTGTCACAATTTTTCAGCCATTAACGGGCACTCACTTTATTTCTAATTTTTTCCAAGCACAAAAAAATGATGCTGTATGCGTTTTTCACATGGAGCCTATATTCACTTTTGAAATATTAACAGTTTTTAAATAGTCTAAAATATTTGTAAATGTTTAAAAACTCATTTCTGATACTCTCTGTTCCCTATCTGCCACTTTAACAACAGCAAAAGTGAGGAGAGAAGTGAGGTGTAAAGTATGTTCTTTATTCCACTTGTTACCCCAGGAAAAGAATTCATGACCTGCTGGTCAACCTACTGGTAATTAGCTGCTTCACACTTAGTTAAGCTGGTCTTCAGACAGCAAAACTAGGCTGTCCCACAGAAAGGACTTGAGTGGAAAATTAATGTGATTAGTACTATTGGTACTAACGATATGTGCACAGTTATTCCCGGTAGGGAGCTAAAGATAAAGGAGAAAAAGTATCCATAAAGAAGGGTGCCCTCCATGTGAGTCTCACAATAAGGGAACGATTTCACAGGCAGAACTGAGGTAGAGGGAGAGCAGACATAAAGGCATGAGCCAAGCTATGGAGGTACAGGGAATTCATTTTGTCCGGATGGGGGCAGGCATGTGTATGTAGGTACACATGCATTATGGAGTGGTAAGTGATAATATTGGAAAGGTAGGCTAGGTCATGAAGAATTTGGACTTTTTTGATGGGCAGTGGGAATTCACAAGAGTTTTAAATAAAGAAATGGAAAGGTGTAGGAAAGGAAAAATCAGAAAAATGTCAGAGAACCAGGACAGAGTAGTCAGCAATAATCCAGAAAAACAGGATGGTGAACAAAGTGAAATGGTTGTAGCATTGAATCAGATTTGTCAAACAGAAGCAGATCTAAGTAAAGGCTATTAGATATGGTAAAGCAAGTGATCAATTTAAAGCTGGAAAGGATCTTAAAGGGTCCTTTTGACCCTCTCACTTTTATACATCATGTAATAGAGGCATAGATAGAGAAAGTGAATTGTCGTACAGGGACTTGTGAAGGTTGTCTCACGGCTGTTCAGGTGATATTCTTGACACTGTGTCACACCATCTTGCCTTCAAAAGTTAACAAAGTTACCAGTTGATTTTGCACAGAATGAGTAAATTGTCTGTTTTGTGCTTTGGTCTTTGCCCTTTAGTGGGAAAGAATGTGTGCAAACCTGTTTGTAAGTGTGGGTGTATATTCACATGTGAGTATATACCCCCAAGAAGCTTTGTATATAAAGCTTTGCTAGCTTAAAACTGCATTAAGACTTGTGGAACACTGGATAGATATCTTTTTATGTAAAAAGGTATGTCTCTCCCTTGAACTTCATAGTGTGCCATTTTTCACTTATTTTTAAGACTCCTTGCTATCTTTGTAACCTCCCTCCTAGGTTCTTAGAAAACTAGAGCTAATCAGTGTCTTAGAGATCCCCAGGTCCAGCTCACTGAGACCCAGCGAAGGCAAATCACTTGCTCAGGGTGACGCAACTTGTTCAGTGTCACCATCAAGATTTCTTGGCATGTTTGAAGGAACAGTTTCATTACAGTGTTAGGGTAAAGAACCTGGTTATAATGGGTCTGTGAGTGAGTGGGATGATGGCGAAGTGGAAGCTTCCTTCTTTGTGATGTGGCTTAATGACCTGTTTGTAAGAACTAAGTGAGTTTTGATCTATATGTTTATGATAAATAACATGTATTTTACTTTGATAGAGTGCTTTAAAGAATGGTGAAATTTCTGAAACATCAGATAAACAAAAAAGTGCTGGACCAAAAAGAAAAAATATTAAGAACAGAAACAAGAAAAAAAGTAACCCAGCCCCATTGAAACAGGTATTTAAAAACATAAAGTTTAACTTTTTTAATGTTACAGTATTAAGTAAAGTGAAAATGTCAAATTGAGAAAGTAACACTCTAAATTGAGATCATGAAATGCCTTCGACTTATGCTTAAGTTTTCTCCTTGCTTTTTAGTGTGTATGTAAAGCTGTTACATGAGATTTATTTTTCTAATTAATTAATTGGTTTGTAGTTTTTAACATTTACTTCCACAAGATTTTGTTGTTCCAAATTTTCTTCCCATCTCTCCCCTCGCCCCACCCGATACAGTGTGCATTCTGATTGCCCCTTCCCCTGACTGCTCTACCTTCCATTACACCCTCTTTCTTCATCCCCTTCCACTCTTTTTTCTTAGGGCAGGGTAGAATGAGATTTATTTTTCAAAATCAGCCTCAGGAAGTAAACTTTTGAATTATATTCATTAGTCCTAATTATTTTGGGCTAATTGTTTTAATGATTTCCTGGTGATATTAGACACATACAGTAGATGTGGATATAAACACAAAAGTTTTAAAAGTATGTTGGTTTGTTGCAGTGGAAGGTTGGTGATGCTTGTTGTGCAGTATGGTCTGAAGATGGCAACATCTATCCAGCTACTATTGCGTCAGCTGATCTGAAGAGAGGGACATGTATTGTAGTTTACACTGGCTATGGAAATAAAGAGGAACACAATCTGTCAGATCTTCTTCTTCCAAACAGTGAAGGAGTTTGTGATGAAGAGCCTATTCATGAGGTAAGAATCTAAATGTATTTGTATATAATCACCTTAGAAATGGAGTATTGAATTGAGAATAAAACAGGTTCTATGTCTTTTGAAATTGTCTTTTGATAAATTCAGTTGATTGAGCTATAACAAAAGTTTTATGAATAATTAGAACAGTATAAAATAACATTTTTAAATGTCAAAGATGTAGCATTTGGTATTAATATAGATTGCATTCTTAAAATGAAGTCCTTTTAGAAGGGAGAAAAGGTAAAAGTATATATTGGAAAATTAAACCAGTTATTATGTATGTTCCTTGATATAAGCCATTCTGTACTTATGTCAGTACAGTATTTAAATCTATATTGTATTAAATCTATATTGTATAATTTTTAAAACTATAATTATCTTAAAATATGCTTTACATAGCAATACAATTGAATAAGTTGTCAGTTTGAGATAGGGTGTTGGTATTAAGGCCTTCTGGCCATTATGTAACTAACAATTTATCCATACCTAATAAAACTAACCTTTCTTTATTTCTTTCTAAGAATGAAAATGAAAGTCAAAGTCAGTATTCAACAGATGAAAGTGAAAAATCCTCCAGATCACCTGGAAGCAAACAGAATCGTATCAAATCGAAAGCTACTCATTGGAATTCTTATTTCCCTCCACCACCACTTCCTCTCCCAGTGCCAGGGCTGGGCAAGGTAAGTGTGGTTGAGTGGGAGTTACTTGACTGTTCATGACACAACAAAAGCTTAGATTTAGAAGTTCTGCCTAGAATTTTTCTTTGAAATGTGATTCTATGTTATTTGAATTGAGCCTCTTCTGCCTGCGAAGTGAGCCTGCTGTGAAATTAATGAGCTCAGAGAATAAAAAAGAGATTGAAGAAGGTTGTCTCCCAGGAGAACTAGGAAAGGTGACTTAATGAAGAACCTTAAGAATTATTGAGCCTAACTTCGTTTATCCTTCCCAGAAGGCTGTGTGTGTATTTGTCCTTCATTTCCAAAGAAAACCATGCCATCAGAGAAATGATGACATGACTTGCACTTGACTTTGTTTTGAGTGAGGGAGGGCTGTGCTGGTCACCAGCTTCACTTCTCCTCCAGAGCCATCTGAATCCAGTGACCAGATATTCCCCAGGATGAGGCAGTTGGGGTTAAGTGACTTGCCCAAGGGCACACAGCTAGTGAGTGTCAAGTGTCTGAGGTGAGATTCGAACTCAGGTCCTCCTGACTCCTGCACTGGTGCTTTTATCCACTGTACCACCTAGCTGCCCAGAAAGCTATAGACACATAGCACCACCATCGCACCGGGTTTTTGTGAAGATCAAATATGTAAAGTACTTTGTAAATTGTACTGTATGAAGGCTATCTGCTATTATTTTAAAACAATAGTTAAACAGTGTACATTAGCAGTTGTTTGACAGATGTCAACATGATCTAGTGTTTTGTTCTTTAAATGAGAAGAAGTTTAATATTTGTCATTTTAATGCTGTGGCCATCTAGTCAAAAAGAAGCAGCGAGATGGCCCAGTGGAGCACTGAGTGGGCAGTCAGGAAGACCTGGATTCCTGTTCAGCCTTAATAGCTGTGACACCTGTGCCAGTCACGGCCTTCTTTGATTTCCTCATCTGTAAAATGGGGATGGTAATAATAGCATCTACCCTCCAGAGTTGTGTTGAAGATAAAATGAGATAATATTTGTGAAGTGCTTTGCAAACCTCAGAGAACTGAAGACCATTTGTTATTGTTGTTTTAAATATAAATTTCAGCCCTTTTTGTTTTGGGACAGGTGGACCCTTTGTCATTTTGTAATTGCCAATCACTCTTCTTTTTTTAAATACTACATTATAGCCTGGACTGAAATTCAGTGGCCCACCACCCTTCCTCACAGGCTGGCCCCCACCATTTCCTTCAGGACCACCAGTAAGTACTGTTTTCAGATTAATGTGGACCACATTCAAGAGTCTTTTCCTAAAAATTGGAGTTTCATGGGTTATATTATTCAGTGAGTTTAGCAATACAATTGAATAAGTTGCGACCAGCTTAGCTTTGAAACCATGTCTCTGCTCTGCCCTCCTACCTACCTTATATCCTTCTTGCTTCCCTAGTAATGTAAAATAAGTTTGTATTTTAATGCCCTTTAGTCTGAAAGAATGAATTTGTAAATGGTAGAGTGTCAGAGATAGAGCAAATTGGGGGCAGAGAAAAATGTGTTTCTCGTGTGTTTGTGATCACGAGGCGTCTCTGTGCTCATAACATAATTTTTTTCCATAAGGAAAAAATATTCAAGATGCTGTTCTAGATAATTAATTCATCTATCCTCATTCACCCCTATATCATTTTTAGTTCAACAGAAAGATAATGGTGGTTTTAATTAGCCTTTTTTTTTTCTGGACTTAGAAATAACATTTTTCATTTTAAATTATTTTGTGAAAAGAAATACATATAGCAATAGGCAAGATACTATGTTCTTTTGTAAATGGATTACCATCTGTCACTTTTTTGCTTATTGTCTCTAATAATAATAAGTACTTTACCATTTGCAGCTGATTCCCCCACCACCTCCCATGTCTCCTGATTCTCCTGAAGATGCTGATGCTTTGGGAAGTATGTTAATAGCCTGGTACATGAGTGGCTATCATACTGGTTACTATCTGGTAAGTGATAAATTTGTTCTTTTACTTGAATTAGGCCTGACTTCTTCTTTCTGTAGCTGCGAAGAAATTTTAGTTATTCTCTTTATGATATCCTTTTTAAAAGTTCTGAGGTTTTTTGACAGACAAGTTACATGTTTTCGAATTTAAATACTTTCAGGTTATGTTATCTCGTAAATTTTTTTGTTTATTAAAAATAAAATCAGTGTTATAACTCATTTTAAAAATACACAGTTTTAAATTAGTCAATTTTCTTAATATTTAAAGTTTATAGTATGTTATTTTTTTAAGTAAAGTATAGCATATAAAGTCCTCAGTCTGCAGGAATGGAGGGGCTACTGTGGAACTATTGGAATGTTGTGTGATGTAATAAAGGAGCATTCCAATGTTGATAATGTAGAAGGAAAAAGGTTACTAGATGATAATGTCAGTGAAGAGAGGGCTGAAACAAAGCTGACTGCTGAGTAATTGTAATGACCAATTGCAACCCTAAAGAACAATGAAGATGGCACCCCTTCTCCATGGGAGATGTGGAATACTGTGAATGTTTTTCCTTTTTAGCAGAGAGGGCCTGTTGTGGGGTGTGAGAGAAAAACAGTTGTGATAGAAAAGCAAAAAACATCCACAAATCTTATTTATCCTTACACTCAAATGCGATGTATTCCTGTCCACTTGTCAAGGTTCCATCCTTCTGACATCTTGACTGTTCTCTTGACATTGTCACATGATCAGCTTGTCTTGTCATCAATCTTTGATGACCTCTTTTACCCATTCTTTTTCAGAATCCCTCTTTGATTATATGTTGCAGCGTGCGTAGGCCCATCGTGTGTCTTGCCATTGCCCTTTGAAGAACTACTTTTAATTCTTTGTGGATTGTGGTTGTTCCTTACTTTGTTGCCAGATAGCACAGGGATTGGCAAACGACGTATGATTTGAGGCCCAAATCTGGCCTACAGCCCACAAGCTAAGAATGGTTCCTTTTTTTTTTTTTTTTAGCTCATGGGCCATATAGTAAATTAAAAAACGTTTTTTGATTGGAAACTGTACAAAAATAGGTGGGCAGCCTTATTTGCCCCTAAGGTCATAAGTTTGGTGACACCTGAGCTGTAGTCTGGTGACTCCTGATACAGCCAATTCTGTTTGTGTCTGTGGGTTTTTATTTTGGGGGGATTTTTTTGCCTTGACAACTCATGAAACAAAGGAATAATGAAAGTGGCCCTCAGTTTTCTGTGGGCTCCTTGTGTGTCAGTGCCTGAGGAGGAAGAATGGCCAGGAAATGGGCACATGGCGCTAAGAATCATGCAGCTTTTAGACTGTAGGTAAACTTTAATTTTATTCTTGGTACTCTAAATATCGGATTTTTGTCCAACAATCAATAAATGGACTTACTGTAAGGAGCTGATTCATATCAATATTCCAGTTCTGCCTACATTGGTCTGTATCATTTTATACATCTTTCCATATTTCTCTGAAATATTCATTCACCATTTTGTAGAATTCATTAATTTGCCATTACAGTTTTGTGTGACAGTTTGTTTGGACTTTTCCCAATTAACATAATTCAACTTTTATTTCCATTTTTTCCACAATGACTATTTTGATATGTATGGTACCTTTCTGTCTTTAACTTCCTTGGGCTTTCTATCTAGCCATGGGATTATTGGGTCAGAGGGTTTTGTTATTTCAGTACTTTGCTTGCAGAGTTACAGATTAGCATGCACAATATTTGGACCACTTTGCAGCTCCACTAACAGTATATTGGTATGCTGTCTTCCCGAAGCACCTTCTATATTTCTTTTGCCAGCTTGGCTATTTTTCTGGGTGGCTTATAGAGTTTTTAAAAGCAAAATTGAGATAATACGTTATTAAAGCATTTTGAAAATTACAATGGGCCCAGCATAGTTTTGGGGATTGAGGAGGGTGTGGTTAATGATCTGTCCTTGCAAATCAGCAACAATCCAGCAACTTGGAGAGCCTTGGAGAGTGACCTCGGGCAGAGAAGTTGAGTGACTTTCTCATAGTCAAACCACAGAGTTGTCTGGGATGCCACAGGTCTTCCCACCTTGGGGCCAGCATTCCCTCACTTATTCTACACTGTCTTTCATTACAAAATGCCTGATTCAGCCAGATCAAATACGGTTACTGAGTTTTACTGACATTGGGGTATTTTGGTTTGGATCAAGGCACTCATTGAATCTTCTCAACAGTGTTTCATAATTAGAGTCCAAACTCAGCAGTTTTTTCTATGCTTCGGGCTCCATCAGGGCACCACAGGCTCTGCTTTGCTGCCTGATCTATCAGTAGGGTTGTCCAGAACATTAGCCATTGACCACCACATATTTGTAGCCTGTGCACTAGCACTTTCTGATGTTGGACTGCCAAATAAATGGATTTTTCTCCCATCCTTTTCTCCATATCTCCTTTCCTGTGGCACTAGGATAAATTGATTCATTTGACATTTATTAGGTGCCTCCTGTGTTCAAGTCATCTAGATGAAGGGTGCACAGAGCACAAGAATGAATAAGGCACAGATCTTTCTTTTAAGTGGCTGACAGTAGGAAATGACCATAAAACAAATTAATATCAGAATGCATAGGAGAGGTACAGATAAACATTTTGAGTTGATTATCAAATTAACAGTTTTATGAAGCTGAAGGATGTTCCCTTTTTAATATTTTTGTCCCCTTTCTGCAGGGCTTAAAACAACATCAAAAAGAAGGAAGGCACCAGCACTTCAATTAAGGAGTAAGTACAGTAGCTATCATCTCACGTTTCTTAAAATATTTTACCTATTTTTGTTCAGTTCTACTGAAATAAATTTTGAAAAATCAGATATTTTCCTATGCTTTTTCAAAGTGGGTGAGAACTGCAGTCATTAAGGATGTGACAAGGCCTCTCTCAGTCTCTTGTTTACTGGACGTGTATTCATTTAGATGCATATACAGGCAAAGCAGAAATGCACAAAGGAAATGTGTGACAAGGAAAGATAGAAGCTAAAGTAGTCAGTCTTGACCTGGAGATTACATCAAATCACTGGGTACAAATAACTTGCTTTCCTCCAGGCAGGAGACACTGAGCATAAAAATATTGAGAAGACTGTTGCTGGACTTAAGAGACATACTCACATCCTGAATCAAAACTGAATTGAAAGAACCTGATGAAACCACAATACTATTCTTTCTTTTTTTAAGGAATGTAAATAGTTTGACTTTCATGAGTTTCCTGAGGCTTCTCTTTCCTCTTTACCTTTTCATATTTTCTCTTGACTCTTGTATTTGAAAGTCAGATTGTCTACTCAGCTCTGGTCTTTTCAACTGGAATGCTTGGAAGTCCTCTATTTCATTGAAATTTCTTTTTTTTCCCTGAAGTATTATACTCAGTTTTGCTAGGTAGGTGATTCTTGGTTTTAATCCTAGCTCCTTTGATCTCTGGAATTTCATATTCCAAGCCCTCCAGTCCCTTAGTGTAGAAGCTGCTAAATCCTGTGTTATCTTGATTGTATTTCCACAATACTTGAATTGTTTCTCACTGGTTGCTTGTAATATTTTCTCCTTCATATGGGAATTGTGGGATTTGGCTACAATATTCCTAGGAGTTTTCCTTTGGGGATCTCTTTCAGGAGGTAATCAGTGGATTCTTTCCATTCCTATTTTACTCTCTGGTTTTAGAATATCAGGGCAGTTTTCCTTGATAATTTGTTGGAAGATGATGTCTAGGCTCTTTGTCTAATTATGGTTTTCAGGTAGACCAATAATTCTTAAATTATCTCTCCTGGATCTATTTTCCACATCAGTTGTTTTTCCAATGAGATGTTTCATATTGTCTAATTGTTCATCCTTTTGATTTTGTTTTACACTTTCTTGGTTTCTCATAATGTCATTAGCTTCCATTTGCTCCATTTGAATTTTTAGAGAACTATTTTCTTCAGTGAGCTTTTGAACCTCCTTTTCCATTTGGCCAGTTCTGCTCTTTAAAGCCTTCTTCTCCTCGTTGACTTTTTGGACCTCTTTTGCCAGTTGGATTAGTCTATTTTTGAAGGTGTTATTTTCTTCAGCATTTTTTGGGTCCCCTTTAGCAAGCTGTTGACTCACTTTTCATGGTTTTCTTGCATCGCTCTCATTGCTCTCATTTCTCTCCCCCATTTTTCCTCCGCCTCTCTAACTTGATTTTCAGATTTCTTCTTGAGCTCTTCCATGGCCTGAGACCATTGCATATTTTGGATGCAGAAGCCTTGACCTTGCTGTCTTCCTCTTGTGGTTTGCTTTGCTTTTCCTCATCCAAAATGATGGAAAAAAATGCATTTTCACCAAGGAAGTAACCTTGTAAAGTCTCATTTTTTCCCCCTTTTTGAGCATTTTCCCAGCGAGTTACTTGTCTTTTGAGTCCTTTGTCAAATGGAGGGTATACTACCCTAGGCTTCAGAGGTTTTGTGCAGCTGTTCTCTGAGATATCTCTAGGAACCTGTTAAGTTCTCAGTTCCTCCAAGGTGGCACAATCAGGGGAGAGGAATTTACTCCTCTCCTGGCCTGCACTCTGGTCTGTGGGCAACCAAAATCACTCTTTTCTGCCCTGGAATTGAGAGTAGGATTCCCTTTCCACAGCTACCACCAGTTCGACTAAGCCAGCACTCCTCACCCCAGAATTGCCACTCAGGACTGAGACCCAGATCAGCAGCTCCATTCCCGGTCTTGAGGCTGAGGGCTCCAAAAGTGAAAGCTGCTGCCACAGTGGCTGTAGCTTCCCTAGGGCTGGGGCTGGGGTTGGACCACGCTCCCGTCTCACCTAGGTGAAAGAGCTTTCTTACTGACCTTTGAAGCTGTCTTTGGCAGTTTTGGGTTGAGAAAATCTGGAAGCTGCACCAGCCGCCTGTGACTCAGCTTTCTGAAGTCTGTTCCAGTCCCATCTGTGCC
The DNA here is from genome assembly GCF_028372415.1 of Notamacropus eugenii. Taxonomy (NCBI): domain Eukaryota; kingdom Metazoa; phylum Chordata; class Mammalia; order Diprotodontia; family Macropodidae; genus Notamacropus; species Notamacropus eugenii. The sequence continues at coordinate 463,618,011 of NC_092875.1, read as the reverse complement.
AGGCTGGTCTGGGCTCCACTCCATGTTGGTGTGGTAGACCTTTCCTGTTGGCGTTCCAGGCTGTCTTGGACTGGATTTTCACTCTGTCATTTTGTGGCTTCTGCTGATCTAGAATTTGTTAGAGTCATTTTTTTACTGGTATTTTAAGGGGTTTGGGGGGGAGAGCTAGAGCATGTCAGTCCTTCTACTCCGCCATCTTAGCTCCGCCCCTGTTTGCTGTTCCACAATACTATTCTTAATGTGAAATTATATTTGAAATCGTAAAATTGTCCGTAACAGACATGTTAAGTTGCCTAACAAAATCCCCCCAGTAAAACCTATTACCATAAGGCAGCTATAGAAAGAAATATTCCAGTGTCAAAAGAGGGACAGGATTAATAGACATTCTCAGAATGCATGAAAAATGGGTTAAAAAAAAAAAAAACTAGGGAAATACTTGTGGAATTAGTAGGCATAACTTCACCAAGCAATAGACGAGACTGAGAGCCAGTGCACCTCCTGGGAGGTGGTAGATACAACTGAAAGTTGCTTATTTCTGCATGACCCTGGAAAAGATTTGCTCTCTCACAGGGGAATCAGAAAGTGTACCATCTTCATGAATTCAGCGAACACTGTTGCAGCAGAAAAACCTGAAAACCTCTGAGTGGTGCATGTGGATCCATTTATGATGGCCAGCTGAGACTACAGAAGTGCTACCAGGATTTTCCTTAAGGTTTCTAGACTTAGTGAACAAAGTCTGTTATTCAAGAAAACAGCCTCTGCAGCACATTTTTGCAGGCTAAGTTCAGCACTTGCCGAATACCCAGTGAGACAGGACATGACAGCTGAAATTTATGTTACAAGTTCACTGCCTTTTATGAACTAATGTGATAAATTCCCTTACAAATTTAACCTTTACATTATCCTGGAGAACTCAACCAATAAACTGTACTGGAAATCAATCATTATCACAACGGTTTTCTACATATAAACATTAATTCTTAAAAACTTAATGTTTTTGATAGATGTCACCATCCCAAATATTCACATTCCAAACAGAAAACTTGTAACAGAGACATGACCAGTTATTTGATTGACTCTCCCTTACATCCTAATACTTTTATTCAACTACTCGGGGAAAAAACTTAAAAGACGACCAAGACTGCTGAGAAAATTGAAAAGCACTCTGTCAGAAATTGGGATTAGACCAACTGCTTAGAAAGTTTTTACACAAGCAAAACTAATATAGCCAAGATTAAAAAGGGAAATTGGTTAACTTGGGAAATAGCTATTTGCATCTGGTTTCCCTGATTAAGATTTTATTTCCTTCATATATAAGGAATTGATTTATAAACCAGATTTATGAAGTTAAGAGCAATTCTCCACCTGATAAATGGGCAAATGATAATGAACAGGCAGTCAGGGGAAGAAATCCAAGCTGTCTATGGCATGTGAAAAATTATCTAAATCATCAATGATTAGAGGAAATTAAAGCAACTCTGAAGTTCCATCTGAATCCCATCAAAAATTTGGCAAAATTGACCAAAAAAGGGGAATAAAAGTTAGAGAAGCTGCAGAAAAAGGAGCAGTTTGAGGCACCATTGATGGACGTACATTATTCCAGCCTTTCTAGAAATTAGTTTGTTACTATATCCCGAAAGCCACTAAATTTTTATAGGTGCTTTTACCCAGAGATACCACTCCTAGGCCTAGATACCACTCCTGCCCCAACATGATCAAAAGAGAATTCTCTATTTATAGCAGTTCTTTGTGTGGTGGCAAAAACCTGGAGACCAAAGGAGTGCGTGCATTGTTGTTGTCCTTCGTCTTCCAAGAGGATCAAAATGACATCACCATTGTAAAGTGAAATTTCAGTGTGTCCTGATCAGACAAACACGAGCTTGGAATGCTCTACCACAGGTTGGGCACAGATAGTCTGTATGAATATTTGGGGTGGATATCCCAAATTTGCGCATCCTGTATTTACTTTGTGCTGTCTCAATTCTGCTCTGCTCAAAGAACACAGTAACTTTTCTTATGTGGACACGCCATGCTGAGCATTCCTGTGCCAGTGTCTCCCATGTTGCACAGTCAAATCCAGAGTTCTTGAGAGAGACCTTGAGAATGTCCTTGTATAGTTTCTTCTGGCCATCATGTGATCACCTGCCCCATGCAAGTTCTCCATAAAAGAGTCTTTGGCAAGCATACATTTGGCATTCAAGCAACGTGACAAGCCCATCGAAGTTGTACTCTCTGAAGCATAGTTTGAATACTTGGCAGTTCAGCTTGAGCAAGCACTTCAGTGTCTGGTACCTTATCCTGCCAGGTGATCCTCAGAATCTTCCTAAGGCAGTTCAAATGGAAGCGATTCAGTTTCCTGGCATGGCTGGTAGACTGTCCATGTTTCACAGGCGTGTAACAACGAGATCAGCGCAACATCTCAGTAGATCTTCAATTTGGTAGTCAGTCTAATATCTCTTCTCTCCCAAACCTTTCTTCGGAGCCTCCCAAACACTGAGCTAGCTCTAGCAATGTGTGCATCAACCTCATTGTCAATGTGTACATCCCTGGAAAGTACACTGCCAGGGTAAGTGAACTTATCCACAGCATTGAGAACTTCTCCATTTGTTGTAACCGATGGTTCCACATACGGATGGTGTGGTGGCAGCTAATGGAGCTCCTGAGTTTTCCTGGTGTTGATTATTAGGCCAGAATGAGCACAGGCAGCAGAGAATTGATCCATTCTTTGCTGCATCTCAGCTTCAGAGTCTGCATTGAGTGCACAATCATCTGCAAACAGAAAATCATGCACCACTTTGGTCTTGGCTTGTAGCCCTTTCAAATTGATGAACTTGCCAGCAGTACAGTAGTTGACCTTGATGCCATGTTCATCCTCATTGAAAGCGTTTGTCCACATGACTGAAAACATCATGCTGAAAAGCACAGGAGCAAGCACACAGCCCTGTTTCACTCCACTGGTGACTGGGAAGGCACGAGAGCATTGTCCATTATCCAGAACCTGGGCAAACATGCCATCATGAAACTGATGTACAGTGCTGATGAACTTCTCCAGGTAACCAAATTTTGACATAATTTTCCATAAGTCCTCATGACTAACTGTGTTAAAGGCTTTGGTCAGATCCACAGATGTGTAGAGACCTCTGTTCTGCTCCTGGCATTTCTCCTGGAGTTGTCAGGCAGCAAACACCATATCTACTGTTCCTCGGCCCTTTCTGAAGCCACACCGGCTCTCAGGTGTATGCCCATCTTCCAGGTGAAGGATCAGTCTAGTAAGGAGGACTCTAGCAAGAATTTTGCCATCAATGATTAAGATTAAACCAGTTTGAGGAGTGGGTGCTTATCAGTAGAGGAATGGCTTAATAAATTATAACACATGAATGTAATTGAATACTGTTGTCCTATTAAGAAAGGAAGAGTTTCAGAGAAACTTGGGAATACTTGCATCTGTTGAAGTAAGCAAAATGAAAAGAATTTATACTATTAACGACAACATTGTAAAAAAAAAAAATGACAGACACCTGATCATTGAAGGGAGCAAGTATGATTGCAGAGGACAGATGATATCCAGACACAGCTGTCTCCTGCATGAGAAGAGGTGAACTCAAGGCCCAGAATGAGGCACATTTGTGGACGTGGCAGTGCGCGATTGTGTTCCGCTTCACTCGGCATGTTTGTTACAAGTATTTCCACACACACCCCCACCCCCAACAGGGAAAAGCAGGCAAAGGAGAAAAACAAATGGCTATTAATTGAAACTAATGTGTAATTTTTAAAACTTGCTCAACTCCATAAGGGAGATATTTTATCTCCCTATGCAATTGTCATAAAACATTAAATATGAAAGAACTGAAGAGCAAAGGAGTAGCTTGTCCCAAGATTCTTTGTGTTTGAATTCCATCAAGAAACATGAGAGGAACAAGGTGACAGATGAAAATGGGCAATATTTGTTTTTGTTAAAATGTTAGTTCATGGAACAGCCTCTTTGATAACTGATGACTTTGATCGTTGCCGCTCTGTGACAGGACGGTTCTGCCGTCTTTATCTTTATTCTTTATTTTTCTTCATCTTCATCTTTAAAAAAACACAAAGCTTGCTACATTTGCCTGTTTCTTTGAGAGGCATTTCTCTGTCCATACATACAATTCTAGGAAATGTAGATGTTTAACACATCACTACAAAAAGCGTTATCAATTCTACGTGGGCTTAGCAGCTGAGAACCCAGCACGGAATATCTGTCAGCTTGTCCATGTCTTTTGTCCCACTGAAGTTTGGTAAGAAAATGGGCTTTTATGAACAATAACTGATTGCATGTTATCTTTTCTTCCTATTAAATTCAGGTACAGATCTCTCCCAAGGAGAGGGATATTTTATCCTGTTCTGGTTGCGATGAACAAAGTTGGTTTTTTCCCCCCTCTAAGAAGACTTGACTGAAGAGCGCAATCCATTGTATAATTGTTGAATATGTTCTAATGTACACAGGTTTTTAATTTCTTAATCAGCAAAGTATATTTAGAAAAAAGAATGTCTGAATAGTTGAATAAAATAGCGAGAATGTGAAAGTCCTAAATGTTGAAAACTTTGTCAGCTTTATTATTGATGTCAATAAAGTTACTTTTCAAATTTTGATTTTTTTAAAAAAACTTATCACTATATATGCTTCAATCTAAAATCCATACTTTGAGTAAAATTTGTATTTAGATTATGAAAGTTGAAGTCTAAATACAATATTTTCTGTCCCAACATTCTGTTGAAATAATTTAACTTACCTGAATACTTTTCTAAAATATTTTTATGTTTTTAAAATTCTGCTTATTTTACAATTTGACAGTGATTTGGCTCCATAAAGATTCATCCCAAAACCAATCTCTCTGTTTTTAGTACAAAATGGACTGAGTTGACCTTAGAAGAAAGGATTCTGTAAATATTCATTAAGGACTTGGTGTATGCAAGCAGCTGTCCTAGGTGCGAGAATACAAAGATGAAAGGACAGGGACACAGAAATCGAAGGTAGACTGCAAAGTGCTTTGAAATATTAAAGCAGCAACAGCAAAAACTTCTTGTGGACAATTATATTATGGATAATAATAAGACAAGACGTTAAGGAAGGGGTGTTACCTAAGCTCTGCTAATATGATTATCAGGGACCTGAAGTGAACTACAGTTTGCTCAAAAAAATTTAAGCATTTGGTTCTAGCTAAATAAAAGTAAAGTTACTTCTGGTACTTTTTTCCTGATAGATGTAATTATTTATACTTATTCCCACCTGATACTATGAATTTAATTCCATCACTGGGTCATCCAAGAAATTTTCAGCCAGCTCACTGATGAGAGTAAAATGAGAGTAAAAAAGAGAACACATTAAAGTCAAAAATACTAAATGAACTTGTATAGTATGAAGTCATTAAAGTAGTGGTGTTTAATAGTGGTATGAAAAATGTTTTAGGGATCAAGATCCTGTTAGTCAATGAAAGAAATAATTCATTTTTTTGTTGGGCAGGTACGTTTAATTGAGGCAATAATAAAAATAATTTGTGTCACATTAAATGCAAAAGCAGAAAAGATGGGCTATCTGGAGAGGAGGTATAGAGACAGAGCAGGTTAGGCTCAGTCCCTGCTTTCTGAGCTGCTTACGTTGCTCATTTTTATCAGATGAGGAAAATTCAAGGTTTCATAAATCAAATCCAAGTAGATTAACTGCTATGACAGCTCAGAGACTTTGGAAGGGCATTGTAATGAAATAGCAGCAGTGCTTAAATCCTAGTGTATAAATCTTTGCTTCTAGCATGAAAATCGGTTATTAACTAATGTCCCGCACATTTCACTAGTCTAGGTACTAGGTGAAAATGAATTTAATAGAAACAGTTTAAAGGCTATATTTTAAGTCTGGTACCAGAAATAGCTTAGCCCACTGGTTACCTACAGGAAAATGCATCAGAGAGATTCTTCTGGAATCTAACATTAACATCTATAATTAGCTGGGATTAGCAAAACACCTTAGTTCCTTAGCTGCTTCTCATGGCTACATTGTTTTACTTAGAAACATTATAATCTACCGCTTAAGACAGAAAAAAGGCTTTGATGAGGAGAGTGGAGCAGAACAGAAAGAGTGATTCAAAATATATACTTAAATGTTCTACATAATAAAAGTTCCTAAATAATGGAAGAAATAATGCTCAAAAACTGTGTACCTGCTAAAATTACATAAAATGAGTCTTCGTTATACTCTTTTTCTCTCTGACTAGAGAATATGACAGTGTCCATCTCCAGGAAGGTATCTACCATGTTTTTCTTTAATAGCACTGAGCACTTTGCTATCTTCATCAATGAACCATCAGTATAAAACAAGATCCACAAGTACAAGGAGTATTGACACACAGATTTAAACGCTTGAAAGTTGAGTGAACTTCAATAGAATTTGTGAAGAATTTGTTGATGTCCAACGAAATTAAGTTTAGTATGTTGTCTAGTTTTTGAAAATTTCTCCATCCAGCCTCTAACATCGTGAGTCAACAAAAGAAAAATTTTCAAGTTTTTGGAAACCTCCATTGATTGGAACCTTGGATAAGAAAAAAAATTTCAAGACCATGGGGATACAAAGTGTTGAAAGAAATAACTTGCATGAGGAAATATAGTACAGGGAAAAGAACATTGACAGGAGTCAGAGGACCTGCCACTGCCTCAGCTGTGTGACCACATATAATATTAATAGAATAGAAATCTTCTCTGCCCATTAATAGGCCTGACATGGAGCCTGTGGTCACATGGATCTCAGACTGGGAGGAACTTGCCCAGGGGAGAGAGCGAGGAGCAGAAATTGAGAGCAGGCAGAGCAGAGAGAGAAGCAAGCTGTGAATGGACAGGGAGGAATTTGTCTAGGGGACCTTGTTTTTGTGGGGAGGCCTGACAGGTTTAAGATGTCTGCACTCCCTGGATTAGTGGTAAGTACTGTGTTAAATCTTACCTCCTGGTATTTAATGATGTCCTAGATATTTGGGGTTTGCCTTTGAGGAAGAGTTTATTATATTTTGTGAATTTACCCTGGAAATACCCATACATATTCATAGCTGCTATGGGTATCTCATTGACATTACACCACAGCCAACTCACCCTCCCTAGGACTTGTTTCCTTATCGACAGTGAAGGGATTTGCACTAGATGATCTCAAGGGGTCTTTCCCACCCAAGGATCTGTGATCCTGAGTGCAAAGTAACATTTTTGGTGGTGGGCACTGGTACCTTAGCAGGATCAGGAAGGGCCTCATGTAGGAGGTGGTACTTGAGATGGATGTTTGAAGGGAAATAGGGTTAGGAAATACATTAGGCATGGAAAGGCATGAAGATAGATACAAGAGGGCCAGCTACTAATAGTCAGCGTGCCAAAGACAGACTGAAATGGTTTTCATGCCAGATGGCTTATGTTTTATCTTGGAGGTAATAAGCTACCGAAGCTTCCGTCATACATTTATGAAATTGTAACTAATTAAAAAAGATGGCAGTCTGTTGTAATAGAGTCAAGGCTAAAAACACGAAAGTCAGACCAAAATGGAAACATGAGGAAACTAGCCATGTGCAATTTCACGGAGGGTTTTTGAAGCTTTTGTCCCTCAGGTTCTTTCCTTGTAGACAGATTGGCCGCCAGCTGTCCTGCTCTCACCATAACCAGGAGTCAGATTTCACTGGGATACATGTTCTTATGACCCAGACCACATAGGGAAGAGCTATCAAAAGTGAGTGATCTCCAGGGCTAAAGAGACATGGGGAAAATTAAAATGTGATTTTTTTTTTCAGTCTTTCTCAATGTTTTGTTCATTAACAGAAATGAAGTGCTGAGAAATATTTATATGCATATATGAACAGTTTTTCTATAGCTTATAACCTTTGTCCTTAGATATACCTTCCAGCTTTACAACTTTACTATGGAGAAACCCACAAGTCATAATTAATAGCCTTTCGTCTTCACAACTGCAGCACCATTGAGGATAAGGGGCTAGTTTCTCTCTGAAACCATTACCCTTAGCTTTTGGCTTACCTCGTGGACTTGCTCATCTCCAGTCCTTCTTGTAAGGTGGCTGGTTAGAAACGTTATTTTAAGGAAGGGATTCCATTTGCCCCAAAATGTGATTCCCCTTCCATCCCAAACTCAACAATTTTTCATTTTCTGTATGACTAGGTGACTGATCGCCACAGATAATATGTAAATACACCCTGATCTACAGATACAGGATTTGGGGAATAAAGCACACACCGGTCTTGCTCCAAATTTTGTCCCCACACACATATTGCCCATAGATTGCTGGGAACCTGAGCCCTTGTGAACAGGGCATAATCATCTAATGCAGCTTTCTCTGTGTAATCAGAATTGGTGGGACTGGAAAGGGGTGGGGAGATAGATAGGTATCAGTCTGAGAAGCATTTCATGGTAAAGACAAAAACTTTTTTATTCATCTCTAGAATATCTCCTTCAAATGGGGACAACATCCTTCATTTCCAAAACTGATCATGCCAGTTTCCATTGCATACAATATGCCTTGGATTGTAAAGCAACATAACTGGAAATAATCAAAAAAGGAAGTTTAGAGAGGGAAATGGTTTTCTTATAAACCATAGGACTTTATTTCTGCACTGTGTAAACTGGAAGCACTACCTCACATTCAGGCTAGCAGAGCAGATTTGTTTTAAAGCAAACTTCATTCAGACTTTATAAAGGGAAGAACTTGGAGATGAGGAAGCTTCAAGGACTGCTGAGTAATCTGTTTTGCTGCATAGTGTACTCCTCCCTCCCTAATGAGGTAGGATGAGTTCTTCTAGATTGTTTGAAAAAACTAAAGTCTGTGCTAAAAAAAGGAAAAAATTGTTTTTAATGCGCTTGTTCTCAGACTCTGCCAAAAAACCAATATATAGTGCTTCCCTTTTTCCCCTCCAAAATACTCTAGACTAGGAAACATAAGATGTTGTCAGACAGGTTCAGTAGTGCCAGTGGTCATGGCATGAATGGTGGCAGTCAGGAATGGAAGCCAATAGGAAATGGTATTAAATGGGCCACCATTAGGCATTTGTAGAAGTAGCCCACCTTCAACAGCTTTTTGAGCTTTGTCCCCCCAGATAACCTGTCAGTGAGATATTTGGGAGAGTTTAGAATTTCATCCATGTTGTTTCCCATCACCACTGTGATTTTAACCCCTCAGTAACTCTTCCAAAGTTGCTGTGGCCAGGAAAATCATCCTGTAGCAAATTAGGCCTTTCTGAACTGGCTTACACTTGTCCTTGGGCAGCAAACAGAGTGATTAGATGTGACAGAATCACGACACCAGAAAGAACCTAAGCAGCCAAACTCTAACACATTGTCCATAAAAGAATTCCCACAAAAACTTCCCTGACAAGTGGTTATCCAGGCTTTGCTGGAGGTCCCTCAGCAATAGGGAACTAATTTATTCTGAAGGCAACCTATTCCACTTAGAGGCAGCTGCTTTTACCAATCTTTTCCTTACATCGGAGCTTAAATATACCCTCCTCTGAACTTGTAACCTTAAATTGAGGTTAATGGAGCACCAATATCAAGTTAGCAATATTGGTAGTATTTGAACACAGGTCCTTTGATGGCAAATCTAATGCTTCCCCCACTGACACCAAGGTCTTCTCTGTGACTCAAAAGAAAGCAAATGAAATTAATTTAAATGGAGCAAAGATGAGTCAGAAATCATATAACAAGTAAAAATTTATTAAAAATATTAATTTCTGAACACAAAAATATTTTCTTTAAAAAAACTTACTTTATTTTCAAATTGTTCTTCACATTTTACTACAATCCATCTCAGAGCTACTTCTTAAGTCATGCTATAATGGACTGTAGTTTTCCTTTTTATGTAGAAACAGAATATGTAGAAAAGGATGATGTCATACACCAGAAGGAACTGGATTCTTATGAATACAGCCAGGGCAGCAATGCAGAGAGTCATGAATAAACAAGTCGCAGTCCACGCAGAATGCACTGTGGCACACAGCGCAAATGTAAACCTGTAACAAAGAGTGGGAGGAGGGGTGGAGAGAGAAAAGTTAAGACTGTCAAATGTTAAGTATAACACAACAAACAATTTAAGAGATAATTATGCAGAGCTAGCTGGGAGTGCTTCTCCCCAGAAGGGCACCAGTTATTTCACTCTTTTTATTTTTAATTCTTCTCCTATTTTAACTCATTCATTTTATAACAGTGATAATTGTTTTGCAATGATGAAATTACAGACAAGACTTTAACAGAACTCTTGCTGTAAAATTTTTCAAATGATTTTTTTAAAAAAAGTTTCCTACTACAATGTAACACAAAATAAGGCTGATTTTAAAAATCTTTATACTTTCAAACCAATTTTATTCCAAAGCTAACATTACAAAAACATGCTAAGAGATGGGGACCATTATCAATAAGTTTTATAACTGGGACCAATATTGGACTCAATAGTTCATCCAGAAAGCACCTCAGAATAATTTTCACTTCCTCTTTACTTGCAAGCCAATACTTTGCAGCTGGGTGCTAGCTATGAATTCAGAAGACAATTGTTTCAGCTGATCACATTTGCACTTTAAAAATGAGTATCTTGTCCGTCTCTTGCCCTGCTCCTTTGCAGAGCTGGGGGAACGTGGATATGCAAAACTGGATAGAATGTTAGCCTCTTCAATATATGCTGGTTTTGATAAACTTTCTTCAGCTCTTTTTTTATTCTTTATCATAAGGGATGGCTCTCTGGGAGGGGAATTCAGTGGGATTTAGGTGATATGAAAAAAGACAGCAATAAAAATTATTTTTAAAAAATGAGTGTCTTGTGCCTAAATTCAGTGTTTATTGTATTTCTATTTCGTCCTCTTCCCTGGCAGAGAGGCAGGGGACCACGGGGCAGAACATTACATTCAATGTCATATTGAATTACTGTATCAACTGTTTTTGATTTAATGTTTTTGTTACAAGGGGAAGGATAAGAATGTCCAAAAATGAGTGATATACAAATAAAAATATCAAATAATAAAGCTTACAAAAATAAATTCAATGGATTTTTTATGTAGTTAATGTTTGTTTTATAAATTGGCTTCAAAATTGTGTCAGAACCATGAAATCATTTTTAAAATTTGGTAACAGTATAGAAACTAAAAATCAAGACCACTAATGTGAACCTAAATTAGGGATCATTGCTGTCCTGTTTAAGTATTCAAACTAGATTCATACATGTTTGTTTAAACATTAGTTTTAATTATGAAAACATTTTTCCATTCTTAAACTGAACATACAAACATGTATATATGTGTGTGTGTATGCCTCTCTCCATCTTTGCCCAATTATCCAAAATGAAAATTAATACAAAAAACTTTATAACAAAAAAAAAATCTAAGAATACAAATACATTTATTATTTCACAAGGACTTTGCCAAGACAGACTGACAAACTATAATGCTTTCTGCATTAATAGGTGTATTCATTCAATGAATGAATCTATATCACTAAGAAAACCAACTCTGCAGTTCTGTGACTGATTCTTACCAATCTGTGATGGCAGCCCACATCAGACAACCTCATCCATTGTACTTGACTGACACAGAGCAAAAAGGATGGTATATTAGGCATTCTTATCTAGTACTAGAATTTTTTTTCTCCAGAGGCCCCTTAGATTACTTCACAGAACCTCAGGATTTTAAAGCACGTAGTCTGAGGAACGCTGGGGAATACTATTAAAATTCTCTATTTATGACTTTAAATAATTTTATAAGAGTCCTAATATGTAACATGAAGTAGAGCCTTAAATCTTACAAATTAAATATAAAGAAACCTTATTATACAAATTATGTAATAGCATAATTAGAGAATACTGGCAGCGTAAATCCCAAAAAATTAAACATGTAAGAGGCAATTTGTGAAATTTTTGTCCCATCTTTAAAAAGTAACTAAAGAATTCTACCATAGTAAGTAGCCAAATGCCATGAAAGTATAGCTCACTGAACCCTCAAAAATAACACACTTTTCTTCATCCTCTTACTAGTTAGTGCCACTTCAAACTGACATAAGAAATAGAAATCCCAGGTTTAAGCCTTCTCCTATAAAAATGATCAGGCCTCACTTCAGGAGAAATAGCTAGAAAGTCTTCAATGAGAGTTTAACCTCTGAAATCTCCATCTCTTAATTATGACCTCATGTCTGTTGAGGAATGAATCGTTAGCTCTGAGAGCTAGCTGGCCTTTAAGCACTTCTTTATCCTTTAAATGTTATCCTAATAAGAGAAGCATTGTAATTAGAAACCAAATGAACTTACATGCTGGTCTTTTAATTCTCCTAGGCATCCCTGACAAAATCTGGGGAAAAAAATGTTCTTAATTACTTTTTAAAAATATAATTATCTCTAAGAAGACATTTTCTACTAAGTTCTGTTATGGCAAAATTCTAACCACTGGAAATAGTGCCAGAAAAATACAATGAACTATAATAAATTGAGATCCACAATTAACCAGATTTTGTTGCACTTAGCTTTTAGAACAAAAACATGAATGGCGTCACTAGTGTCTGTCAAAAAATAAAAATAAAGGCCTTGATGTTGTTCTTTAAGGCTGGCCAAACGCATCACAAATCTTCACTTTAACCTCACAACAATGGTTAAGTACTATTATTATCCCCATTTTCCAGATGAGGAAACTTAGAAGATAAGTGATTTGTCCAGAGTCATCCAGCTACGAAACATCTGTGGTGAGACTTGAGCCCAGTCTTTTTCCAGGTCCAGCACTATCCACTGAAATACTCAGTGGTCTCGATAAGCAAGACACCCAGTCCCTCAAGCTGCAAGAACTACTTAGTATATGCCAGGTACTGTGCCAGGCTCTGCAAGTAGAAGACAAAAGAGAAGTAGTTTCTGCCCTAAGAAGCTCATATTCTAACAGGTGAATCAATATGAACATATATAGAAAGACACAAAAAAGATTGGAGGGAGCCAGCTAGGGAAAAGAACTAGCAAATGGGGAAGGGCACGCACAGAAGGCGGAACCTGAGCTGGGCCTAAAAGGAGGCCGGGGATTCTAACAGATCAAGTGAGAAAGGCAACAGTCCATACAAAGATACAGAAAACAGATGAAGCAGGAGGGGACGGCAAAGAGAAAAGGCCAATTTGGCTGAGGCATAGAGGGAGGGCACTTAACGTGTAATTAAGGCTAGAAAGGTACGCTGGGGCTAGGCTGTGATGGGAAAGTAATAGCTGGGAGAGGAGGAAGTTATGTTTGACTCTACAGGTAAGAGAGTATGACTGAAATTTATTAATTCATTCCATCAAAAAACAATCCCCAGGATTTTCAGCGTTATCACAGGTGGAACAACACAGCAGAAGGTGTGCAGCAACAGGAAGAAGGGCAGGTGATGCTGAAAATCACCTAAGAAAGGTACCAGGGTCAGGAGGGAGGAAAGGAGAGAATGTGGAACTCAAGTTTTTGAAATGGATGTTAGCCACCGTGTCTGGGCCTGGCTTCAGAAGGCTTAGAACAACCTGACTCTTAGGAATCTGAGACTCTCCTGTACTAGCTACAAATCATTTTTATCTAAATTTTGGATTTTCCCAGAACCTAGCATACTATTCTGTATACAGTAGGTGCTTAAAAAATATTTAACTGAAATCTTACCTATTCTTTAAAGGAGAACCTTTGAAGTCCTAACCAGGACTTGCATACTTTATGTTCCATCTATAAACATTTCTGAAAATAATTAAGCTAAGGTTCTTTTAAAATACTCCAAAATTCAGATTGACATTCCCCCAAATAAGTAAAAATTATTGAGTTTTTAATCACAACAATCATAAAATGTAGTGTGGAAAGATACAACAGCGATACTGTCATGACTTCGATATTTATTCTGGATGAGCAGACTTGGCAATCGCTATATTCAGATTTTTGAGTCTCATGCTGTATTACAGCAGTGTTCCAACAAGAATAGTATACATTAATTTAATATGTTATGGTACACAAAGCCCTGGCCCATGCAAGCTTTGTTAGATAATTAGTGCAACTGTTCAGTGAAAGAGTGTAAGCCTGAAGAAAGAAGGTGACTTGACCAGAGTGTATCTGTGTGTGAGACAGACAGACACACAGACACACAGAGGCACACACAGACACGCACACAGACTCAGACACAGACACACACAGATCTAAAGGTTCCTGAGAACATTTGATCCAATACTCTCTTTTTAGAGATGAGGAAAATGAAGCCATTTACATTCTTTTGAAACAAATCCAGCAGTCTTTCCACTGGACTCCACTCTCCTCATGTGAAGCATCTTATTTTCCTTTCACAAGAATTTAGACAAAGCTCACCTTCAGTACACCAAAATAAAAGGCTGGCCCTCCAAGGCTAACCTTGCTGTCTCTTCTTAACTTTAGGAATTAACAACCTATCCAAATATTTTTAGATTATTACAACTTGCTATATATTATAGTTATAAATCAACTTTACCTCTCCCCATTATATTCTTCCAAGGAAACTTCTTGAAAAGCCTCCAAAGGAAACAAATGATGGTAAGACCGTGCCAGATGAGGAGCAGATACCAACGTTAAACCTAACATTGAAAAACAAACAGTAAGTTTAATCACTGAAAATAAAGGACGATGACCAAAACCCAAAGTGATAAACTTCAACTAAGATCCTCCCTATCAGTTCCTGGGAACATCAATGGGCACATATCATAAGGCTTAAACAAAATCCTTTAACTGTACACAATAAATTTTTTCTATAGCCAGAAACTCACCATTCTTTACAATATTCCTTTTAAGAATGAAAAATCTGAAGATTTTTTTAAAATTCAGGACTATCTGACCATCTTCCAGAGCTGTCAGTTCCTTAGGTAGAGAAGAAAGGAACTTTCATTTCAAAACCTAATTTACACTTGAGCTCCAGGGGAGTCACCTCTTGTGACTGGTAGCTTTACTTTGCATATTTTTCTGTAAGTCCCTAAATCAACGCACAAAACCATTATTGGACCAAACCTTTAGGCAATGCTGGTTCTTCCCTGAGATAAATAATCCACAGGGAAATGCTTGACTCCACATATAACAGCAGATGTCAGGAGCTAAGTGATTATTATACAAGCAGGGTAGAGAGGAATCCTTTCTGCTGGGTCAGAGTAAACTCAAGAGATACAGTGAAGACTGAAGTTTGAGATTTACTTAAAACAAAATGACAAGGTAGTCTTAGAGCTTACCTAGTCCAATTGCTTCAATTTATCTATAAGGGAAGCAAGGTCCACAAAGGTAACTTTGCTTATTCAAGGTCATCTAAGAGGTGAACAGTAGACCTATGATTGGAGATCATTCGGATCATCAAAGTAAATAAAATGAAATGAGTAATGGTGACTTACCACAAATTTTGCATTCAACTGGAAGTTCAGAGTACTTTGCTCGACACTGTGGACAGAAGTACCCTCCTAAAGTAAGGCCGGGCTCAGCGCTGCTATCCAGGTGCCTTTAGGGAAAAGGTGTGAATGGTCACTTTTTTGAGTAACAAAGAAATTTTTGAATAATCAAACAAATGAATGTGAATGTGTGTCTTTTAAAAACTTTATTGCTAGCTTCTTTTTTTATATCATCTGTATTTCCCAATGCATCTTCCCCCTTATTTCTCCCTGAGTTAACTATCCTGAATAACAAAGAATAAAAAAGAGGGGGGAAAAAAGTTCAGACAAACTAATCAGCATGTCAAAAAACTCCAACATTATATTTAGCATTTCACACACACGGGCCCCCACCTCTGCCACAAACTTGGCCATTTCACCGAATTCCGTTTTGATAGTTTCTTATTATCGTTCTTTCCATTCATGTTGTTTTAGTTGTGGTGTATTTTTTCCCTGGTTCTATTTACTTCACTTTGTATCAGTTCATACGCCTTCCCATATTCCTCTGCAGTCCTCATGTCATTATATTGATGAATTATAATTTGTATTGGCCACTGCCCAACTGATGCTGCTGCTTGTTTGATGTAAGACATTTAAAAATGATGACATCCTTAATGTTCAGCTACTCAGATTTATCCACTTCAATTCCAACAGCAGCCAAGTATTTAGTAGCAAAATTAACAATCTGGCCAAGAAACTATTTTACATTAATCATTTTGTTAACTTTCATTGTCCCTTGTTCGTAATACATCACAAAGGATAAAATAAACTGCATTTCTGTCAATGAAAACATTTGTAAATCTTTACTTACGCCATGCTGAAAGAAGGTTTAGCATCCTGATCGGACAAAGAGGCGATGGTGTGCTGAGGGAAACCTTCAAGAGAGAAAACGTATTCATTTCTTTCTCTGAATCAAGCGACAAGTCTATGATTTACTTCCGTACAGCAGAACTCTGACAGTTTTAGTAAATTTCATTTCTCTGCCTCCTAGAGATCACGTCCTAGTAAACTGGGTCCATTTCTAACAAAACTGCAAATAAATCTAAGGCAAAAGGAGCAGGGGGACAGGTGTGATTCTGGACCCAAAGAGGGGAATCCTAGCTCCTAGGATGGGGGGAGCGGGCTAACAAAGGAAAGAGGCAAGCAGTTGTTCAATAATGAGTATGAATGGAATGGAAACTCATTTATCAAGCACTCACTATGTGTCACGGACTGTGCTAAGTTCTGAGAATAGAAACAGAGTGAGGCAAAATGAGACAATCCCTCTGAATTAGAGACACAACCCACAAAGGAGAGTTCATTTCAGGCTGATAAAAAAGCCAAGGGATATTTAGGTTCTGACTGAAGGAGCAAGAAAAATGGAAAGACTCCAAGGACTTTAAGAAGCAAAGGCCCAATGATCAAAAAAGGAGTCTAGACATCATCTTTCATGAAATTATCAAGGAAAACTGCCCTGAGATTCTAGAACCAGGGGGCAAAATAAATATTGAAAGACTCCACCAATCACCTCCTGAAAGAGATCCAAAAAGAGAAACTCCTAGGAATATTGTGGCCAAATTCCAGAGTTTCCTGGTCAAGGAGAAAATATTGCAAGCAGCTAGAAAGAAACAATTCAAGTACTGTGGATTTCAGGATAACACAAGATCTAGCAGCTTCTACATTAAGGGATTGAAGGGCATGGAATATGATATTCCAGAAGTCAAAGGAACTAGGGCTAAGACCAAGAACCACCTACCCAGCAAAATTGAGTATAATTCTTCAGGGGAAAAATTGGTCTTTCAATGAAATAGAGGACTTTCAAGCACTCTTGATGTAAAGACTAGAGCTGAAAAGAAAATCTGACTTTCAAACACAAGAATCAAGAGAAGCATGAACAGGTAAACAGCAAAGAGAAATCATAAAAGACTTTGTAAAGTTCAACTGTTTACATTCCTACATGGAAAGACAATATTTGTAACTGGAACCTTTTTTCAGTATCTGGGTAGTTGGTGGGATATCACACACACACACACACCTGCACCCCCCCACCCCACCCCCCACGGTGAATTGAATAGGATGGGATCATATCTTAAAAAAATGAAATTAAAGGGTGAGAGAGAAATATATTGGAAGGAGAAAGGGAGAAATGTAATGGGGCAAATTATCTCTCATAAAAGAGGAAAGTAAAAGACTTTTCAGTGGAGGGAAAAAGGGAGGAAGTGAGACAAAAAACATGAAGCTTACTCTCATCAAAATCGACTAAAGGAAGGAATAAAGTGCACGCTCACTTTGGTATGAAAACCTATCTTACAATACAGGAAAGTGGGGGAGAAGGGCATAAGGAGGGTGGGGGGGATGACGGAAGGGAGGGCAATGGGAGGAGGGAGCAATTAGAAGTCAACACTCTTGGGGAGGGACAGGGTCAAAAGAGAGAGTAGAAGAAAAGGGGGGCAGGATAGGATGGAAGGAAATGTAGTTAGTCTTACAGAACACGACTATGATGGAAGTTATTTGTAAAACTACACAGATATGGCCTATACAGAATTGCTTATCTTCCCAGTGGGAATGGGTGGGGAGGGAGGGATGAAGAGAAGCTGGAACTCAAAGTTTTAGGAACAACTGTTGAGTATTGTTCTTGTATACAAGTAGGAAATGAGAAATACAGACAATGGGGTATAGAAAGTTATCTTGCCCTACAGGACAAAAAGAGAAGATGGGGATAAGGGAAGGAAGGGATGTTAGAAGGGAGTGCAGATTGGTGACAGGGGTAATTAGAAAGCTCAGCGTTTTGGGGTGGGGGGAGGGGAGAGAGGAGAGATAGGGAGAAAATTTGGAACTCAAAATTTTGTGGAAATGAATGTTGAAAACTTAAATTAAAAAAAAAATATTAAAAAAAAAAAAAAGCAAAGGCGCATCAGATGGTCCCCTGATCAACAGGAAAGCGAGTCCTAGGGACAAAACTGAGATGGGCTCTGGGAAATCTCTGGAAAGATGGAGATGGAAGTGGGTGGTGTGTATGTGCCAGCATCCACCCAGAAGCAGACAATTAGTGCATAATGGGAACTGGAATATGAATTCTGGGATACGTATACTCTAAGGATACAGGGAATTTAATCCACATGTCAAAGAACAATCAGTGAACCATACATACAATTATTAGATGACTTTACTGATAACTAAAATAATTCAAGCAAAAATTGCTTGCCTTTCTTTGAATTATCTGGTTTGTGGGACACTAATGCAATACTGGTGGAGCTGTGAGCTGATCCAACCATTCTGGAGAGCAATTTGGAACGAAGCCCAAACAGCTATAAAACTGTGCATACCCTCTGATCCAGAAATCCCACTGCCAGGTCTATATCCTAAAGACATCCAAAAAAGGGAAAAGGATCTATAAAATATTTATAGCAGCTTTTTTTGTGGTGGCTAAGAATTGGAAATCAAAGGGATGCCCATCAATTAGGGAATGGCTAAACAAGTTATGGTATAGGATCATAATGAATATTATTGTGCTATAAAAAATGACAGGCAAGACCAATTTAAAAAAACCTGGACTTACATGAACTGATGCATACTGAAGTGAACAGAACAAGGGGAATGTTGTACACAGTAACAGCAACATTATAAGGTGAATAACTATGAATGACTTAGCTATTCTCATGCAATGATTCAAGATAATCAGAAAGGACTAATGATGAAGTTTACTATTCGCCCCTAGACAAAGAACTGATATTGCTTGAATACTGATGGAAGCATGCTATTTTTCATTTTTTCTTTCATTTTTAAATTTTACTTGAGGCTTCTTGTACAAAATGAATGATATGGAAATGTTTTACATAACTGGACATGTATAACCTGTATCTGACTGCTTACCATCTCAAGAAGGGGGAGGGGAGTTAGGAGTGAAAAAATTTGGAACCCAGAACTTCAAATAAAAATGTTAATACCAAAAAAAAAAAAAAAAAAAAGAATTCTCTAATTTGGCGAATAAGACCATCAGGAATTCACAAAACATAAAATGTACAAGTTCACTTCACTTTAGCTGAGTGAATATAAGAGGTGACGAAGCAAAAGTGATTATTACTTATTTTCTCAGAAAATTCTGTCAAAATTCCCCTATTATATTTCACTATCTTCATTTGAAGGCATATTTATGTAAAGTAAAATTTAAACCTCATATATAGTACAACAAATTAAGATTTTAGTTGTAATTTTTACTTAAAAATCAATATGCTACTACATTCATGCTTAATGTTTTTTAAATAAAGGAAACCAAAAAAACTAAAGCTCTTAATGAAATGTGTTAGCAAATGAGTCTGAAAAACAGGAAATTTGAATTTGCAAATTACTTGAGGGCTATAATATCACTTTATGCAAGTGAAAAACTAAATGGCTATTTTGGCCAGAAATACATTGGGAAAGGCATGTCACAACTGAATATTCTATAAAAGTGTTACCTTTACATTAGAAATCAATTTCATCAATGTGATATTATATTACTGTGCTGTCAGAATTAATAAAGATGAAGAATTCAGAAAAATAAGAACACATAACTCATACAGAGTGAAGTGACCAAAATCAAGAAAATATACACAACTATTTAAATGGAAAGAAAAAATACATGAAACTGAACATTATATTTATAATGACCAAACTTGGTCCTGGAAGAGCTGAAAATAGAACTTGCTTCCTTTCAATGCAATTATGAATGGGGCATACTGCAAATCCTGTCAAAGTTAGCTCTTTTCCTTAGCTCTGCTGAACTACTTTTTTATAATTCTTTTTAAATCTGTTACAAGGATGGCTTGCCGAGTAGGGGAGGACAGAGGAACAAATTTGAGGTGATGTAAAAATAAAATAAATCAATAGGAAAAAATTTTTTTTTAAGTTAAAACAATCTTTTGTTAAAACAAAAACTAAAACTGACATTTAAAAAATTGCTCATTTTGAAAAGTCAGTGTTAGATGGATTGTGGGACAGTAAGCACACTATTCCATTGTTGGTGGAGCTGGGAATCAGTATTAGCCTTCTGGAAAGTAATTCAGAATTATGCAAATAAAGTCAATAACACAGCTACACTTTGACCCGGAGATTGTACTGTAAGGACTGATCTATCAATCTCACTAACAGGGAAATATCCCACGGAAGCATAAAGTCCTCGTTACATCAAAATATTTATAGCAACACTTTTTGTAGAAGCAAAGAACTGGAAACAAAGCAGAATCCACTGACTGGGAAATGGCTAAACAAACTGGTGAATTAACATAATGGAATTTTTACTGTGCTATAAAAGATGGTAAGTATAATGAATACAGAGAAGCATGGAGAGGCATGAACTACGAGTGAGACAGGCAGTCAAGAAAACAATACGCACAATAATTATAACAATGTGAATGAAAAAAGTAACCATCATAAAACGATCTAAAATCAGTCTTGCAAAATTACAAAGAAAAAGCATGGCCTCAAAGGAGAGACGAGAAGACATCTCCACTCCACTCCTTTACAGAAGGGGAGGAGGTCTACTGGTTTGGAACACTGAATAGATTTTCAGAATTTTCTCAAGTGTTTATTGGGTTTGATTTTTTCCCTCTTTTTCCTCTTTTTTCCTTTAAAAAATATTTGTTTTATAGGATAGCTCTGTGAGAAAGGGTAGGGATACTGAGAAATTTTGGCAATGTAAAAAAAGATCAAAATTTATTTTTAAAAATAAAAATAAACTGAGAATAAAACTTACCCATACGAATAAGAGAGCATTCAGAACTTGAACTGGCAGGTGGAGGACTAACATGATGTGTCAGAAGTTCTTTATAATGACTTTCATCTAAAATAACATGGTATGTTCCTAAAAATTGGGAGAAAATATATCGCTACAATTATAATTTAGAAAGATGAAAGTTATAAAGAATCTTTTTCAATGACTTTACGTGGAAATTTTTCTTTTTATTTATGTATTTCAGCTTCTCTGAAAAATGCAAATTAATTATGAAAGTTTTTGCAAATGGATGATACATGATACCTCCACATATAAACCAACAATGGTAAAAATAAGATGGCTGCCAATATTTTCAGCTCAGTGCTATCTTAAACTGAATATCCATAAAGTATTGAATGACTTAAATAATGTAATTTAAGAAGTCATACATCTTAAATGGGAGGAGATGGTGAGTATTCTACATACTTACCACCAGTCTCACGGGCAAGTACAGTGCAAACCCGAACTTCTGCAGACAAGCCGATAACAGACACTCTAATTTTAGCTGCTTTTAAAGTCTTCATAAGAAACAAGAAAGAGGCAGTAGTAGAGACATTAGGTTATCACTTAACAAGTATATCAGATGTACAGAATACATCAATATGTCTTCAAAGCTGTAATTTTGTTCTACTTTTAAAGCAAATGAGAGTCACCTTGATTAGATCGTATATGTTAGATGGATCACAGGTGGTGAGACTGCTAAAGATGATCAGGACTTCTCTACTTGTGTGCCCTGGCATATGTCTAAAGATAAGACAAAATACACCATGATTAGAAACAGGAAATCACATTTCCATAACCTACAGCCAGCTAAAAGAGTATAGTTTAAAAATACAGCCACATTAAGGAATGAGGCATTCACTATGCGATGATGTCTCAGGGAGACACTGACATGGTTTCGGTTGTTCTGCTCCAGCACCAAATGGCTCCAAATTAATGTTTGTTTCTTAGGAGCTTTCTTTCTAATGCTTTGAATTCAGCTGTCATTTTATAGAGTCAATGGACCTACATATCTATTAGATTATTCAAATACACCATTTCTAATTTGCTGTACGCTGAGAAACCAAATAACCACACTTGTTAGAAAGGTTTGTAAAACAAGAAGATGTTTCAAGCAACATGTAATAACATTTATAAGGAATTCTGTTTCCAAAGTGATTTCCTCACAATAACCCACTGAAGTACTCCGGTGTTATTATTCTCATTGTACAGATGAGAAAAAGGAGGCTGGTGGTCACACGGCGAGTATATTAAGTGTCGAAGCAAGGTTAAATCCAGGTCTTTCTAACTCAATCCAGCATTCTATACGTTATACTGTAACGCCTATGGAATAAGGTCAGATGATTCCACAAGGAACTCCAACTCAATTAAGAGTAAACAATGATAATAATGATATTTCCAGAGCTCTTTAAGATTTAGAAAGCAATTTGCAGAAATTATTTGACAGTTAAAACAACCTGGCATAGTATGTTTTAGGTATTACCAGCCCTAATTTATGAAGGCGAAAACTCCGGCCCAGAGAACTCAAGTGAACTGACAGTGGCCACACAGCTGGCAGTGATGGCTAAATTCTGAATCCAGAATCTGTTCTTTCTGTTCTGTCACCAAAGCTTTAACAAACCTTCACTCGCCTGCTGCCTGCAGGGCACAATGCCCCAGGAATTAGCTTTAGGAGATGGCTTTTGTGAAGCCTATTTTGGTCATTCAGGGATATTTCTTACTGCCTGATAAATGGAAGACTGGACTGTTATGGACAGAGATGATGCCAGATAAGGCAAGTATATATGAGTTCTAGGCAAGGGCATTAGGGGAAAAGACCCATCCTATATTCAATGAAAGTGAAATCAAATCACCAATTCTTACACTGAATTTCTTACACCAATTGTTTTCAAGTAGTAATTACACTAAATGCAATTATTTTGAAATATAGTTAAAATAGTTAATAATTATCCACACATCTTTACAATGTGTCATTAATAAAGTGCTTGCCTCCTGAAACCTCAAGTGAAAGAAATAAAAATATTTTCTAATATCACCTCCAAATAGTACTACATAACACAAACACCCTTATGGTTCCCCTAGAAATTAACAATATTGTTACAACTATGATTTTACAGACCCAGTTTATCACTTTAACGTCTTTAATAATCTGCCCTGAAATTTAAATAATAAAACAGTAAAACACTGACTTTAATGTCTGCATGGCCAGGTTTAAGGAATTGTAGAGAGACGGTTCTCCATGGCAGGTCATATCTACTGCTTTCTTGAGAGAGGCTATATGCTTCCTTGGATTTCCTAAAATGTAAATGAAATTTTTTTATTTTGTACGCACACACACACGCCTGCCTATATACATCTACATACATATAGATGTGTGTATAGACACATATCTGTCTATATACATCTACATACATACATGTGTGTGTATACACATACACACACACATATTCATGTTTATTAGTTACACAATGAAATTCTAATAAGATTTCCCCCCCTAAATATCTATGTTGGTATATATGTTACTAATATGGCAAAGTCTTACAATTAACACTTTTCTCAGAAATGATCAACAAAATCCCATTTTTCTTTTACTCTGAAACTAGTTCAGGACTATTCTATTGGAAAAGCTGATCCCTTTGCCTGTCTATGCAAGGTCTTAACAAATATTCAACACTTGGATGCTGCTGAGCTGATGCCTAAACTGATGCTGAGGAGTTGTAATAAGTGGTTCTTTGAGCAGGTACTAAGGATGCTGAGGATGAAGGAAGTCTCGTTTGGCCAAGTTAGCCCAGTGTGTGGCACAGTTCCTTGGTATTCAAGTATTACAAAAAACAGCCCAGCTAACTTACTCATTAAGGATTTGTCTATCTCTCACAGCAGCTAGAATAGTGCTTTGTATTAAAGTCATCCAATAAATATTTTTGTATCTTCTGTCACTTTATCATTTCTAGCTTTTACAACACTTCACCTCTCAGAAAAATGTAAATGAATGGTGTTAACATAACAGAGTTCCTAGAATCATATCAGAAGAAAATTTAGAAATCATCCAGCCCAAGACTTCTTAACCTTTTCTATGTCATGCACCCTTTTTGGCATCCGGTGAAGCCTATGGATATCTTTTCGAAATGATTTTAAATGAATAAAACAGAATATATACAATTAGGAATGAAGTCACTTATACTGAAACATAGTTACTAAAATATTTTTTAAAAAATTAATGGGGACAGTAGGTGGTGCATTTGATAGAGCACAAGCCCTGGAGTGAGGAGGAACTTGAGTTCAAATCCAGCCTCAGATACTTGACACTTACCAGCTATGTGACCCTGGGCAAGTCACTTAAACCCCAAATGCCCCACAAAAAACAAACAAAAATTAATACATGCCAGATTAAGGATCTTTGATTCTACTCTTACGCACTTGTTTTATAGGTTAAAAAATGAAGACAGAAGAGTTAAGAGACCTGATATAGGTCTAGAGCTTAAGTCTCCTCAATCACAAACCAGTGTATACCACTAAAGTTACTATCCCAAACTGATCCTACAGAAGCTTTGTCAAGAAATATTCAAAAGTTATGTCAGAGAAACTTACTACTTAAGTGGATAGTGCATTTAATCCAAATAAAGTAGCTAATTACCAATAACTGCTGGTAAGTGCAATGAAAGGAGTCTGCATACAACACATAATTTCATCCACTCAAACATTCAAAGGTACCCAGGGTTCAACAGCGGGCAACCTGGTTTTACATAAACTGTGTACTGCATAAATATTCAATTCAGAGTCAATTCTATTATTCAGAAGTTCAGCTGCCAATCTTCTGAAGACATCACTGCTCTTTTTTCCTTTTTACCAAGGAAAGAGAAGAAATAATAGCATATTGGCCAATTTAAATGTAATTTAATGTAAAGAGATCTTTAAAAAATAACAACTAAATGTAATGCCTGTGATTTTTCCTGTGCTCTCTAACTCAAAAGGTAGATTATTTAACATTTAATTGATTTTTGAGCAGTTCTGCTGAATTTCTTTGCCTTTACTTAAAAAAAAAATTCTTTATTATACAGGAGATGATGTATACAAGGGGAAATGTAGGTAATCTAAAAACAAAACATGCTGATACAAAATCATAAAAAAAAACACAAAATTTCATCAATTTCAAGATAAGCAGTAACTCAAAAGTTCTTTCATATATACAAGGTTTCAGAGAACTTGAAAAAATGCATTAAAGTCACTATACGATCATAGTGACCAATGAGCACAATTCAGTCTAAGAGAGGCTCACTTAAGTATTTTGTCATAAAGTAGTTTCAGAGGGTACATTAAGGGCATGAACATAGCAAATGAGCAACGCCAAAGAGCAGGTAAATAAAGAAGCAAAGAACTTTAAGGTTGGAAGGAATCCTACAGTTCCCACAGTCTAATCTCTTCATTTTCCAGATGAGTACAGTGAAACCTAGGGAAACGGTGCTCTTGTCTCAGGTCATACAACCAGCACAAAAGCAGGGCTAGAGTTGGAATCCCAACCTCTTGCCTCTTAAACCAAGGGTCTTTCTACAGTATCATGCAAGAGAATGCTAGTTAATGAGTATGGTGCCTGACGTCTCCAAGCCCACGACCTAAACTAAACAGCAGTGACCAACACACGTGTAAAGCAGGACGTACCTGAGAGTTCTGTCAGCTTGTCAGCCCTCTTACTCTTAGTTACGATTATCCCAATCTCAAAAATAAATCAAAACCTTCTATTATTCTTACATATTAAAATTTTAGTAAGAACTCAAATAAAACAAGCAATTAATAACCAAGAGATCATGATTCATAGTGGGCATCTGCTTATAACACTTTAAAAAAATTTTCTGACATAATCAGTTATAAGACTCCACTCTATTTACTGTTTAGTTCCTAATATGCATTTTTTTCTTGTATTGCTCAGCTTAAGGCAAACACTTGGGATATTTACTAATCCAAGAAAACACAACTTAATTCATAATTGATTTTTTAATCCTATCAGAGTCTTTAAAAAAACACTAGAAACAACTGATAAACATGGAACTGATTTCATTTTGTCAAATACATTTGGCTACATTAATAGCAATCTAGTTTTACTTTCTATCACAGAGGTACATACCTGACTAATAGGATTCTGATCAAAATATTCCTCTACAAAGTATTCTAATAACTGTAAAAATAAAAAAATTTGCATATTAAGTAAAACAAATATTTCTCATCAAACGACCTTATACAGAACTTAATAAATGCTCACACTTTCTCGTCTAGTGTTCTGAATTACATATCACTACGTTCTTCAAATTTTTCAAATCGCAGTAATGTGATTTTTAATTCTAGTAGATTTGAAATACTGAAATATTCATAACTAATGTCAAAAAAATCATATTTACTAACTAGCTTTATTGTAAAGCCCTTAATTTTTTTGGCCCTTAATTTTTTAATCAAAACGAAATGCTACAAAAATATAATAAGGAAGCCTTGGCCCCAAGGAGACAAGAAAAACACTTCCCCAAGTTTCTCTGCAGTCGTTGGTGACCAAGAATATAGAAATTGAAGACAGACTCGCTTAATAAATTCAATTATTTTGTAGAACTTTTTCCCCCTTTCTTCTTTTAAAATTCTTTATTATATAGGATAGCTCTCTAGAAGGGGTGAGGAGAGCAATACATTAGGAAATGTTGGTGATACATAAACAAGAGATATCAATAAAACCTTATTAATGGGTCATTCCTTAAAGAGTTGCCCTCTGAAACAAAGAATAAGAGAGAGAAAAAAGGAAGAAAACGAGCGCACATATCAACTGAGTCTGACAACACATGTCATGTTCCCTACTTGGCAAGTACTACCAAGTACTTGCCACTACCCCCCTCCCTCCCCACGACTGCACAGAATTCTGTATAGGTTCTACATATACTTTCCTATTGAGTACATTTTCACTATAGTCATGCTATGTAGTCAAACTAAAATAAATGGAAGAAATCATATAACAAATCAAAACATGATACACAAAAACACTCACACACACAAACATGATTTGCTACAGTCTGCAAATGTGGAAGGCATTTTGCCTTAGAAAACCACCATTGGGATTTTTTTTTTAATAAGTTCTTGCGTTATTACGAAATACCAAGTCTACCAAAAAAAACTCTTGCACACTGCGGTCGTTGCTGTGCACAAAGTTCTCCTGGTTCTGCTCCTTTCACTCAGCATCAGATCATGTAAGTCCTTTCAGGCCTCCCTGAAGTCTTCTTGTTCATCATTTCTTATGGCACAATAGTACTCCATTACATTCATATACCATAACTTATTCAGCCATTCCCCAATTGATGGGCATCCCCTTGACTTCCAGTTCTTGGCCACCACAAAGAGTGCTACTATAAATATTTTTGTACATGTGGGACCCTTTCCCATTTTTATGATCTTTTGGGGATACAGTCCTAGTAGGGATATTGCTGGGTCAAAGGGTATGCACATTTTTGTAGCCCTTTGGGCATAGTTCCAAACTGCTCTCCAGAATGGTTGGATGAGTTCACAGGAGCTGATTTTATTAGAGGAACAAAACCCAACTACTCAAAACATAAAACTAGCTAAAGGGAAAGAAATTTGCAAGCACAACATTCCTTAATTACTGGGAGTATTTGACTCATTTGTCCTTGGCTTTCAGAAAGTAATTTATCATTTCTCCTCACAAAAATGAAAGGCTCTCCATTCCATGATTCTGTGTGGTCTACTGCGAACTGCTAAAGACTAAATTATATGGATCCTAACTTTCAAAGAAAATCAGATTGTGTACTTAACGGCAAAGTTTGACGCAAGACATGTTTCTGTTTGATTATATGAATCAGAAATGCATTATACTTTATTCATGAGCTTTTTAAATACTAGGATATATAATAGTATTATTTGCTGGGAGGCAGTGTGGTAATGAAAAGAACACTAGATATACTTATGTATGTGACCATAAGCAAGTCACTTCACCTCTTCAGGCCTCAGTTTCCTCATCTGTAAAATGGTAGTGATGACTGTTTACACTGTTTCACTCCCTGGATTATTCTGAGGAAAGCATTTTGTAAACTTGATAAAACAATACATGTGTTTTATCATTATTAGAACCCACGAAGCAACTCAGGGTTTGCGCTGTCAGGCTACCACACCAAGACATTCAATAAAATACTTCACGTTAGAGTTAGCAGCATCAACTCTTCCTGAATTATGAGTTTAAATCAAAATTGTGAATCCAAAAGTTGGTAAGCTTCCTTTGATTTCTCTCTTAGCACACAATATAGCCCTCCAGTATTTTAATTTCTTGAAAGGTTATTTCCTCAGATGAATAAAGTCTTATTAATTGAGGCTCTACTAATTTGGAATTCTGGATAAATTACATAAGGGTCTTACCTAACTTTACCTTTGGACTACCAAATACTTACTATTTGTTACCAAATATTACATTTAGCAAATATTACTGTGTTACCAAACCATTACATTACAATATTTACTAACCAAACAATTAAACAGTAATGCAACGGAAAAGTTTAGCCTCCTTCAGATAATAAACTACTTTCAATCAGGTTAAGAACACATATTTCTATACTAATATTGAAAGTTCTAATTAAAGGTAACTTTATCTTTTGATTAAAATAGGGTGACCTTCACTTAACAACAATGCTAACCATAAATTCAGTTGCCATATATACATAAAACAATAAAATTATATTTATTAAAAATAGTGAGCAATTAAAACTGTGTCTAAACTCTATCTTTTAATCAGTTTAAATTAGAGATGTTCTACCTTTAAAGTACATGTCAGTCTATTAGGCTTCAAGTCTTGGTCCTCCATAGTTCTTGAACCGTCTACAACTACATAAAGGTGTCTCATCTGCAAAAATAAATGGAAAATTTTTAAGGATAAATTCTTAGCTTCAAGAAAGTTGGTATTTGATACTCACACTAATCCCATAGAGCATATGAGAATTGTACTTTTAAAAAAACATAACTTAAAAAGTTTGTGGCCATGTTGCTAATTCTACAGGACCATCTGTATATTATAGACAAAATACCTACAACAGTATGAAAAACAAATAAAAACATACCATTCCAAGTCGAACTTGTCCATGGTGTTCAAATACTCTGTTAAAATAGGTATTTCAGTAGAATACAATGCATTACCGTAACATTAATACTGTAATTCTATGAAATCACAAAGAAATATGCCATATTTTAAAAATCAAATAATGTATAGTTAACACTTTTATGACCTCTCATGCTAAAGGAAGACAGAATATCATAACAGGAAGAAATACTGTATTTGGTATCAGAAGAAAAGCTATGTGATCTTAGGCAAGATGCTGAGGTACACACTCTTTGAGCTTTATTTCACTTATCTGTGAAATAGGGATAATATTGTACAACAAACCTACCTATCTACTACTATACTAAAGTTCTTATGAGAATTAAAAGAAATAATGTACATAAAGTTATTTTATGACTAAAAAGTACTATTTCAATGAGAGCTATTACTCCTATTATGTCCTCATGTTAGGATCCCCATTCTAGCTTTGAGGGTTCACTGGGTCTTCCCCCTTGCTCAGTAGGCCCTGCAGTGGCTTCTTTGAAACATAACAGAGGTTAAAAACAAAAGATAGAGGAAAGAAGAGGACCTTACTTTAGCATATTCCCTTGAACTCAAAAGAATAAAGAGGAAGTAAATTAGAGTTAAATGAATTTTAATCTCTAGATGGTCTAATTTCCATGCTTTAAAGTTAACAAACCAGAATAGTTCAGTTCTGGCTTTAAAAGAATTGAAAAAAAAAGGAAAACATTAAGAGCAATTTGCTAATATCTTCTGAAAAAAATCTGCCAAATGGAGTATGATGCAAAGGCAAATGCCTATTTTGTAACCTTACGTTTATTTTAGCACCACATTTAATAGCCGAAGGGTCAACTTCAGTAAAACACAGGAGCAAACGAGTCTTAGCTCATCTAGGGAGCTCTTTGCAGACTGTTTCTCTAGATGCTAAGAGTCAAAGCAAAAGGCTGAAAATAATGGAAAAGAGTTACAAGAGGAAAGAAAAACACAAACACAGGGACAAAGATTTTATGAAGAAAATCTTAGAGCCCAGAGAAAAGCCTTCTGTAGTACTGAACATCCCTTTATCTCCTCCCAGAAAGAGATCTCAAAATTCACACACTGTCTCCAAAAATAAATCTAGGTCAGTAGCAAACTGCATTACAGATACATCATGCAGTTCGATTTTACACAAGGTCATTTTTAAAGAGAAAACACTGACTCCAGTGTCTTGTAAGGGACAGTAACACTTGCTTTCTTAGCTATCAATAAAAGGATGATCTAGTAACTAGACTCTAAGCTGAAAACTTTTAAGTCAACTCTTGGCTTACCTTTTTCTCTTGGCCTTGAAGAGAATGTCTTCGATGGTAGCTTTAAGTGATCCAGACTCATCTTCTTTAAGAATTTCCCTAAAAGCAATAATTAATTGGATTATTTGGGGGGAGAAAAGGAAGAAGGAAGGAAAAAAAGAAAGGAAAAAGTTGAAAGGAATAATGATGCTTTCACCAAAAACAGATTAAGATTGCTTGCCGTCTTGGGGAAGGAGAAAAAATTTGAACTCAAAATCTTATAAAAAATGAACGTTATTTATTTTTTTCAAAAAAAAAAAAAAAGCAAAACTAAATGATATTGTATTTACCATGTTCTCTCATAACCCCCTTCCCAGCGTTTTGTTTTTTCAGGTTCTTCATCCATTTTTCCTTTTGTGAGTTTCAATTATCAAAAAGCAAATATCCTATAAGACAAAAACATTTAATTTTTATTAGTACATTTTGGATGTCCCAACACTATTTGCTATTAAATACATCCAAATGGAAAAAAGATATTCACAAAGAGAAAAAACCTAGTAAGTCATATTTAACTGAGAAAATTGAGGCCATCTGAAATAAGGTCAGCTTCCTTCCTTTACAACCCAAAAGCTCTTTTATTTTCATTTCCTCCTCTTTTTGTCTGCTTTCTGAAGTTCTCTTGCGCACCTGATCCCATCTCAACTGAGACACTAATTTGTCAATCATCAACTTTTTCTCAAGCACATTAAATTTCCTTCTCTCTCTAGGCTTCTTCCCTTCCAGCCACAAATCTGCTCAGGTTTCCTCCTGGAAACAACAGAAACCTGCCCTTCGCTCCTCCACCTCCTCATGCTGTTAGTCTCTTCCTCAAACTAAACCTTTGATCACAGATTCGAGGCCATCTGGACGAAGGGTTCTTAACCTGGGATTCCATGGAGAGATTTCAAGGAAACAGATTCAGGGACAATGTGGAATGGGGGAAAAATGACATCTTTATTTCAATATAACTGGTTTCCTATATAATCCTATGGACTTTATTTTAGGCATTTAGAAATATTATTTTGAGAAATCCATGACACAAAAAAGGATAAAACTTCTCTAGGGCCAATTTCATGTGGCACACAAGAAAAATGTGGTCCTAAGAGTTTAAAGGCTTGCCCAAGTTCACGCAAATTGTAAATTACAGACCTGTGAATGGAACACGGGCCTTCGGACTCCAAATGCCAAGTTCTTTCCAAATGATACTAATAAATAGAATATATACACAATGCTTTTTTTAGTGCCTTTTGTCACTATTTTCCACTCACTTGACAAGTGGCTTTTGTTCTATCATTAGGAAAATTATCTTCTTTGCACCTTTTTTTTAGGCTACTTTCCTTCTTGATGTTTCTGTGTTATTTGATATTGTGGCCACAAAATACTTCTCAATCTCTTCCTCTTAAATCTCTGATCATTCTCCTCCCTGACCTGGAAACACACAGGCACGCTCCGAAGCTTTGTCCTTAACCTCTCCACAACCAACCTCTTTCTTTAGGTGATCTAATCTACAACTCCCAGATTTCTATCTTCAGACCCCTGTGTTAACTCAGCATTTCCAAATGCCATTAAGCATCTTCTTCAACTCAACCAGTTTAACCATGAAGCTCGGTATGGTCAAAACAGAATTTAATCTTTGCTTCACATCTGCCCTCTTTAGAGAGAAAGGGAGAAAGAGACAGAGAGAGAGAAATGGAGATGAGAAGGCCACAAAGAACCACAAGCAAGGTAATTTTGAAAATTACATGTTGAATTTATTATACACTTAAAAAAGGAAAGAAAACTTTATATAGTAGAGATTCTAAGTTTCATATTCAATCCTTTCCTTCTGTTCTATTATATATATGGAACTGATCATTTTTATCTGGCATTTAAGTTCAGAATTTTTAAAAGCTTAAGAAAAAAAGTTTAAAAAAACCCCAAAACTTTGACCCTCTCCTACTTGCCTGACTCCAAACCTAGGAATGATCTTTGCTCTTCTCTCTCCTCCCATCCCTATCAGTTCTGCTAATTTTGTCTCTTCAGTTTCTCTTTAATAATTAAAATTCTCTTCCTGGCTACTGTTTCCTCCTCTTCTAATACATCCTACATTTATACATACATACACATATATGCAATACACACATATATGTGTACACATGTGTTTACACACATGGGATTATATATCGATATATAATATACATATCTATATCTATATATATATCCTATACCTACTGTCAGAGCAGTCTTCCTGACTAATGTATATATGTCTGCTCTAAAACCTTTAATGACTCCCCACATGGCTACCACGGGCTGCACTGGTTTGCAATATAAACCTCATTATACACCATAAAAGATGCAAGATGATTATAAGCAGTACAACCTTTGAAAATAGCTGAACACTGAAGGAGAAAACAAATCTGCAGGAAGCTTGGTTTGAAATCCAAATAAGGTTATCTCAAAACTGTTTACACATCAAATAGGAAGGTTAACAGATGGAAAATATGTAACATACTTGCCAGTATTCTTGCACAAAATTATTTTCATTACTGACAAAAGAACCATAATATTTAGAATAAATCACAAAATAAGGAAGTGCAAATAGCTCTTAATAAAATTAAAGCTGGATTACTCAATACGTCTATGTCACAGAGGAAACCTGTGGCGGAGGAGATACAATTTTAAAAGCACTGAGCAATCAATATATGCGAATAGATTTTTTTTTTAAAGGGCAATATTATCACAGAAAGATAATCTAGAGAACATCAATCACTGCTCTTTCTTCTCCACAGGATTTCAGGAAAATCATTTAAATATAAACATCGGAGTATCCTTGATAGAAATAGGAGAAAAAGCGTGACAGGCATTTGCAACGACTTTCTTGACCTCCGCTATTACAGAAACTGACTGAAGAGTGTAAGGGACGCAAGTTCTCACTTTATTATTACAAGAACTCCCCCACAACAGACTCAACAAAGATAATACAGCCTTAGAGGCTGTCAGCCATAAAAGCAATGATGAGTAATGACGAGTTAAAGGATCAAGCACAAAGCATGCACTGGTACTACACTGAGATCCCCACAAGTCACTTGCAAATGTGAATTCACGTAAGAAACCTAAACCCGGATATTTTATTTAGTTCCAATAATATATGCAGGGAAAAAATAGGTGAAAGCTGGTTTTCTACATTTGCTGTATTAAAATCAAAATGAAAAATACTGAAACAAGCTGAATGTGGGACCACAGCCAAGGCTGAAATTTTCGTTCCTTCAATCAGACTGTAAATACCAGAAAACTGAGAAACACGACCATCTTATCCCATGGGGATGGGTAGAGGAAGGGAGACTGACAGACTATTCCTGGCCCACAGTTTGGGAACTGCTGATGTAGAATGCTGCCTCCAGGAAATTAGGTAGATCCTCTATGTAGGGAGAAAGGATGGACAGTCACACAGACTGAGAAGGAATGTGGATGGACAGGTTGTAATCCACACCACAGAAGCTTTGTAATGAGAATGGAAGCAGCGAGGTGGCACACGGGATGGAGTACCAAGGTCTGGAGTCACGAGGACCCATCTTCCTGAGTCAGAAACTTACTCAGATCCAGGTACCCCGGGCACCTTGATTTGGTCATCTGTGAAATGAGCTAGAGAAAGAAAGGGCAAGCCACTCCAGTGCCTTTGCCAACGGGTCCAAAGAATCAGAAATGGCTGAACTAGAACAGGTTGACCCTCCTAAGTGTATGTTAAGAAGTTCTTTCAGGAGGACGCTACCCACAGTAACAGCCACACGAGGCAAAGACTAACTTTCACAGACTGATCTCTTCTCAGCAACCACAAGCACCTGCAAGGACTCCAAAAGACTCATGAGGCAATGCTGTCCGCATCCAGAGAGAGAAGTAGGGAGTGTGAATGCCCATAGGAGCAGGTTATTCATGGTCTCCTTTTTGTTTCTTCTTTCTCCTGATTTATTCCATTGGTTTTGATTCTTCTTTACACCAGGACTAACAAGAAAACAGGTTTGATATGAATGTGTACTTGAAGTCTATACCAAATTATTGATAAGCTATTTTGGGGAGGGAGGAAGGGAAAGAAGGGAAGAAGATCTAGACTCCAAATCTTATGGAAGTCAATGTTGAAAAGTAAAAATAAATAAATTTATTTTAAAAATTTTATGTAAAAGCAACACTTCATATAAAATAGGAATATTTTAGCAATATCCATAATTTTCCAATTCTCCAGGCAGCTGCTAATATCAAATCAATGCCTAGGTTAGTTTTCCTTTAACAAACAAACTATGGTGGGGCGGAGCCAAGATGGCGGAGTAGATAGACACACATACGCTAGCTCCGAACCCAGCGCCCATAAAATATCTGTAAAAAAGAACTTCCAACAAATTCTGGAGCAGCAGAAGCCACAGAACAACGGAGTGGACAAGATTTCTGTTCCAGAGAGCCTGAAAACCTCTCAGAAAAGGTCCTCGCGCTGCGGACCTGGAGCCCAGCCCTGCCTTGGCCATGCGGTGCCAAGAGGAGCAGATCCAAGCAGGCTTCAGGGACGGGATCTCCAGCAGCCGTGCGGGTCCCTCCACCCACAAGTGACAAGGGTCGGTGAGAGACTCTCTTTGGGCGGGTCGAGAGGGGAGTGGGGTGTCCCCATGGCTCGGGCCCCCTCGGGAGGCAACAGCTGAGGCGGGAGCAGACCAGGGCTCCCCAAGCAGGCAGGAGCCCTGATCCATTGTTGAAGGTCTCTGCATAAACCCCCTGAGGGAACTGAGCCCGTGAGGCGGCCCTGCCCCCCACCTGAGCACCTGAACTTAATCTCACACTGAATAGCAGCCCTGCCCCCGCCAAAAGCCCTGAGGCTGGGAAGCAGCATTTGAATCTCAGACTCCAAGCACTGGCTGGGCAGATCTGGATGCATGGTGGGTGTGGAAAGAAAACTCAGAAGTCAAGTCACTGGCTGGGAAAATGCCCAGAAAAGGGAAAAAGAATAAGACTATAGAAGGCTACTTTCTTGATGAACAGGTATTTCCTCCCTTCCTTTCTGATGAGGAAGAAAAATGCTTACCATCAGGGAAAGACACAGAAGTCAAGGCTTCTGTATCCCAGCCCACCCAATGGGCTCAGGCCCATTGGAAGAGCTCAAAAAGGATTTTGAAAATCAAGTTAGAGAGGTGGAGGAAAAACTGGGAAGAGAAATGAGAGACATGCAAGCAAAGAAGAAAAACAATTAAACACCCTGCTAAAGGAGACCCAAAAAAATGCTGAAGAAAATAACACCTTGAAAAATAGGCTAACTCAACTGGCAAAAGAGGTTCAAAAAGCCAATGAGGAGAAGAATGCTTTCAAAAGCAGAATTAGCCAAATGGAAAAGGAGATTCAAAAGCTCACTGAAGAAAATAGTTCTTTCAAAATTAGAATGGAACAGATGGAGGCTAATGACTTTGTGAGAAACCAAGAAATCACAAAACAAAACCAAAAGATGAAAAAATGGAAGATAATGTGAAATATCTCATTGGAAAAACAACTGACCTGGAAAATAGATCCAGGAGAGACAATTTAAAAATTATGGGACTACCTGAAAGCCATGATCAAAAAAAGAGCCTAGACATCATCTTTCATGAAATTATCAAGGAAAACTGCCCTGAGATTCTAGAACCAGAGGGCAAAATAAGTATTCAAGGAATCCACCGATCACCACCTGAAAGAGATCCAAAAAGAGAAACTCCTAGGAACATCGTGGCCAAATTCCAGAGTTCCCAGGTCAAGGAGAAAATATTGCAAGCAGCTAGAAAGAAACAATTCAAGTATTGTGGAAATACAATCAGGATAACACAAGATCTAGCAGCTTCTACATTAAGGGATTGAAGGGCTTGGAATATGATATTTCAGAAGTCAAAGGAACTAGGACTAAAACTAATAATCACCTACCCAGCAAAACTGAATATAATACTTCAGAGGAAAAAATGGTCTTTCAATGAAATTGAGGACTTTCAAGCATTCTTGATGAAAAGACCAGAGCTGAAAAGAAAATTTGACTTTCAAACACAAGAATGAAGAGAAGCATGAAAAGGTGAACAGCAAAGACAAGTCATAAGGGACTTACTAAAGTTGAACTGTTTACATTCCTACATGGAAAGACAGTATTTGTAACTCTTGAAACTATTCAGTATCTGGGTACTGGGTTGGATTACACACGCACACGCACGCGCACACACACAGAGCACAGAATGAATTGAAGAGAATGGGATCATATCTTAAAAAATGAAATCAAGCAGTGAGAGAGAAATATATTGGGAGGAGAAAGGGAGAAATGGAATGGGGCAAATTATCTCTCATAAAAGAGGCAAGCAAAAGACTCTTTAGTGGAGGGATAAAGAGGGGAGGTGAGAGAAAAACATGAAGCCTACTCTCATCACATTCCACTAAAGGAAGGAATAAAATGCACACTCATTTTGGTATGAAAACCTATCTTACAATACAGGAAAGTGGGGGATAAGGGGATAAGCAGGGTGGGGGGGGATGATGGAAGGGAGGGCAGTGGGAGGAGGGAGCAATTTGAAGTCAACACTCTTGGGGAGGAACAGGATCAAAAGAGAGAACAGAAGTAATGGGGGACAGGACAGGATGGAGGGAAATATAGTTAGTCTTACACAACATGACTATTATGGAAGTCATTTGCAAAACTACACAGATATGGCCTATACTGAATTGCTTGCCTTCCCAAAGAGAAGGGGAGGGGAGGGAGGGAGGAAAAGAAGTTGGAACTCAAAGTTTTAGGAACAACTGTCGAGTAATGTTCTTGCCACTAGGAAATAAGAAATACAGGTAAAGGGGTATAGAAAGTTATCTGGCCCTACAGGACAAAAGAGAAGATGGGGACAAGGGAAGGGAGGGATGTTAGAAGAGAGGGCAGATTGGTCATAGGGGCAATCAGAATGCTCGGTGTTTTGGGGTGGGGGAGGGGACAAACGAGGAGAAAATCTGGAACCCAAAGTTTTGTGAAAATGAATGTTAAAAGTTAAATAAATAAATAATTTTTTAAAAAAAGAATGCAAAAAAAAATTCTTAAAAAAACAAACAACAAAAAACAAAACAAACAATGTGGGACTTTTCAAGAATCATGAGGTTTAGGGTGAGGACAGATCATAGTTCATAGTTTTAAAAGAAGAAGGGACCTGAGCTGGAATTAATTCCCTTATTAAATTAATTAATGATTAAGTATGAAATTCAAGTCCCTTATTTTAGGGATTAGGAAACTCTGGCTAAGAAAGGCGAAGGGACCTGCTCCCAAATCTGAGGGACCATCGTCCAAAACGGTAAACTGAGGCCCAGGGAGGGTAGACACGTCTTCTTACTCGAGGTCGTGGCCCTTCCGGACAGAATGTGCAGCGAAGGTTTACCAGCGGGGGATCCCGGCCCCCTGGGGACACCCCGACCCCCTGGGGACACCCCGCCCAGGGGGCTTCGGCCACAGATGGATGA